>NW_026526654.1:5859733-6373733 GCF_024362965.1 Panthera pardus
AAGAACGTTTTCACTTTACAAGCCAGTGTTGCCAAGGGAAGGAGTGTAATGACACCAGTGATGCTCTAGGTGGGTGCTGGCAATGTGCCATCCTCCCTCTGTCTACCTGGCCCTGTCCCTTCCTTTGCCACCTGTGGTTCTCACTCTCTGGGGGACATCTCAGGTCCAAGAGCTTCAGTACATATCTAAGTAATATAAATAGCTGACTTACAACAATTACAACAATTACAGGAAAATGGGAAAACCACCACTACTCTCATGCTTTCCTCTTTTCCAAGTACAGACAGAAATCACAGCACTCCAAGTTGGATGGAATTAGATGCTTATTAGTAGTTCTAAAATGTGGTTTCAGGCCCTATTTTAAGACTGTAGGTATTAAAAATTATGGCGAACTCCAGAGAACTTTGATTTATGTGATCCATATGATCAGTATTTACTGTATTAGAAATTTTAAAAATTAAAAAAATGTCCAAAAGAAATTTTAAAAATCTTTATTGAGGTTCCTAAAAAATAATAAACCCACATATGAACATTAATAACATTTTTAAATAGAAAAAAGCATATCTTCCAAAACAAAACATAATATTTAGTAAGAAAAGTGGCATTGTTACATATTTTCTCAAACATGTTTGGTTACTGGCTTAATAGAAGACAACCCAGTTGTCTTCTTTGCATTTGCTTGTGCATTTATTTAATCTGTTTCAATCTCTCATGTCATGTAACCTTTCAAAAACTCCACTGTACATTCATGAGAGAAAGAGAGTGAAAGAGGCAACGAACATCTTAGTATTATCATGAAAATGTTTTTGACCTTGTGGACTCCCTGAAAGATTCTTGGGTGATTCCCAGTAGTTCTTGGACCATAATTTGACAACTGTTGGTCCATACAAAGCTCTCTCTCTTTTTAGTGTTTATTTATTTTGAGAGAGAAAGAGCAGGAGAGGAACAGATGGAGAGGGAGAGAGAATCTCGAGCAGGCTCCTTGCTGTCAGTGCAGAGCCTGATGTGGGGCTTGAACTCATGAACCATGAGATCCTGACCTGAACTGAAATCAAGAGTAGGATACTTAACTGACTGAGCCACCCAGATGCCCCTCCTACCAAAGCTCTTTTTTCAAGGAGAAGAAAACATAGCCACAAAGGCAAGGTTAATTGGTCATAGTTCTAGCATAGGTCATTAATAGCAGAACTGGGTCTCAGTATAATTTTGGTAAGTAATGGCATGTGTTCATTTATTCAGAGAAAGATTTATTTATTTAAAGGTTTATTTATTTTGGGGAGAGAGGAACAGAGAGAGAGAGGCAGATATATATATCTATATCTATATCTATATCTATATATCTATATATATATATATATATAGAGAGAGAGAGAGAGAGAGAGAGAACGAGTTGGGGAGGGGCAGAGAGAGAGACACACACACAGAATCTGAAGCAGCCTCCAGACTCTGAGCTGTCAGCACAGTGCCCAACACAGGACTCAAACTCACTGTGAAATCATGACCTGAGCCGAAATTGGATGCTTAACAGACTGAGCCACCCAGGTACCCCTATTCAGAGAAAGATTTAGTGACATCTATACACTTATTGGCATGTTCATTATAGCTGTCTAATGTTGACATCGGTTGGTTTTCTTCTCAGCCCAACACAACCACTGACCATAGTTCTTAAAGACTGAATGGTTTGTAAGGGCAAGTGTGTGGGGTTGTGTGCTATAACTGTTTTGGGGGGATATGTAACTATTTGGCTGGGATGATTAGTGTCTTCATGCAATTGCCCATTCTCAAGTTCTCTCTGGCCAGCATATTTGCTTGCTTGTCTCCTTCAGTACAAGGCAGTGCCATGTTCTGTGTTTTAACACTGTTCTAAATTTCTCTTATTCTTCCCAGCTCCTCTACAGGAAGATGTGTCCAACAACACAGAGTGTCTTGCATGTTACGGATCTAATGAAACTTCCTGTAGTGTGAAATCCAGGAAATGTTATAAAGAAGAACGGTGTGTTAGTCTTGTTGCAGAATTTAAGACTGGTACGTCTTGGGGTTTTGATTTCCTTTTATGAGACTTGAGTTGAAAACCTATCAAGTGTTGGGTAATAAGTTCTAGGTTAACAAAAGAAGGCTGGGGGAGGTTAGTAGGATAAAAAGACAAGGTCAGAATGTCTTTGAGATAGTGAGGCTGTTAATGTAGCCTTGAGCTGTTTGCTATTTCTGCCACCTTAGTCCAGAACCATTCCTTCTGGGCTGTCCACCTCTTGAACCTTGTTCTACTGTGGCTTATAATCAAGCCAGGCCTGTTTAAGTGCATTGTGTCATTCCTGGCATTTATTTCTTTACTAGGTTGGGTTGTTCTGTGGGGGTGTGTGTTTGCTTTTATTTCCTTTTAATACTTAACACTTTTCTCTCTACTTGTCACTGAGAAGTGTCGGCTTATGACAACATGGATCACCTGACTGAAAGAGTTAGATTGGGTTTAAGAGCCAACAATTTGCTTTTTGCTATAGAAGTAATTTGATATTAACCATTATGAAATACAAGTTAACTATTTATTTATTTATTTATTTATTTATTTATTTATTTAGAGAGGAAGAGAGAGAGTAAGAGAGGGTCAGAGAGAGAGGGAGAGAGAGAATTCCAAGAAGGTTCTCTGCTGTCAGCACAAAGCCTGATGTGGGGCTTGAATTCACAAACCATGAGATCATGACCTGAGCTGAAACCAAGAGTCTGAGTCTAAACTGATTGAGCCACCCAGGAGCCCCACAAGTTAACCATTATAAAATACAAAGCTAATACTATACCCAAGTATTTAAAGAATAATACATTTATTAGTTAGGTTATGTTTATTACTGTTAAAAAGCAACCTCTAAATCCTCTGGCTCAATGTAACAGATGTTTGTTTTTTGCTCATATGGCAGTTTATTGCAGAGTTTTGGGGCCTGTGTTTCTTCCATCTCGAGGCTCTGGTTCCCACCTACCCAGAACTTGGCAGCTGCCTGCTATATTCTTTGAATCTCACCAATAGGTGGGGGAAAGAGAAGGAGTAGAGGAAGGCAGGAAAGTCTTTTTTTTTTAATGTTTATGTTTGAGAGAGAGAGAGAGGCAGAGAGAGGGAGACAGGGGATCCAAAGTGGGCCCCCCACTGACATCAGAGAGCCCCATGGGGGGCTCAAACTCATGAACCTACTGAGCCACCCAGGCACCCAGGCAGGCAGGTTTTTATAGGCAAGGCCTGGAGGTACATGAGTCACTTTCTCACATTCTGTTGGCCAGAACCCAAACTGCATTGGAGGGTGGAAATGCATTCTAATGGTGTCTAGTGGTGGGCCAGCAGGAAAGGAAGAGACATGAAGCTAAAATTAGAACAGCCAGTGAGTCTCCATCACAATACGGCTTAGAATAAAAATAGTTTAAGAACACCAACACTCAAGTACAATTTAATTTCAACTTTTGTTAATGACAATTATAGTATTGGAAATCCATGTTTACATGTAATTGCAGATTTTTCAGTGGGGTCAAACATCACACGTATCTTGAAGCTTTTTTTTACTTTTCTAAAGATTTTTTAGAAGAGTTTTAGGTTCACAGAAAAGTTGAGAAAAAGGTAGAGAGATTTCCACATACCCCATATGTGTTCCCACACATACATAGACTCCCCCTGCTATCAACATTCCACACCAAAATCGAACATTTGTTGTAATCTATGAACCTACATTGACACATCATTATTACCCAGAGTCCAAGGTTTACATTAGGATTCACTGTTTGTGTTGCATATTCCATAGGTTTTGACAAATGTATAATGACATGTATCTACCATTATAGCATCACACACAGTAGTTTCACTGCCCTAAAAATCCTCTATTAATCTCTTACCCCTGGAAACCTCAGATCTTTGTACTCTCCCCATAATTTTGCTTTTATCAGAATATCATATATTTGGAATCACATAGTATGTAGCCTTTTCACATTGACTTCTCTCATTTAGTGATATAAGGATTTTCAAAAAAAATTTAAAAATCCCTAGGATTTAAACACAGTTCTGATGTTTAATTCTAAACTATGTCTAAAGATAACAACAACATCAGAAAGACTTTCTCTTTCCACTCAGCTTGTTACCAGGTATCATTTGGTGCCAAGGATAGATTTTTTTTTAAATTCATAGTATTTGACTTAATCTGAAGACCAGACAGATCAAAGTGGCCATACATGTAGGGGTGTTTTTTTGTTTGTTTATTTTTGCCCACTTCCCTCCCCCCCCCCCAATACTGTAGACATGTGCCAAGCAACACATTTTTGTAGCTCACTCTAATTCAATCTCCAGCACTGCTATTTTCTATAGAAAAGTAAGTCATTGTTTTCTTCAAAGGGATTTGGAGAGTTTTCCTTCCTTCTCAAAGCAAGTTTGTAGCCCTTGTTCAGATAAGTAGCTAGTCCCTTCCAGGTTTTTCCTCCCCTGTGAACTGTCTGTTCCCCAGAGCTGTTTAAGTTGTAGCCATTAGAGCAATACTGGCACATACTATGAGCTCAATAATGGTAGTTGCAATCACAACAACATCTTCTTTGCAAATTCCCTTGGCCTTTTCCTAGGACTTGCACCTTTAACAGGGTTAAATACAATATAATTCAGATTTAGAATTAAGATCACCTCTAGTTTTCTTAGAGAAAATTCTGGCAGAGAGAACTCAGGTCTAAAGAAAAGTGGGGATGGAAACCAGAACCTGGAGGAGGGGAGTCTGGGAGAAGACCTTCCTGGACTGAGAGCAGAGGGGATGAGCCCATCCCTGGATTTTTTCACCTGTCAGCTCCTCAAGTAAACACTGGAGATTTGAGTCCCAGGCTTATTTCTGTGAGCTCAGGCTTGCATCCACCTTCTGGAGCTTCAGTTTCTTCTGGAGTTAGGTGGGGGTCTGTGTTCTGACCTATGTGGCCCCTCTGCTATTACCATTTGGTGTGATTTTGTTTTTTTAATGTTCATTTATTTTGAAAGAGAGAGAGAGAGAGAGAGAGAGAGCAGAGGCAGAGAGAGGGAGAGGCACAGAGAAAGGGAGAAAGAGGATCTGAAGCAGGCTCTGTGCTGTTGGTGGAGAGCCTGATGCAGGACTGGAACTCACAAACTATGAGACCATGACCTTAGCCAACATCAAGAGTCAGACACTTAACTGACTGAGCCACCCAGGCGCCCCTCCATTTGGTGTTCTTGATCCTAGGTCTTTCCTCTAAGCTCTTGTTTTAGATTTAAAACAGGTTTCAGGTTGCTGAGAGGCCTGTGGAAGAAGCACAAAAAGGGAGGTGAAGTCCTTATTGTCTCCATTGCATTCACAGAGTCTAAGACGCTTGTGCTGAAAGGCTGTTCCAACATCAGTAACTCCACCTGTCAGTTCCTATCTTCTGAGAACCGGACAATTGGAGGAGTCATCTTCCGAAAGTTTGAGTGTGTAGACAGTGCCAACACCTCCTCAACCGCCATTCCCAATGCAACCTTGACCACCCCTCCTGTTGGCAGCTCCTCAACACCCATCTCCAATGAGCCCACCACCCCAGATATGGGGTCCAAAGTCTCTTTCACCCCTGCAGCCTTTGCCAGCCTCCTTCTGCTGAGGCTGCTACTCTGAGATTCAACTGCCGTCCTCAAATGCCTCACCCTTCCCCTGTTAACTGCTCAGTAAATAGCAGTCACAGCCTTCCATGCAAAGCCCTGTGACAGCCACATTTTTCTCCATTATTAAAGCATTGGTACACTGGCTGGCCAAATCTGTCCTGATGTGCTCTGGGATGGGCTTCCTTTCAGCTGCTGTCCAGCACCACAACCCAGTTTCTTGCATTTGAAACCTGTGCACCTTAGTCTGTGGGCTCCCAGGACCTCCCTAATCTTCTCATCTTGCTTCTGAGAAACAGACCCTTTCACCTTATTGGCATTTTCTGCCTAAAGCCCCGCACTTCTGGGGACTGACATGTCACCATCCCCACCTGCACACAGTCATGCCTGTAATGCCCTGTGTTAACCCTAGGACTGATATCTGGCTCTTCAGTTATGGTCCTTGATATGGTCACAGGCCCACAGTGACATTGTCCACAGGTCCCAAAGAGGGGTGCAGAGGAGATGCTGAAGCATGGCAGACTCCCCTGCCTAACCTCACAGGCAGAGACATAATGCTGTTGGTGCTCCAGGTGACCAGATGTTTCATAGCCTTCACAGAATGGAACGTAGCTACAGAGCCCCAGTCCCTCTTCTTGAGAACCTACAATGAAAGACAGAGTTTTTGACTCCATATCAGATACCCAAGGAACAAGAAAGGTATTCAATCCAATAGACACAGAAGTCCAAGTTTAATAAATAAGGTGGGTCTTGAAATGGACTTGGAAGAATGGAGTTTTCTGTAATAAAATTTTTTTGAAGGTGTATAAACCAATGTGGGTCTTGATTGTCCAGGCTTGATGACAATGTATCAAGAGCAAAGCTACCATATGGCAGTAGCTCATCACCACATTCTTATTCGTGTATTTATTTTATTTATTTTTTATTTTGAGATAACTTGAGACTTACCAAAAAGTTGTAAAACAACACAGAGAATTCTAGCACTCCCTTCATCCACCTTCCTCTTATGTTTACATCTTACATAACATGCTACAATTACTGAAATTAGGAAGTTAGCATTAACACAATATTGCTAAGTAATAGACCTTTGCATTTCACCAATTTTCACTAATGTCCTTTTTTCTGGCCCAGGATCCAATTCTTTGCATTTAATTGCTATGTCTCCTCAGGCTCCTACACACTGTGACAGTTCTGGAGTTTTTCCTTTACTGGAAAGTTATTTTTCATAATGTCCTCCAATTTAAACTTGCCTGAAGTTTTCTCATCATAAGATTGAAGTTACACATTTTTGGCAAGAATGCCACAGAAATATTGTGTCTTTCTCAGTTCATCTTATTGGGAGGTATATGATGTTGATGTGTTGTATCACAGTTGGTGTTAACCTTAATTGCTTGGTTGAGATAGTATCTGCCAGATTTCTTCCCTTTGCCATTAATAATAGGCTAAATTGTGCTGCTATAACAAACAGGTATTAGTCAAAAATATATTTAATACAAAGGAATTTAATAACCACAGTTTGTTTCTCAGTTACTTAAACTTGTACAGATGTTTCTGACTAGGCAGATGTCCTGGGAAGCTATCCTCTGAGAGTGAGGAAGAACCCAGGCTACTTTTACCCCATGGTTCCCCCATGGAACTTCTTGGGCTCTCAGTTAAGTGTTCTGCATCTATCTGGCTTACAAGTTAAGAAAGAGAGAGAGAGAGCTTAGAGAGCCACACAGTATGCTCCAGGGGCCAAACCTGGCAGTTGCATCCAACACTTATGATCATAATATTGGCCAGAAGTAAATCACATGTCATGAGAGGAAGTAGTTTATCCACAGGCACCTCAAAGTCTCTGTCTCAGAGGCAGTATGACTCAATGATAAAGGATATGGTCTATAGAACCAGAGTATGGCTTCAGATTTCAGCCCTAGAACACTGAGCAGCAGATCTCACCTTTCTGTGCCTCAGTTTCCTACCTGAACTGCAGGGATAGTGATAATGCCTGTCACATTGGTTTGTGAGAGCTGCCAACATAGTTCATCTTGGCAATGAGTAAATATTAGACATTAATCATTTTTTTAACATTTATTCATTTTTTTTTGAGAGAGAGAAAGAGCGTGAATGGGGAGGGGCAGAGAGAGAAAGGGAGACACAGAATCCGAAGCAGGCTCCAGGCTCTGAACTGATAACATAGATCCTGATGTGGGGCTCAAACTCATGGACCATGAGATCATGACCTGAACCAAAGTCGGATGTTTAACCAACTGAGCCACACAGGTGCCCCTATTAGACATTAATAAGTGAATCTAGTTTGAAAGTGGCTCTTCCATATGCTCTAGGGAGAGAGAGGACAATCAGAAATGGTGATGTAGAAGGCACATACCTGGCCCACTTCCCTCAAAGCATGCTGACCTCACTACCTCCATGTCTCAGGATTCCCTCTCTCATCTCACCCCCTCCCCACACACTTCATGGCTGCTGACACCATGGCCCCATGGACTGTAAGAAGGCTCATCTGCATCCCCCTATGGCTGTCTAATCCAGGCAGCCAAGGGCACCACCAGAGCTGATCTGCTCTTAGAACCTCCTGGAATTCCCCATGCTCAGCATTGATGTGAGGAAGCAGTGGTATTTTTGGTGAAGTATAAAGTGTCACACAGGAATGGAAACCAGGATGCTGAGAATTGGGGAGGTGGCTGGAGGGTGAGAGGGCCAGATCGCAGGAGGTCTCTGCATGTTGCAAAGACTCTGGCATTAGACCAAGGCTGCGTGGAGCCATAGCATGAGCACATGAATAGGAGTGGGGTTAGGTTTCCATTCTGGGAGGCTCTCCCAGACCTCAGGGTCATGTGGAAAGACAGCAAAAAGACAGGACAAGGAGGGAGTTTAAATGGAGAAGTAGTGGAGACCTGCCCAGGCAGATGCTCTGCTATCCTGCTTTAATTGAGAGTAATTAATACCCTAGAAATGCACTTCTGTTTGCGCTGATGGTTCCTGACTCCTCACCCAGAGTAGGGAAGAGAGCTGAGCACAACTCCTGCTCAATGTCTACCTTATTTTTCCTGGTTGTCCATGCTTAACTCCAGACCCCTGTCATCTGGGCTAGGTCTTGGACTTACCACTGGGATAAAGCCCTTTGCTGCCAATTCTTCCTTAGTCCTAGCCTAGGCTCCAGGATAAGTCCTTATGGCTGAGGAGCTCCACAGAATTCTACACTTACACTGTACAGCTGGACTGATCACAAATGGCTTCATTTTCTTTCCATTGTACTTTTTAGTTTGTAAAGCTTTTTAGCTCAGGCTATTTTATTTAGAATCAGCTTTATTCAGGTATCATTTACATATGATAAAATGCATGTGTGCAGACTGATGAGTTTTGATAAACATGCCCACTATTCCAGTAAAAAAACAAGTGTTACCCCCACCCGCTGAGTTCTGCCAGTATCCCTGTAGTCCATTCGACTCCAGCCCCATGCATCCACTTGTAACTCCACTGTCCCCTCCAGGAAGTGACAGGGCAGATCCTTTGCTCACATTCCATCAAACTGAGCAGTTCTTAACTACCTGGACACAAAACAATGGCTTGGGGTGGGGTGGTCAGCTATTCCCAGCAACAACTCTGCCCCATGGAAGGGGAAAGTCAGGGGACCATTTCCACCCGACCCTTCCACCTAGTCAGTGTCTCAGCTGGGAAGACAGCAGGAAGGTTTGGAGTTTTCTTTGTGGGCTGGATATTGCATCTCTTGGTTGAATTATGATCTGAACCAAAACTCCAAATACTTCTTGATCTAAAATATTACCTGAACTAAAGCTAAAACCACTAATCACCGTAACTCTCATCAATTCCATTTTTAACTGGATGAGTGAATATACCCCAAGAGGATGTGAGAGTGATAATGGTCTTGAGACGTTCTGCAAGGGTCTTAAGTATCCAGGTGTGACTGTAGATCTGAGCACCAGAGGAAGTTTGAGGGAAAGGATGTCTTGGGGGTGGGAGGTGGGGTGGTGGACAATGGGCTCAGAGATGGTTGCTCTTAGGCTACAGAGACCAGCTATTTGGGTCAAGTGATTCCAAAGATTCTGGTGTCCTCCAAAGTGCTGCCACTAGCAAAGTTGCTAAAAGATATAAGGCTTCAAGTACAGTGTTTCAGGAAGAAACACTCTTCATGGAAGAAGAGTGACCAGTTAGAAGAATTTTGCTGAAGAAAATTGTAACCCATTCCCAAGTGATGTTTTAATTTGCATTTCTCTAATTATGGAGTATGAATATTTTTTCACATGTTTAAAGGCTACAAGGATTTTATATACATCTTACATATTTTGTCTGTTAATGTCTTTTCCTTATTTTTCCATTGAATTTCAGTTCTTGGTCCTTCATTTTTTTTCATTTTGATTTAATAGGTGCAGAAACAAACACTGTAATCATATCAGTAGTGTGTCTTGCAACTTTAAATTTACAAAAGAATAACATATTTTACTTCATTCAATCTTTATAAAATGGTTATGATATAAATTAATAAAATTATAATATAATTGAGCATTAAATAAACAACTGATGAAATAATACACAATTGGATACTAAGTTCCACAGCCTGAGCAGGTACTAAACATTAAATATTAATAATGAGCATTTAATATTATAATATTGAACATTTCTAATAATCTTTTAACAAAAAGGAGGCTTTAGGAAATGTAGAGTAATTGCCTTTTTAAAAAATGAGTAGAGTAAATGTTTTTCTAACCAATTTAAAATGAAAATCTTATAGTTTTTTTTTTCCAGAACTCATTGTCCTACATGGTTATATGAATAATATCCCACATGTAAGAGCTTTACTTTTGTTTTTTGTTTTTTTTTTTTTAAAGTAAATTTCATGCTCAGCGTGGGCTGGAACTCATGACCCTGAGATTGAGAGTCAGATGTTCTACTGACTGAGCCAACTAGGCTTCTCTTAAGAGCTTTACATTAATAAAACTTAAAAAGTTAACCATTTTAGCTAGTGGCATTGAGTACATAAACAGTGTTGTGCAACCATCACTGATAACTAGTTCTAGAATACCTTCATCATTCTCAAAAGAAATCCCATACCCAGTAAGCAGTCATTGCCCTTCCTCTCTTCCCCTGGCCCTTGGCAAACACCAATCTACTTTCTACTTTCTGTCTCTATAGATTTGTTTATTCTGAATATTTTATATCAGTGGAGTCATTTAACATGTAGCCTTTTATATCTGATTTCACTCATTTGGTATTAATGTTTTCAAGGTTCACCTATGTTGTATCATATATCTGTATTTCATTGTTTTTAATGGTTGAAGAATATTTTAATGTACAGGTATACCACATTTTGTCTATCCACTCATCTGTTGATAGGCATTTGGGTTTTTCCTACGTTTTGAATATTGTGCCAATGTTACTGCGCACATTTATGTACAGATTTTTGTTTGAACCCTTGTTTTCAACCCTTTTAGGTATATACACCTAAAAGTGGAATTTCTGGGTCATATGGTAATTCAGTTATTGAGGACTTTCCAAATTTTTTCCCACAACAATTGAACTATTTTACATTCCTACCAGCAATATATAAGATTTCAAGAAAACATTGTTATTTATTTATTTTTATTATGGCCACATTAATGGGTGTGGAGTGATATGTCATTGTTGTTGATTTGCATTTACCTAAAGATTAATGATACTTGAAGATTTTTGTCACCATTTAGTATCTTCTTTGGAGAAATTTCTATTCAAGTCCTTTGCTCATTTTTAAAGTGCTTCCCCCCCTTTTTGTTGTTGCATTGTAAAAGTTCTTCATATATTCTGAATATTAGACTATCATCAGATGTGTGATTTCCAAATAGTTTCTCCCATTCTGTGATTTGTATTTTTAGTTTCTTGGAAGAGTCCTTTGATGTGCAGAAAGTTTTAATTTTGATGAAGTACAATTTTTCAACTCTTTGTTTTATTGCTTATGGTTTTGATGTCATATTTAAGAAACCATTGGCAAATCCACAGCTATGAAGATTTACTTCTAAGTTTTCTTCCAAGAGTTTTATAGTTTAACTATTATATTTAGGTTTTTGATCCATTTTGAGTTAATTTTTGTGTATGTGTGAGGTAGGGGTCCAACTTTATTCTTTTGTATATGGATATAATGTGATCCCAGCACCATTTGTTGAAAAGACTATTCTTTCTCTATTGAATAGTCTTGTTAAAAATCAAGTGAATAAAGATATATGAACATATTTCTGGACTCTCAATTCTAATACATTGATCCATATGTCTGTTGTATGCCAGTACCACATTGTTTTAATTTGTAGTACTGTAATAAGTGTCGGTAAGTAGTAGCTTTGCAGTAAGTTTTGGGTAGTGAGTCCTCCATATTTGTTTTTCCTTTCCTTTTTTTTTTTTTTTTTTTTTTTTTTTTTTAAAGATTATTTGGCTATTCTGGTTCTCTTGCAATCCCAGAAGAATTTTAGGGTTGGATTTTCCATTTCTACAAAAACAGGCTGTGGTGACACACTGAATCTGTAGATCACTTTGAGGTTCTTGCTATCTTAACCATGTTGTGTTCTAATTCATAAATCTGAGATATCGTTTCATTTATTTAGGCCTTCTTTAACTTTTTTTTCCAGTAATGTGCAAGTCTTGTGCTACTTGCCTAAGTTTATTACAAAGTTTAAAGATAGTTTTGATATAATTGTAAATGGAATTTCTCTCTTAATTTCTTTTTGGGATTGCTCATTGTTAGCGCAAAGAAATACTGCTGATTTTTGTGTGTGGATCTTGCATCTTGAAGTTTTGCTGAATTCATTTATCAGCTCTATTTTTGTGTGTGTGGATTTTTAAGAAATTTCTACCTGTGGATAAAACTCTACCTGTGAATAAAGAATTTTACTTTTTCCTTTCCAATTTAGATAATTAAAAAAAAAAAATTCTGTGTTCTTCAATTTTAAGAGTTCTTTATATTATGAGGCCTATGTCTGTGGCATATGTTGCAAATATTTTCTCCCTATTTTTCAGTTACTTTTGGTTTTGTGTATGTTTTCTTTTTAAAATTAGTATTAATTAATATATAATTGTTTGAAAGTCTTGAGTTCAAAAGTTTGACTTTCATTCTTCTCTGAATACATTTGGAAGGGCAGGTACTCTGACATGTTATCATTTGGGTCTATAATCTATAATAATCTATAATCTGTGTTTAAGTGATTTACTTAAATTCACATACCAATTTCAGTTTCTTAGTTTGAGATTTGTAAAAGAAAGTAGAATGGAAATGATTCACATAATTCTTAAGAGGAGGCTGTGAAAACTATATTTTGTGAGAGAAGAAAAAACAGAATACCTGTATTTTTTCTTTTAAAATGACATTATTTTTCAGAACTTACCTTTATGCTTATAACATTTTACTTCTTTATCCATTCTTAGGCATCTAATTGATTTTTCTTGTCTAATTTCATGGACTCATACTTCTATTCTAGTATGATATATAATAGATCTACCTGGATACTATTTTAAGTATTGTCAGACTTAGGACTTTCAGTCTTTCTAGTAGTTGTTTCAGAGGAATCTTAGGCCTCATTGTTAGCTACTCTTTTCTCTCTTCCCTGGATTTTTTTTTTTTTTTTGCCACCTGCTTTGCTTTCCATAAATAATTGTGGGAAGATAAGGGTTAAGTGGGGGTGGGGTAGTAGTAAGAGATTTTGTCCTGAGATTTGGTGATTTTTCCATTTTGTTTTACAATTCTTTTGAAGTTTTTTTTTTTTAATTATTAAATACAATTTATTGTCAAATTGGTTTTGACATTCTCCAACTTCAAGTTATGCTGAAGGGATTGTTTTCTGTGGATTTTTCTGTGGAAAAAAAAAACAAAGATGAAAAGAAGAGGGAAATAAAGGTATAGGATCACAAATGTAGATTTAAGGAACTCAGCAAATCCTTAAAGCATAACATTCATATTATAGGTACTCCCATAAAATGGAGAGAAAGGGGAAAAAGTTTATTCGAGCAAATTATAGCAAGAAACTTCCCCAATCTGAGGAAGAAAACAGGTATCAAAATCCAAAAAGCACAGAGAGCTCCCATTAAATTAGAAAAAAAACTTAGCCATCACCTAGACATATCATAGTCAAATTCACAAAAATACATGGACAAGGAAAGAATTATGAAAGCAGTAAGGGGGAAAAAAGTCCTTAACCTACAAGGGAAGATAGATTAGGTTCACAGAAGTTCTATTCACAGACACTTGGCACATCAGAAGGGAATGGCAGGATATATTCAGCATGCTGAATGGGAAAAAAAATGCAGCCAAGAATACTTTATCCAGCAAAGCAGTATTTCAAAATGGAAGGTAATATAGAGTTTCCCAAAAAACAAAAAAATAACGGAGTTTGTTATTACTAAACTAGTCCTGCAAAAAAATACCCATCTTTGAGTGGGGGAAAAGAGCAACAAAGACTAGAAAGGAATATAAAACCTCACCAGACACACCAGTTTTACAGGTAACACAATGACACTAAATTCATATCTCTCAATAATCACTCTGAATGTAAATGCACTAATTCACAATAGTTTATTTTTGCTTTTATTTCCCTTGACTATGGAGGTGTAGCTAGAAGAAGTAGTTTTGGCTGATGTCAAAGAAATTACTGCCTGTGTTCTCTTCTAAGATTTTTATGGTTTCAGTTCTTAAATTTAGGTCTTTAATCCATTTAGAATTTATGTTTGTGTATGCTGTAAGAAAGTGGTCCAGTTTTATTCCTTTGCATTTTGTTGTCTAGTTTTCCCAACACCATTTGCTAAAGAGACTATCTTTTTCTCATCGGATATTCATTCCTGCTTTGTCAAAGATTAATTGACCATGTAATTGTGGCTTTACTTCTGGGTTTTCTATACTGTTTTATTGTTCTATATGCCTACTTTTGTGCTGGTACTACTGTTTCAATTAGTACAACTTTGTAATATAGTACTACACCTTTGAAATTTGGAATTGTTACGCTTCCTTCAACTTTGGTCTTCTTTTTCAAGGTTTCCTGCGCATTAGTTTCATCCATGTTACTCCAAATGGCAAGACGTTTTCATTTTATTACTTTTTTTTTTTGATGAGACAGCTTTTTATTAAATAGCAAAGCAAAACTGCAACACAATTTTAAATGTTTGTAAATTAGATCACAAAAGGAATGCAAAATGTTTGCAGCATAACTATTATATTCATAGAACTAAAGCTTCATTGAACCTTACGCTAATACAAACATAAGATTATTCTGATTAAAAGCAGCCCAAATGTAGTAACTCAAACTACATTAGTGTATTTCTTTTCCTATTTAACATCTTAATGATACTTCTGATACTGATTTTCTTACCAAATAGAGTCTACAAACTAAATTTTTAGAAACTATTGAAAGGAACAGCTTTGAATCCAAATGACAGCCCTGCCTTAGTTTAAAGCTAGGTTCTCTTTTCTGCTTATTATGGATCTTTGATAAGAAATACAATTGCTGAGAAGTCTGTTTTGCTTGCTGTTTGCTATGAGCATTGTGAGACCTTTCCTGATTGTAACCCGCTGTGTAGTAAAATGGGCTGTAAAACTTCCTAAATGTAGTCTGATATGTAATGGAATAAGTGATTGTACATAAACTAACCGGCATTTCTCGCTTCTGTAAACCTGCTTGCTTAGCACATTCCTCACCTACCCCCTTCCCCCTTTCTTCCTCCCACCACAAGTAACGGACAAAGCCTTCCCGCCAAAGGACAGACAAAGGACGCCCAATCAGAGAACAACAAATGTCCTTACTTTAAAATCAACTAATCAGGCCCCTCATAATTTGAAACCTCCCCTGTGCTATTTGTCTCTGTCTATAAAAACGCTATACCAACCCTGATCGTGGCCTCTTGCGTCACCGGCGACGAGTGCGCAGAGGACCAGGTTCGAACCTGCAATAAACGACCCTTGCCGCTTGGCTTTGACTTACGACTCTGGTGGTCTTTTGTGGGAGGTTTAGGGACTTCAGGCATTACACTATCAAAAAGTGACTACAACGGTCCAAAGCAAGTACTTGGGTGTACAGGCAATTCTGGGAGATGTAGTGAAATAAAATACTGAGAAAATATCAATTAGTATACATATAAAACTCTCCTATTTTATTCATGATTCTGATACTAATACATTCTAAAGGAATTTTGCAAAAGTTGATCTGCTGGGTGTTAGGGTCAGGCGTAAGTCAGGGTAAAGATAGGAGTCAGAGGCTAAAAAAAATTTAGCAGTCAAAGGCTTTATTTGGGAACTAAGGTCTCGGGGGAGGTTCCGTGACTCAGGGAGAGAGAGAGAGAGAGAGAGAGAGAGAGAGAGAGAGAGAGAGAGAGAGAAACTCAGGGAAGTCGCCCCCCGGGTATGGTGGGGTAGGGTTTTTAAGCTATAGTAGTTCCGGGTTTAGGCTCCGGTGGGTCTTTCTTTCGTGCGGGGCTCTCCATTGGGTTGTGCTGGAGCTCAGTGATTGGTTGCCCTTCAGTTTCTTCCGGCGCGCTGGCAATGTTTCTTCCCGCAGGCTGGTGAGAGGGCCATCCCCTTCCAGGGACATCCTAACACTGGGTACCACAACTAAACCTTGAGACTAAACTCTTTGTGTTTTCTCCTAGGTATAGTTTACATAAGGTTAGTCAAATTTAGACTACTTTCACATATATATTCCTAAAGATCTAGTCTGTTCCATATTTCACACAAATCTGGGATAAAAACATTTGGGAAGTACCTGAGTGGCTCAGTCAGTTAAGTGTCTTATTATTAATTTCAGCTCTCATGGTTCATGAGTTCAAGCGCCACTGTGGGCTCTGCACTGACAGGGCAGAGCCTGGTTGGGATTCTCTCTTCCTCTTTCTGTCTGTGCCCCTTCTCCCTCAAAATAAATAAATAAACTTAAAAAAAAAGTTAAACAACATATGGAGCTGGTGACTACTGTTTGCCAGTACTTTCCCCATCCAATTTCTATTTTTCTTAAAATTTTCTATTTCAAACATATAACCAGAGCTCATCTTTTCAGATACCAAGTGGGTTATTTTGTGCAAAACTTTTGCAAAGAAAAATCTTCATATGTAGAGCCTCTATTTGCAATTAATTAAAGAGAAACCAACAATTCTATTACTAACTATGACAAGTCCTAACTGAGAAAGTATCTTATTTTGGTTAAGTTTCAAGAATTCAAACTGAGGTTACTCTCACAGATGAGTAACTATTAAAATTACTTTTACTAGTGTGAAATCAATTTTTTCCTTAGGGGCGGGGAAAAGGGAAGGAAAAAGCAAGTGGAGAAGAGGCACAACATGATGGACAGGATACATAAAGCTGTGTGTTCAGTGCATGATTTTGGTCACTTTCACAACACAGTGATTATTTTCTTGTATCTTTTATTATAGCTGTAGTAAAAGACAATGCTAAACATATAAATTAATGAAAATTTCATAAAACATTAATTTTCAAGTTTCATAAATGCATGCATTTCTAATTATAAAATCTCTACAATACATTTGCATGTTTTCATAGACTAACATATAATACACAAGTTCAGGGAAGTCTTCTGTTATTCTCTTAATTTTACCTAGATCTGACATTATCTTCATAAATATTCAGTTAAGCCACAAAAAAAAGTACTATAACTTTCTTGAATCTATCCATGTTTTAAAGAAAAAAAGATCAGCACCAATTCCATAAAACAAAGGGATGTTAATCCCTTACTTTTTTTTTTTTTTTTTTTTACTTTTTTGGGGGGGTCAGTTTGAAATACACTAAAAGCTGACATGAAGTTTTCTATATATGGTTCAAGAACTTGGTTTTCTGATTTTAGCTTCAGATTTCTTCTTTAACTGCATCTATTCTTGCAGGCATCTTCAAGTATGTATTGAAGTTTCAACATTTGCTTAATAAGTCATGTTTTTATTTCCAGTTCCACCTGATTTTTAGCATCAACTGCATCCGTGTCAGCAATCATTTTGGGTAAAAACTTTTTGGCTTTGGATACAAAATCCTTGACAAATGGCCTGCCATTGTAGGTGTTGGGAGTGGCAGAGATTAGCCAAGATCTCATTTATTTTATGGCTGAGTCATATTCCATTGTATGCATATGCCACTTATTTATTTTCTATCAATGTACGTTTGGGTGGCTTCCATATTATAAATAATGCAGCAATAAACATAGAGGTGCATATGTCTCTTCAAATTAGTGTTTTAGTTTTCTTTGGGTAAACATCAATAGTAGAATTATGGGATCATACAGTAATGCTTTTTTAATTTTTTTGAGGAAACCACATATGGTTTTCCACAGTGGGTGTACCAATTTGCATTCCCACCATGAGTGCATGGGGGTTCATTTTTCTCCAGTTCCTCATCGACACTTGTTATTTCTTGTTTTTGTTTTTGTTTTGTTTTTTGTTTTTTTTAATTTAGCCATCTGACAGGTGTAAAGTGATATATTCTGGTTTTAATTTGCATTTACCTAATGATGTTGAGCATCTTTTCATGTGTCTGTTGGTCATCTTTATGTCTTCTTTGGAAAAATGTCTATTCAGGTCCTCTGCCCATTTTTAATCAGATTATTAGGGGTTTTGCTTTGTTTTGTTTTGTTTTGTTTTGTTTTGGTGTTGAGTTGCATAAGTTCTTTATATATTTTAAATATTAATTCATTATCAAATATATCATTTGATAATGCTAATGATATCTTCCTCCCTTCAGTACGTTGCCTTTTCATTTTGTTCATGGTTTCCTTTGCTGTGCAAAAGGTTTTTATTTTGGTGTAGTCCCAATTCTTTCTTTCTTTCTTTCTTTCTTTCTTTCTTTCTTTCTTTCTTTCTTCTTTCTTTCTTTTTTCTTTCTTTTTTTTTTTTGGAAGTGACATGTAGAAAAATGTTTCTATGGCCAATGTCAAAGAAATTACTGCTTATGTTTACGAGAAGTTTTATGGTTTCAGGTTTCACATTTAGGAGTTTGATCCATTTTGAGTTTATTTTTGTGGATGGCATAGGGTCAAGTTTCATTCTTTTACAAATAGCTTTCCAGTCATCCCACCACCATTTGTTGAAGTCTTTTTTCTCATTGTATATTCTTTCCTCCTATTTCATAGATTAATTGACTATATAATTGTGGGTTTATTTCTGGGCTCTCTATTTTGTTTCATTGATCTATGTGTCTATTTTTGTGCCAGTACCGTACTGTTTTGATTACTACAGCTTTATAATATATCTTAAAATTTGGAATTCTGATACCTTCAGCTTTTTTCTTCTTCAAGATTGCTGTGGATATTCAGGGTCTTTTGTTGTTTCATTAAAATCTTAGGATTACTTGTTTTAGTTTTGTGAAAAATATTGTTAATATTTTGATAGGAGTTGGATTAAATATGTAGATTGCTTTGGGAAGTATGTACATTTGAACAATACTTACTTTGCTCATTCACAAGCATAGAATATTTTTCCATTTGTTTGTGTCATCTTTAATTGTTTTTGTCAAAGTTTTATAGCTTTCTGAGTACAGGTTTTTCACCTCCTTGATTATGTTATTACTAGGTATTTAATTCTTTTTGGTGCAGTTGTGAATAAATTGCTTTCTTATTTTTTCTTTCTGTTACTTGATTATTATGTTATGGAAACACAACACATTTTTATATATTAATTTTGTATCCCTGCAACTTTACTGAATTAATTTACAAGTTTTACTATTTTTTGGTGGAGTCATTTGGATTTTCTATATGCAAGAGCATGTTATATGCATTTTGTGAAAGTTTTACTTCTTTTTCACCAAGTTGGACATTTTAAATTTCTTTTTGTTGTCTTGTTTTTGTGGCTAGGACTTCCAATACTACGTTGAATAAAAGTGGTGATGGTGGATATTCTTGTCTTGTCCATGATCTTAGATGAAAAACTCTCAATTTTTCACCATTGAATATAATTTTAGCTGTGGGTTTTTCATATATAGCCTTTATTATGCTGAAGTGTGTTCTCTCTAAACATAGTTGTTGAGAAATTTTATCATGAATGATTGCTGTACTTTGTCAAATGCTTTTTTTTTAAATTATAAATCCAATTTCTTTTTTTTAATATATGAAATTTATTGTCAAATTTGTTTCCATACAACACTAAGTGCTCATTGCAAAAGATGCCCTCTTCAATGCCCATCACCTACCCTCTCCTCCCTCCCACCCCCTATCAACCCTCAGTTTGTTCTCAGTTTTTAAGAGTCTCTTATGCTTTGGCTCTCTCCCACTCTAACCTCTTTTTTTTCCCTTCTCCTCCCCCATGGGTTTCTGTTAAGTTTCTCAGGATCCACATAAGAGTGAAAATATATGGTATCTGTCTTTCTCTGTATGGCTTATTTCACTTAGCATCACACTCTCCAGTTCAATCCACGTTGCTACAAAGGGACATATTTCATTCTTTCTCATTGTCACATAGTACTCCATTGTGTATAGAAACCACAATTTCTTTATCCATTCATCAGTTGATGGACATTTAGGCTCTTTCCATAATTTGGCTATTGTTGAGAGTGCTGCTATAAACATTGGGGTACAAGTGCCCCTATGCATCAGTACTCCTGTATCCCTTGGGTAAATTCCTAGCAGTGCTATTGCTGGGTCATAGGGTAGGTCTATTTTTAATTCTCTGAGGAACCTCCACAATGTTTTCCAGAGTGGCTGCACCAGTTTGCATTCCCACCAACAGTGCAAGAGGGTTCCCGTTTCTCCACATCCTCTCCAGCATCTATCATCTCCTGATTTGTTCATTTTGGCCACTCTGACTGGTGTGAGGTGATATCTGAGTGTGGTATTGATCTGTATTTCCCTCATGAGGAGCGACGTTGAGCATCTTTCATGTGCCTGTTGGCCATCCGGATGTCTTCTTTAGAGAAGTGTCTATTCATGTTTTCTGCCCATTTCTTCACTGGGTTATTTGCTTTTCGGGTGTGGAGTTTGGTGAGCTGTTTATAGATTTTGGATACTAGCCCTTTGTCCGATATGTCATTTGCAAATATCTTTTCCCATTCCATTGGTTGCCTTTTAGTTTTGTTGGTTGTTTCCTTTACTGTGCAGAAGCTTTTTATCTTCATAAGGTGCCAGTAATTCATTTTTGCTTTTAATTCCCTTGCCTTTGGAGATGTGTCAAGTAAGAAATTGCTAAGACTGAGGTCAGAAAGGTCTTTTCCTGCTTTTCCCTCTAGGGTTTTGATGGTTTCCTGTCTCACATTCAGGTCCTTTATCCATTTTGAGTTTATTTTTGTGAATGGTGTAAGAAAGTGGTCTAGTTTCATCCTTCTGCATGTTGCTGTCTGGTTCTCCCCGCACCATTCGTTAAAGAGACTGTCTTTTTGCCATTGGATATTCTTTCCTGCTTTGTCAAAGATGAGTTGGCCATACGTTTATGGGTCTAGTTCTGGGGTTTCTATTCTATTCCATTGGTCTATGTGTCTGTTTTTGTGCCAATACCATTCTGTCTTCATGATGACAGCTTTGTAGTAGAGGCTAAAGTCTGGGATTGTGATGCCTCCTGCTTTGGTCTTCTTCTTCAAAATTACGTTGGCTCTTCAGGGCCTTTTGTGGTTCCATATGAATTTTAGGATTGCTTGTTCTAGCTTTCAGAAGAATGCTGGTGCAATTATGATTGAGATTGCATTGAATGTGTAGATAGCTTTGGGTAGTATTGACATTTTAACAATATTTATTCTTCCAACCCATGAGCATGGAATGTTTTTCCATTTCTTTATATCTTCTTCAATTTCCTTCATAAGCTTTCTATAGTTTTCAGCATACAGATCTTGTACATCTTTGGGTAGATCTATTCCTAGGTATTTTATGCTTCTTGGTGCAATTGTGAATGGGATCAGTTTCTTTATTTGTCTTTCTGTTGCTTCATTATTAGTGTATAAGAATGCAACTGATTTCTGTACATTGATTTTGTATCCTGCAACTTTGCTGAATTCATCTATCTGTTCTAGCAGACTTTTGGTGGAGTCTATCGGATTTTCCATGTATAATATCATGTCATCTGCAAAAAGCGAAAGTTTGACTTCATCTTTGCCAATTTTGATGCCTTTGATTTCCTTTTGTTGTCTCATTGCTGACGCTAGCACTTCCAACACTATGTTAAACAACATCGGTGAGGGTGGACATCCCTGTCATGTTCCTGATCTCAGGGGGAAACTCTCAGTTTTTCCCCATTGAGGATGATATTAGCTGTGGGCTTTTCATAAATGGCTTTTATGATGTTTAAGTATGTTCCTTGTATCCCGACTTTCTCGAGGGTTTTTATTAAGAAACGTTGCTGAATTTTGTCAAATGTTTTTTCTGCATCGATGGACAGGATCATATGGTTTTTATCTTTTATTTTATTAATGTGATGGATTGATCACATTGATCAATCACATGTGATCAAATCACATTGATTGATTTGCGAGTGTTGAACCAGCCCTGCAGCCCAGGAATGAATCCCACTTGATCATGGTGAATAATTCTTTTTATAAGCTGTTGAATTCGATTTGCTAGTATCTTATTGAGAATTTTTGCATCCATATTCATCAGAGATATTGGCCTGTAATTCTCTTTTTTTACTGGGTCTCTGTCTGGTTTAGGAATCAAAGTAATACTGGCTTCATAGAATGAGTCTGGAAGTTTTCCTTCACTTTCTATTTTTTGAAATATCTTGAGAAGGATAGGTATTATCTCTGCTTTAAATGTCTGGTAGAATTCCCCTGGGAAGCTATCTGGTCCTGGACTCTTATTTTTTGGGAGATTTTTGATAACTGATTCAATTTCTTCGCTGGTTACGGGTCTGTTCAAGCTTTCTATTTCCTCCTGATTGAGTTTTGGAAGCATGTGGATGTTTAGGAATTTTTCATTTCTTCCAGGTTGTCCAGTTTGTTGGCATATAATTTTTTATAGCATTCCCTGATAATTGCTTGTATCTCTGAGGGATTGGTTGTAATAATTCCACTTTCATTCATGATTTTATGTGTTTGGGTCATCTCCCTTTTCTTTTTGAGAAGCCTGGCTAGAGGTTTATCAATTTTGTTTATTTTTTCAAAAAACCATCTCTTGGTTTCATTGATCTGCTGTACCGGTTTTTTTTTAGATTCTATATTGTTCATTTCTGCTCTGATCTTTATTATTTCTCTTCTTCTGCTGCGTTTGGGGTGTCTATGCTGCTCTGCTTCTATTTCCTTTAGGTGTGTTTTTAGATTTTATATTTGGGATTTTTCTTGTTTCTTGAGATGACCTAGATTGGAATGTATTTTCCTCTCAGGACTGCCTTTGCTGCATCCCAAAGCGTTTGGATTGTTGTATTTTCATTTCGTTTGTTTCCATATATTTTTTAATTTCTTCTCTAATTGCCTGGTTGACCCATTCATTCTTTAGTAGGATGTTCTTTAACCTCCATGCTTTTGGAGATTTTCCAGACTTTTCCTGTGGCTGATTTCTAGCTTCATAGCATTGTGGTCTGAAAGTATGCATAGTATGATCTCAATTCTTGTATACTTATTAAGGACTGTTTTGTGACCCAGTATGTGATCTATCTTGGAGAATGTTGCATGTGCACTCGACAAGTAAGTATATTCTGTTGTTTTGGGATGCAGAGTTCTAAATATATCTGTCAAGTCCATCTGATCCAATGTATCATTCAGGGCCCTTGTTTCTTTATTGACCGTGTGTCTAGATGATCTATCCATTGTTCTAAGTGGGGTATTAAAGTCCCATGCAATTACCACATTCTTATCAATAAGGTTGCTTACGTTTGTGAGTATTTGTTTTATATATTTGGGGGCTCCCGTATTCGGTGCATAGACATTTATAATTGTTAGTTCTTCTTGATGGATAGACTCTATAATTATTATATAATGCCCTTCTTTATCTCTTGTTACAGCCTTTAATTTAAAGTCTTGTTTGTCTGATATAAGTATGGCTACTCCAGCTTTCTTTTGACTTCCAGTAACTTGATAAATAGTTCTCCATCCCCTCACTTTCAATCTGAAAGTGTCCTCAGGTCTAAAATGAGTCTTTTGTAGACAGCAAATAGATGGGTCTTTTTTTTTTTTATCCATTCTGATACCCTATGCCTTTTGGTTGGTGCATTTAGGCCATTTACATTCAGTGTTATTATAGAAAGATATGGGTTTAGAGTCATTGTGATGTCTGTAGGTTTCATGCTTGTAGCGATGTCTCTGGTACTTTGTCTCACAGGATCCCCCTTAGGATCTCTTGTAGGGCTGGTTTAGTGGTGACAAATTCCTTCAGTTTTTATTTGGGAAGACCTTTATCTCTCCTTCTATTCTAAATGACAGATTTGCTGGATAGAGGATTCTCAGCTGCATATTTTTTTTCTGTTCATCACATTGAAGATTTCCTGCCATTCCTTTCTGGCCTGGCAAGTTTCAGTAGAAAGATCTGTGAAGAGTCTTATCGGCCTACCTTTATATGTTAGAGCACGTTGATTCCTAGGTGCTTTTAAAATTTTCTCTTTATCCTTGTATTTTGCCAGTTTCACTGTGATGTGTGGTGCAGAAGATTGATTCAAGTTACATCTGAAGGGAGTTCTCTTGGATTTCAATGCCTTTTTCCTTCCCCAGATCAGGGAAGTTCTGAGCTATTATTTCTTCAAGTACACCTTCAGCACCTTTCCCTCTCTCTTCTTCCTCTGGAATACCAATTATGCATAGATTATTTCTTTCGTTCATCACTTAGTTCTCTAATTTTCCCCTCATACTCCTGGATTTTTTTATGTCTCTTTTTCTCAGCTTCTTCTTTTTCCATAATTTTATCTTCTAGTTCACCTATTCTCTCCTCTGCCTCTTCAATCTGAGCTGTGGTCGTCTCCATTTTATTTTGCAGCTCATTAATAGCATTTTTTATCTCCTCCTGTCTGTTCCTTAGTCCCTTGATCTCTGTAGCAATAGATTCTCTGCTGTCCTTTATACTCTTTTCAAGCCCAGTAATTAATTTTATGACTATTATTCTAAATTCACTTTCTGTTATATTGTTTAAATCATTTTTGATCACTTCGTTAGCTGTTGTTATTTCCTGGATGTTTTTTTGAGGGGAATTCTTCCGTTTCCTCATTTTGGATAGTCCCTGGAGTGGTGAGGAACTGCAGGGCATTTCCCCGTGCTGTCTTGAATAACTTGTGTTGGTGGGCGGGGCCACAGTCAGACCTGATGTGTGCCCCCAGCTCACCGCTGGGGCCACAGTCAGACTGGTATGTACCTTCTCTTCCCCTCTCCTAGGGGCGGGATTCACTGTGCGGTGGTGTGCCCCATCTGGGCTACTTGCGCACTGCCAGGCTTGTGGTGCTTGGGATCTGGCTTATTAGCTGGGGTGGATCCGCAAGGTGTACAGGGGTGGGAGGGGCAGGCTCAGCTCACTTTTCCTTTGGAGATCTGCTCTGGGAGGCGCCCTGCAGCAATGGGAGTCAGAACCGCTGCAGGGATGGATCCATAGAAGCGCAGTGTTGGGTGTTTGGATGTGCAAGCATATTCCCTGACAGGAACTGATTCCCTTTGGGATTTTGGCTGGGTGATGGGCGAGGGAGATGGCACTGGCAAGTGCCATTGTTCCCTGCAAATCTGTGTTCTGTTGTCCAGGGCTCAACAACTCTCCCTCCCATTGCCCTCCAGCCCTCCCGTTCTCCAAGCAGATCTGTTAACTTATAACCTTCCAGATGTTAAGTCCTGCTTGCTGTCAGAACACACTCCATCCGACCCCTCTGTTTTTGCAAGCCAGACTCGGGGGCTCTGCTTTGCTGGCGGGCTGCCCCTCCGCCCCGGCTCCCTCCCTCCAGTCTGCGTAGCACGCACCACCTCTCCACCCTTCCTACCCTCTTCCGTGGACCTCTTGTCTATGCTTGGCTCTGGAGAATCCATTCTGCTAGTCTTCTGGCGATTTTCTGGGTTATTTAGGCAGGTGTGGTTGGAATCTAAGTGATCTGCAGGACGCGGTGAGCCCAGCGTCCTCCTATGCTGCCATCTTCCCCAAAACCTCTCCCTGTCAAATGCTTTTTTTGGTATCTTGAGTTGATTAGATGGTTTTCATACTTTCTCTTGCTAATATGATGTATCATGTTGATTGATTTGTAGATAACACCACCACATTTGCATGTCTGGAATAAATCCCACTTGATTTCAGTGAATGATTTTTTTTTAATGTATTGCTGGATTCAGTCTGCTAATATTTTGTTGAAGAGTTTTTGCATCTATGTTATTCATAGATAACATAGTAGTTCTGTTCTTTCTCTGTAGTAGGCAACATAGTAGTTCTCTGTAGTTTTCTTTTTTGTTATTGTGTCTTTTTCTGTTTTTGTTTTTTTAAGTAAGTTCCTTAACATTTTGTGTTGTTTTATTTGCATTAAAAAAAAAATGATCTCCTCCACTGTTTACTGACTGGTTTCTGAAGAAAAACACCTTTCTTTAGTCCTGTTAGGGCTTATAGGGATTTCTCAGATCTTTTCTGTGGATACATCTATAGACATTTTTTGTTTCATTTTATGATTACTCTCTTAAGATTTTATGCCTCCTCTTGATCCTCCAATGCCCAGGCAGTGCTGACAAACTTCCACTTGCTCACTTCCTAGGGTGGTGTTGAATTTTCAGGTTTTTGTCCTTTATCCAACACAGTTGTGTTGGCTTTCCATGTATGCCTACTAACTTTTGGCCAAGTTCTGCCCCTTAACCATCTGAGACATGCACAAGAAATCAATCATGGAGTGAATGGATATGTAATGGAGGCACAGAGTGTGTTGGAGTGCTCATGGGCCAGTTGGAGGGATCCTCAGTAGCTTGTGGGCAGAGTTCTTTATGGAGTTTGGGTTATTAGGATTTGCATTTCACTTGATACATTTTATTCCATGCCCTTGCTCTGTTTTTCCAGCTATTCATTGCCGACTATCTTTAAGTTTGTGACTCAGTATTCTGGATAGAGTAAGAAATAGTTGGGCCTCTTGGGCAGCATCTTCATAACTGGGGAAGCTAGGTACTCACTGACACACTGTCACATTCCCTGTGGTAGAAAGAACAGGCTGAGGAGTTCTCTCATGGCACTGTGCCATTGGGAGATGGATGATGTGGGTAAAGTGAAACTGTTCTGAAACTGTTCTTGAGTTTGTGTGAGTGTGTTTAGATTTTTTTTCACATTAAAAAAGTTCCAGTTAGCTAACATACCATGTTATACTAGTTTCAGATATATAACATAGTGATTCAACAGTTCTATACATCACTCAGTACTCATCACAAGTGCACTCCTTAATCCCCAAGGTGAAACTGTTCTTCTTAACCTCTTCAAAGCATCTAATTGTAGATATTTTTGGCTCCAGTTGTGTGATGGAACTTCTCTTCTAGACTATCAGATAGTACAAAAGCATTCTTTTTGTGGGTGATTGTTAAAATCAGCATTCTTTGTGGGGAAGATAGAAACTCTCATTCTGCCATGGTGATTATGTCACTCCTCCTAAGCTTTGAATGTGGGTTCAGAGAATATATTGAGCCTTTTGGCTCAGAAATTCCTTGGCAGTTCTCACTGCTCAAAATTAACTGAGAGTGGGTGGGCAAATAAGTAGAGACAGCACCATTTCAATGAATCCCTTTGTTCATCTATGGCTTGAGTCTTCTATGGTTGTATGCTCAGTCTTTTTTCTTTGGGTTTTGGTGGCACAGAACCTACAAATTCAAACTTGTCATGGGGATTAAAATGTGGTCTTGAGATTTGAAAAAGTCCAGTCTCTGCTTAAGGTATCCAGTGTCAATCTGGAGTTGTGTGGTGTAGCTTTACCACTACGGCAAGTCTTTGTGACATGAAATTTTATTTTTTTCAGGCATGTTCCATTTAGCCTATTCTTTCTTTCATTGACTCTAGATTTTAGCTTATCCAGAACTTTTTTAAAATCTTAAGTTCTCTTTGAAGCTATTCTATTCTTTTTTTTTTTTTAATCTACCAATGTATTAGTTTGCTAGGGCTGCCATAGTAAAGTACCATAAACTAGAAATGTGAGATCAAAGAACTGATTGGACAGTTCCTTTCTTCTGAGACCGCTCTCCTTGTATCATCATATGATCTTCTCTCTGTCTATGACTGTGTCCTAATCTCTTCTTCTTATAAGGACACCAGTCATATTGAATTAAGGGCCTCACTAATGACCTCATTTTAACCTAATTATCCTTTTAAAGGCCCTATCTCCAAATATAGTCATATTTTGGGGTAATCAGCAATGAGTTTAGGTCTTCAGAATCTGATTTTTTAGAAAACATAATTCAGCCTATAACAACCAATAATGCTCACTCTCTACACTTCTGTTATTCTATTCTCATGTTTGAAAGTTGGATCCATGAGCTGCTGAATGCACTGTGTCTATACAACAGTCAGGAAGGTTAGGAGATTTGAAAGTTCAAAAAATGATGACACCCATTTGGTGAAATTTTAGATTATATACCTGAAAATTTTGAATGGATATTTTGTTGAGATGAAAGACCACTGCTTGAGGAGACTTTGCAGAGCTGTTGCCTATTACTTTATATTTGGCAGGGTGGTAACAAATAAAGGCGGAGTATATAATCACTTGCCTGGTCATATTTTTGGAGGCAGCAGATGCTCCAAGATTTGTAGATATGAGAAATGAAGGCTGATTCTGCATGATTTGTTCATCTTCTTGGTGTCTTTAACTGATATATATACTATGTTCACTGTAGGACATTGCCGCATTAGTATTTGGGGGACATGTAATCGTGCACTGATTTCTATTATAGTTTGGCTGTTAATGAAGGAGGAGGTGCTGGAGGTTCAAAGCCGGGTAAATGCTATTTTGAAGAAATATTTCTCAGTGGGGGTTTAAGTTTGATTTCAATTAGTTTTTTGAGGTTCTGTTGAAATATTCTGAATGCTATATTGGCTAATACATGATGACTGTGAGCTACCAGATGGATAAACTGTTGGTAGTTGTGGACTAGTGAGTTGGTGGCCTTGCTGCTCTGGCTGTTGGATTGCTGGGTTAGATGCAGGACAAGCCTGGAAAGTGGATGGACTTGTTGAGGTGCATGAGATTAAACTGAAACACCAGCTAGAATGCAGCTAGATCTACACAGTTGTGCTGAATAGAGGTCAAATTACCTTGCAGACTGGTAATATAGATGGAGGGACACCATCTATGTACAAATATGTAGGGACATTATGGCTAGTTGAGATATTTGGGGCTGAGGTTACTATAATGGGATTGAATCTGGAATTTCAAAGGCTAGATTCCTTACTTGCTTCAATGAAATCCAGATTATAGTACTGAACATTCTAAAAATATTAATGCATCAGAGAACTTGAAATGGTGTTGCCTATGGCTCATGTTGAGAAAAAAAAAATTCACCACAGGACTGACCACTTTGTAGTTGTTTATCACTGATGCTGCACATTCAAGTTCTACTTCCATTTTTCTATTTCCTTCTCATCTATAGTGTTCAGCATTCTGGGACTACAAGTTCAGGTTAAGAGAATGTATGTGATTTTGTAGACCAGAAATTTCAAAGTCAATTGAGACATTTGGGTTTTTTCCATAAATAGGTTACTCTCCTGAACGGTATCTAGGATATTGTCACCTGTAACATGCTTCTGGCTACCACAACCTCAGGTGCTTTAGGACATTTTGTTTAGGACACATGAAACCTGAAAATTGACTTGGTGTTTTGGAGCATTTACACCTTACCCAATTGGACCTATTCGTTCAGTGGGCAATACTAGCTTTGGTGGAAATATTTATGTTTTCAGACAAGCATTTACCTTTTTCCCAATCACTTTGCTGGTGGTGTGGTCAAGAATGATAGTGAGGTGAGGTTGGTGATCCTGATATCTATTTCCTTCCCTCTGCTCCCACACCCCTTGCTCTCAACCCTCTGCTCCCATACTTCATCTCACCCTCTTTCCTATATATATATATATATATATATATATATATACACACATATATATTTTTATATGAAATTTATTGTCAAATTGGTTTCCATACAACACCCAACGCTCATCCCAAAATGTGCCCTCCCTATATATATTTTTAACAAATAATTTCTACACCTCATTATTGCTTTTGGTTTTTTTCTTATTTCATGAAGTTTTCCTGTTTCATAAGGCCCATTTGCCCTGACTTCCTCAAGTACTTCTCTCTATTTTATCTTCTAAATGTATATGAATATTTGAGTGTGAATGTGCCTGTGTGTGAATGCATGTGGAAGTGTGTGTTGCCTCTGCTTATTTATATCTCTGTGGAAGGAGGTCTTCCTATGCAGTATCTGAGGTTTTTTGGAGTCCATCAGGAATTGGGTGGCATCTGCTTGTTTAGATATTCCAGAATCCAAAAAAAAGAGGTTGATTTTATATTTGTGTGTTTGCTTCACCATATGAGAAACCTAGCTATCAGAGGTGTGGAAAGGTGTTTCCTGAGGAAGTTCAGGCTGGAGATGGCCATGGAGTACTTTGGAGCTGAGCAGCTCTGTGTTTATGATGCTGTCAGGTTAAGTGGAAGCCTGAGTCATGTCTACAGTGGGTGCAGCCCAGGTTCTAGTTAGTCAAAAGTCTACTTAGAATGCCAAAGAAGTAATATCACCTCCTTTGATTCAGGATACTGATTGTATTTTATACTTCTTTTAGAGAAATATCAAAGTATATTAAAACACAAAAAAAGGGGCTAAACTCAAGAAATGTGGCCCGTAAAGGTGAATTCTATCATCACATGTTGTTTCCCATACATTTTAAAAGTTATATAAGAGGTATGAAATATTTTCTTTAAAAAAAATGGTGTTCTTAGATCAAGAACAATCATTCACCTAGACACTTCTCCAAAGAAGACATCCAGATGGCCAACTGACACATGAAAAAATGCTCAACATCACTCATCATCAGGGAAATACAAATCAAAACCACAATGAGATACCACCTCACACCTGTCAGAATGGCTAACATTAACTCAGGCAACAAGAGACGTTGGCGAGGATGCAGAGAAAGAGGATGTCTTTTTCACTGCTGGTGGGAATGCAAACTGTGCAGCCACTCTGGCAAACAGTATGGAGGTTCCTCAAAAAATTGAAAATAGAACTACCCTATGACCCAGGAACTGCACTACTAGGTATTCATACAAGGGATACAGGTATGCTGTTTCGAAGGCGCACATATACCCCAATGTTTGTAGCAGCACTATCAACAATAGCCAAAGTATGGAAAGAGTAGAAAGAGCTCAAATGTCCATCAATAGATGAATGGATAAATACGATGTGGTATATATATATATATATATATATATACACATACACACACACACACACACACATATATATATATATATATATATACACAATCAAAAAAGAATGAAATCTTGCCATTTGCAACTACATGGATGGAACTAGAGAGTATTATGCTAAGCAAAAGTAGTCAGTCAGAGAAAGACAAATATATGAGGACTTTAAGACACAGAACAGATAAACACAAGGAAAGGGAAGCAAAAATAATATAAAAACAAGGAGGGTGACAAAACATAAGAGACTCTTAAATATAGAGAAAAAACAGAGGGTTACTGGAGGGGTTGTGGGAGGGGAGATGGGCTAAATGGGCAAGGGACATTAAGGAATCTACCCCTGAAATCATTGTTGCACTATATAGTAACTAACTTGGATGTAAATTTTAAAAAAAAATTAAAAATTAAAAAAAAAGAACAATCATTCACCAACTAAGACTAGCTACTAGCATTAAAAGTGCTGAGAGTGCAAGAGTAAACACAGTAGATGGAAATCCCACCCCATGGAGCTCACAGAAAGGGAGGTACAAGATTTGTCTATGTAACAATTAAAACCCAAATAGTCTAGTGAAGAAAGGGGAAGAAGACATGAATAGACACTTTTCCAAAGAAGATATCCAGATGGCTAAGATACACATGAAAAGATGCTCAACATCACTCTGCATCAGGGAAATACAAATCAAAACCACAATGAGATGCCAACTTACACCTGTCAGAATGGCTAAAGTTAACAATCCAAGAAACAACAGATGTTGGTGCAAATGTGGATAAAGGGAAACCATTGTACATTGTTGGTGGCAATGAAAACTAGTGCAGCCACTCTGGAAAACAGTATGGAGGTTCCTCAAAAATTTAGACATAGAAATCCTCTATGATCCAGCCATTGCACTACTAGGTAACTATACAAAGGATACAAAGGTGCTGATTCAAAGGGGGTAATGCACCCCAATGTTTATAGCAGCACTATCAACAATAGGCAAATTATGGAAAGAGCCTAAATATCCATCGACTGATGAATGGATAAAGAAAAAATGGTACATACATACAATGGAATATTAGTGATCAAAAAGAATGAAATCTTGCCATTTGCAACACAGTGGATGGAATTTGAGTGTATTATGCTAAGTGAAATAAGTCAGTCAGAGAAAGACAAATATCATGTGATTTCACTCATATGTGGAATTTAAGAAACAAAACAGATGAACACAGGGGAAGAAAAGGAAAAATAAAAACAGAGGGAGAGACAAACCATAAGAGGTTCTTAAATACAGACAGCAAACTGACGGTTGTTGGAGGGAAGTGGATGGGGGGATGGGCTAAATGGGTAATGGGCATTAAGGAGGGCAATTGTTGGGATGCACACTGGGTGTTATATGAAAGTGATGAATCACTAAATTCTACTCTTGAAATCAATACTACACTATATGTTAACTAACTTGAAATTAAATTAAAAAAGTATTTAATGAGAAAAAATTTCTCCCAAATTGAATGTTAAGCAATAAATGCTGAGCCATATAACAGTAATATGAAAAAAGATTCATATCTTTATATATTAAAAATATATATCATATATATGAAAAAATATATATATCTCACAAACTGTTAGGAAAAATATGTGTTAATATTTACATGATCAAAGGGTTTGAACAAAAGTGAAACCCTTTAGAACTTGGTCTCTGCCTTGACCTGAATGTAACGTGTTGATACTTGGCTTTCAGTTTCTGAGGAGTAGAGGCCATTGTTTAGAACCTGCAGGTGAATCCTCATATGCCTGAGTCATAAAAGGAGAGAAGGAAAAATGGTAGATGAGGGAGGACTGTGGAGATGGGGCAAAGCCTTTTGCAGACCACACTGTCCCCACAATGCTTCACCTGAGTCTGGCTCTGCCGTCTGCACTCTCTCAGCTCTTGCATCTGGCCCAAAGGTACCTCCACCCACAAGAGTCCCCACTTCAACCACTTCACCCAGATGAGGAAACCATAGATTTACATCCTGGATGATGAAGGTGACACTATCCCCTCCTGGGTTAACTCTGGCCTCCCACAGAGGCTGCCTGGTCTCAGTGCTGCCTGCATCTCATCCTGGCCACTGGACATTCTTGGGCTCACAGTGGACAGAAACTTTCCTGGGTGCCTTCTTGATTCCTTTATGGTGGAGGGCCTCATTAGGCTTCATGGACCCCAGGTAAGGCTCACTGCTCCTTCCACCTGTGGGAAATTAATAGATTTTCTGACTCAGGGGCCCCATATGCACATGCTTTATGCTGGTCCTGTCCCAGGAACATGGCACCTGAAAGCAGGAATTTGGTCCAGTTGGGTCCTTGTCTCTCTCTGTCTCCCCCCTCCCCCCCAGAATGCACCAAGCTTAGCCAACCATGTGTAATGCTTGGGCTGGGTGAGCATTCTCCTCATATCTAGGGGGCCTCTACACCTGTTCCCTGTACTTTTTCTCTCTTACGTTCCCTCTTTGCAGATAAGGTCTGTGCCCATTCACTGTTGCCTAGAAATGCAGGCACACAGTTGATAATAAATGATAACAATGGCAGCAATTCTTGGTGAGAGCTTCCTTGGGCCAGGCACTGTTTGCTCTAAGCGCTATATATATGTTAACTCATGAAAAACCTCACAACCACTCCATGTGATTACTCCCATCTTATCCTCATTTTATAACTGGTGAAACTGAGGAAGGAGAGTTTGAGTCACTAGACAAGGGTCATACAGCAGAACGAGGATGAAAACCCACATTGTCTGGCCCTGGAAGCCTTTAGACCAGGGAGTAAGGTGGTCTCTGACCTCTCTCAATACTGTACTCCTCAGGGAGTGGTGAGGGATGAGTTACACCTGTACTTGGGCCTCCCATTCCTACCCTACTCATGACCAGCTGTGTGGCCAGGAAATGGGCGTTCTAACATCATGGCCAGCAGGCAGAGGTAGGGGTCCTAAGGACAGTCCTCTTGGCACCAAAAGAAACATAAGTGACAAAGTACCCTGGATGACTCCAATAAGTACAAAGTCAAATAGGCCCCAGGTGGCAGTGCTAGACCTCTCTGTCCTCCACTCTCTGGCTGGAATGTTGACTGTGTGGAAACTTTCACCTTATCTCTTAGTATGTGCCAGCTGCTCCACAAAGCTGGCCTCCTCTCTGAGCCCTTAATGCATTCTTTAGGTTTTTTTTTGTTTTTTGTTTTTTGTTTTTTTTAATCAAGATAGCAGATGGCACCTTGGAGGTCCCCAAAAACTGAGAAAAGGAGAAGCCAGAGAATAAAAACTGATAGTGAAGGCAGTAAATGTGAGGAAGGGCAGGCCAGTGAGGAGATCATTCAGCGGCTGAGTGTTGTGTTTACATCTCATTTGACCATGATGATGGCCTCCCATGTATGGGATAATGGGTCTGACCTAGTTGCCATTTGCCCTGTGGCTCCTGCCAAGTTACTGCCATGAGAGCAGTGGGCATTTTTTTCTTCATTTCTGTGCCCACGCCATGTCCATACTGCCTGACCAAATACAGTAGTCAGGGAGTAAAGTAGGCCTGGGTCCAGGGGGTAATTCTCCATAGAAGGTCACACACTGCAGCAAATAAACCTCTGAGGCATCACACGCTAAAATAGGATCAAGAGAAGTGAGGAGATGTCCTATGCCTTCTGGTTACATCCAATGTTCTCAAGTAGCGCAGAATACCTAGAAACAAGGAGCATGAACAGGATGTTTGCTTTGTCCTAAATCTGTTCCTTTTCCTGAAACAATGCCTACTCATTCTCCCTGTACCTTTTGTTGTCAGAAGCCCCATCCTTCTGTTGCTTCTGTCTCCACTTGCCCAGGGCATTTCTGACCCAAATCGCAAAGCCTTGACCAGGGACTGGGTGCTAGACCCTGGCTGAACACAAAGGATGTTATTTTGGGCTCAGAAGATAGAGGGTCTCCCCAACCTGGATCAGCTGCTCTGACTAGGCTAGTCCACATTGCTCTGTTCCTTCTTCCACTCCTTTCCAGCCCTCTATTGGGGTCCACTATTATGAATGAGGCATGGTAACTGTGCCCATTCCCTTTTTGAGTGCTCAGACTTATAAGGGAAGAGAGGCTCCCTCTATGAATTCTGTATGAACATTGGCACTTTACCCAGTCATCGTGGGGCTCAGCCCTGGCTTCCTGGCATGTTAGGTACTTCCTGTGATGGGCATACCACTGCCCCCAATTTAACTCAACCCACTGAAGACTCATGGATCAGGTGTCAGATTCCTATGACCAGAGGAAGGCTCACAAGAGAAGGACTCCATTCCAAGAAGAGACTTCTTAGGGTTCATCCAAGATTCTCTTCTAGCCTAAAGTTGTCTCAGGACACAGGGCAAGACCACTGCATGTCTATAGAAAGAGGCTGCCACCTCTCCTGACTGGCCTTGTGAGAGGCTGCTCTATAGCCCAGTATCCAGCTGGTCTGGGTATGGAGTCTTTGATCCCTGGAACAGTCCAGGAACCTAGTTGGGAAGCAAATACTCCATAAGAAATGCTACCTTATCTTCCAAAGTAAAGACATGAACACAGAGATGCTAGTTGGTGCTGATGTTAGGAGCTTTTCTCAGAGAGTATAGGTAGACTCACGTTACTCTCACAGAAAAGAAATCTATGAAGTGGGGTCAGTTCTTATCCCTACTTTACAGAGGGAGAATGGATAGCCAGAGAAGCCGGTGAGTGGTTCCCAGGTGTGTGTGCTTAGCCACAGTCCTCTCTATTCCCTTCCCATTGTCCCTCAGGCAATGTCAGGGAGAAAAAAGAGTGGGTTCTTCTCAGAACTGTGACCAGGAATTGGGCTGATGGGATGGGGATAATTCCTCATGACATGGTTTTTATTTCAGACATGGTACAGAATGTTGTTTCTGGTTACAAGAATAAGCAAAAGTGATCTAAGAGAGTGGGGTCACTGCAAGGGGTTCTGTGGGGGAACTTCTGAAGGTAGAAAGTGGGTGGGAGGCATAACTAAAAGGCATAACCTCAGACACTCCCATGCTTTAGGTGTTCTCACTATTTCTCTTTCCTCCCGGAGTGGTGTCCTCTGGGTGGCACTCTGGCAGCCTCCCTGTAGTAACCGCAGCCCTGAAGGGTTTACTGAGGACCTGCCCTGAGAAGCAGGAAGTTGGCACAGAGTTGGGTGGTCCCAGCCCCTATGTTAATGTTCTATACTCCATGTAGACAAGTGATGGCTTCACAGCTCTCCACCAGTGAAGACAAACCTGGCTCATTCCATCTGAACATCATTTCCTGAGCCTAGCCTGCACTTCAAGCCCTAGACCATGCATGCCGTGAGTCAGGTGGGATGGATGACTCGTGTCAGATGACAACAGATAGTTGGATTAAACTAGAGAACATCTTGACCAAGTCCACACTGTATGTTTGACCTCCTGGCCTCATACCCCTGCCAGAAACCACCTGTATCTCCAGCCACCTCAGCTGGTCAGGAGTTCATGGGCAGGTAGTACTAGGAGAAAGGGCTGAGAACTATAAATGTATAGCCTTGGGTCATACTTCCCTCATGGACCTGGAGACATGGATACAAAGTTCTGTTTGAGAGGAAGTTGGTGCTTTTGCTATTTACAGAAGTGGGGTGGCAACACTGGGTCCCATGATATGTGACCCAGGAAGGGTGATAGAACCTATGAACCCCTTCTCACGAGAAAAATCAAACATTATAAAATTACAATTGTATTGAATACAATTAGAAAACTCCTCTAATGTACAGAATAGTAACAGATGTGGTTCTTTATGAATGCATCAGTCACCAGGCCCTTGCAGGGGACTGATAAGGACATAATCTGAAAGTACTTGATGAGGGCAAATAATATATCTGCAGATGTCACATGATGGGAAAACCTCAATAATTTCTAAGGGTTGGTGGTTTTTCTGTGGTTTGTAGACTCCATTTTTGGGAAGAAAAACTACATTTCAGTTACAGGATAGGGAAAGAAAGATGCAATGTTTTTTCCTATCCACGCATGAGAGGACCCTGTATAGCACCTCTCAGACCCATAGTCTAACCCCCTGGGAGCTTTTGGGTGTCTGTTCATCTGTCAGATGTCTGGTGGGTTGAGATGGCAGAGGGAAAAACATGGAATGCACTTGTCTTATGATTTGGCTCTCAGACGTTCATATCCACATTGACATACATACAACATTTAAACAAGTCCACAGGCCCATTGTCTCTTGTTCTTTCAAATTCAAACAATACCTGCACATTTTTGTTTTCACATTTCTGATGTGGACAGAGGCAAAGTCCATTGTGTTTACACAGTGATGGTCATTTCACACTCTCCTTAAGCCTTCACTTCCACCCTGCAAAGCAGGCATCACTATTTCCCTGCAGAGCAGGAAACTGAGGCTCTGAATAGTGAAACCTTGTGCCCAGGTTCACACAACACTTGGCCACAGAGCTGGGAAATGCCTTGCTTCAAAACCTGTTGTCATTGTGTTAAGCCAGCCTCTCTGCAAAATAGCCCTTTTCATCTCTTTAAAGAAAGAAACACATAACATTTTAATCTTTCATCTTGAGGTTGTGACATAGGCCGAGCAGGAGAAACTTGGATTGAAGTTGAAGGTGATTCTTGGACAGGCTTCATTTATATGTTTTTGTCTCTGAGACAAAGTAGCTCATGGTTACTTATAGAAAATGAGACCTGGAATTCAGAGTGTGAAATTAGGTTTTGTCATTTCCTGAAAACCTGTTTTCAGGAAGGAAATGGTGGGTGACCTCCAACTGCTCCCTAGTCTTTAAATAGTGATCTTGCAGGCTTTTCCTCAGGCTCCTAGGAGGATAAATTTGAAGGTAGGTGGAATGTGGGGCAGGGAATTTCGATTTCCTTCCTAAATTGGCAAAATTCAAATGGGCTTTTGGAAAGGAGCATTGATGATGTAAGGTTAGAAAGAATGACAGGATCTGAAAATCCTGGCTCTGCCATTTTGGTAGAGAATCAAGGTGTCTTGGGCCTGGCAAGTAACAAATATAGTTGGATATGGCTCTTTGTAGGAAGGTGACTTTGGAATCAAGAAATGAGGGACCTTGGTTAAGGGGGTATTTGCCTCAGAATATGGCAGGCTCAGAATTTTCTAGCACATGGAGAGCTGCTATCTGTGACTTCTGCATCTTGGCCAAATCCTCCTATTTCAGCTTTAGAAAGAGCTCCAATATCTTCCACATCCATGCAAAAAAAAGAAATCCTCTATGTGAATTATTTCTAGGGAAGGGAGGCCCTTTGATAACAAAGACATCTTTTTCATCTTTGCATTCCAACAGGAGGCATATCTGTCATAAAACCAGGGTTTGACAAATTCTCACTTGCCAAATGAAGGAGTGGATAAATGAATGGGCAACTCTATCCAGGTCTTGGGTTGCTAGACAAGAGACCCGGGCTCCATGGTCCTGACATTTCTCCTCTCACTTAAGCCTTTTGCAGGGCTACCATGTCTACATATTCAGCCCTGAAGAGTCTCCTTACCACCTGTGTCCTTGCTGCCTTGGTTTCTAGCATTGTGGGTAAGAATGAAAAAAAATGGCCTCTTTCTCCCCAAAACTGGAAGAGTAAGGTAGACAATACAGAAAATAAACCAACTTGGGAGAGACAAGGTCCGGTTTCTCGAGTAGTGATGAGCTCTGCAAGGTTGGGAACCCTGATTAAGCATCTAGAGCAATGGGCAGTTGAAAGGGACTGAGCCTGAGCACTAAGGGGCAAGATGTGGCCATCAGGGAGGGACTATGGGCCAAGTGGGCCCATTAGGTCCCACATGGTATCATGGGTAACATGGGTATCGTGGGTAACATGGTATCTTGGCTCTCAGATATGTTTGGCTATTGGAAGCATAAACTATGATTCCTGACAGTTTTCATTCCTGAATTACTTTCTAAACAAATTTTATATCCATTTCACAGAGAGTTATAAATGTACAAGCTGCTCTCTTAATGCATGTAGTGCTGACATGGAGACGACTTGTGAAGCCTCTCAAAGCTGCTTCAGATACAAGCAAGAATTAAGGACAAAAGGTATGCTGTGCCAGGCCCCTCCCCATGCTGCTAGTCATGTGAGACAGAGAAGGTGCTTAGAGTGAGGGAGGTTGCTGCTTTTAGCAACTTGATGGAGTTCCTCACTTCCCTCTGCACCTTCTATTTTACCCTGCTTCCTAATGTAGCATTCTACCCCTATGGGGCTGGCATTATGGGGTGGTGGGAAGTGGGAGGGTGGGAGACTCTGGGAAAAAGTCTGGGCAATCACTGTTCTTCATCAGCCCCACTGAAATATGACATTCCCATTGTAACAAATGCTTGCAAACCATCCTTCCATTGGTTTATACCATGGACCAATGCAGAAGGACTCTTGAAGAAGGGGAAAGACTAAAGGCAAAAGGATTTGAGGCAAGAATCCAATACTGGCCGCCCATTTAGGCATCACTCTGTATGGTTCAAAGGGGAAATTCCTTCTGGGGTTTGGTTCTGTGCAGGGGAACTCCTACAATATGTTGAAGAGAAAGGTTGTTCTTCAAGCAATTGTGTCCCAAGGATGTTCTCAGCAACACTGGGGGATAATCAAACATTTGTGTACAATCACCAATGCTGCCAAGATGAGCTCTGTAACCAAGGGAACTTCCAAGGTGAGTGCCAACACATCTCTGCTCTCCCTCCCCTCCTATTTTTTATCCCAATCCATTTCCTTAAGTCTCTGCCTTCTAAGTTCCTTCCTACGACCTGTCTCTGCTTCTGAGCTGCTTCTTACTGGTTTGGCTCAAGACCTGGACAGAGTTGCCCATTCATTTACCCACTCATTCATTTGGCAAGTGAGAATCAATGAGCGAAATCCCACCACAAGAAGGAAAGGCACAAGCCCTTCCTTAACATGGAAGACTGAATGACAACTGGGTGGCTGGGATGTGTCCTGGATTTACTGAGTCTGTAGGTTTAAATTATTTGCTTTTCCATTCCACTTGAAAAGTAGTTTGTTCTTGGCTATTTAATTCCTCACTCCCTTAACAGTATTTTTTAATTGAAGTATACATTAATATACAGTGTTATATTAGTTTCAGTTATACAACATAATGGTTCAACAATTCTATATTTCGCTCAGTGCTCATAGTATAAGTGTATCCTTAATTCTTGTTACTTATTTCACCCATCCCACCTATTTTCTCACAACCATTAGTTTATTCTATTTGTCTTTTTGTTTTTTTGCTTGTTTGTCTCTACTTTTACCTTTGTTTATTTGTTTTGTTTCTTAAATCCTACATGAGTGAAATTATATGGCATTTGTCTTTCTCTGACTTATTTCGCTGAGCATTTACTCTCTAGGTACCCATTCAGGTTTTTCCAAATGTAAAGATCTCATTATTTTTTATGGCTTAGTAATATCCCCGTGTGTGTGTGTATGTGTGTGTGTGTGCGTGTGTGTATTACATTTTCTTTATCCGTTCATCAGTCCATGGACACTTGGGTTTCTTCCATTTCTTGACTATTGTAAATAAAGCTACAGTAAGCATAAGGGGGCATATATCTTTTCAAATTAGTGTTTTTATTTCCTTTGGGTAAATATCCAGTAATGAAATTACTACATCATATGGTAATTCCATTTTTAATTTTTTGAGGAGCCTCCATACTGTTTTCCATAGTGGCTGCACCAATTTAGATTCCCACTAACAGTGCATGAAGATGCCTTTTTCTCTGCATCCTCACCAATACTCGTTATTTATTTATTTATTTATTTTTAGCCATTCTGACAGGTATAAATCTCATTATGGTTTTAATTTGCATTTTCCTGATGTTAGCAATGTTGAGCATCTTTTTATGTGTCTGTTGGTCATCTGTATCTTTTCTGGAAAAATGTCTATTCAGGTCCCCTGCTCATTTTTTAATTGGATTATTTGTGGATTTTTTGGTATTGACTTGTATAAGTTTTTTATATATTTTGAATATAAACCCCTTATTGGATATATAATACGCAAATATCTTCACTCATTTAGTAGGTTGCTTGTTTATTTTGTTGATGCTTTTCTTTGTTGTGCAAAAGCTTTTAATTTTGGTGAGGTCCCACGTTTATTTTTGCTTTTGTTTCCTTTGCTCCGGAGACATATATAGAAAATGTTTCTATAGCTGATGTCAAAGAAATTATTTCCTATGTTTGCTCATGGACTGGAAGAAACCAATATTGTTAAAATGTCCATACTACCCAAAGCAATCTACAGATATGCAATCCCTATAAAAACACAACATCTTTCACAGAACTAGAGCAAATAATACTAAGATTTGTACCATAAAAGACTCTGAGTAGCCAAAGCAATCTTGAGAAGAAATAAAGCTGAAAATATCATAATCCCAGATTTCAAGATACACTACAAAGCTGCAGTGATCAAAACAGTATGGTACTGGAAAAACAAAACAAAGCAAACAAACAGAAAAAAAAACCTAAAAAACAAAACAAAACAAAAATCCCAGACACATAGATCAATGGAACAGAATACACAGCCGAGAAATAAGCCCACACTTATGTGGTCAATTAATCTATGACAAAGAAGGCAAGAATTTACAATGGGGAAAAAAGCAGTCTCTCAAAAAAAATGTGCTGGGAAAACTGGACAGCTGCATGCAAAAGAATGAAACTGGATCACTCTTTTATACCATACAGAAAAATAAACTAAAAATATATTAAAGTCTTAAATGTGAAATCTGAAACCATATAATTCTTCAATAGTAGTTTTTAAATCACAAATTATCTTCTATTATGTAAGCATTTTTTTCTTCAGCCAGGGCAGAGAGGGCCATCTCATGAAAGAAGCAGATAAACCAGATTTCTGTAAGATTATTTTTGGCTATATATTCCCACTTAATACTTCCCCCCACCCCTGCACCCTCCATGGTATCCTAATTTTAAATCATTTTGATTTTGGGTAGAGGAATCCTGGAATAACCATGATCTTGGATGGGTGGTAATAATGCTCTCAGCTCCTTTTTTCCTGTCCTTAAAATGAAAATTTTCTTTCTTCATTTAGTGCCTCAGAAGTCCTCAAAACCCAATGGAATTAAATGTCCTGCCTGCTACAATGTGCATGACATTTCCTGTGACCCAGTTCTTCTTACCTGCACTGGTACAGAGACAAAGTGTGTGGAAGTTATTGGCATAGGTATGGATATATCCTCAGGGTTTTTGGTGTTAATTTTATCAAAGGGTATAGCTGTATTAGCTATCTATTGCTGCATCATTAGTCCAAAACTTGGCAGTTTAAAATAATTAATATGTATTATTTCATTGTGTCTGTGGGTCGGGAATCTGGGAGTGGCTTAGCTGAGTGGTTCTGACTGAGTCTCTCATGAAGTTGTAATCTAGACATCAGCAGGGCCTGTGGTCATTTGGACAGAAGACCTGCTCCAGGACAGAAGATCCTCTCTTGGAAGATCACCCATGTGGTTGTCAGGCTTGGTTCCTGTTGACATGGGTCTCTCTCTGGGCTGCCTGGATGTCCTCATGTATCAGCTAGCTTTCCCCAGAACAAGTGATGACAGAGAGAGGGAGAAGGGGAGGAGAGGGAAGGAGGAAGGAGATACTGCAGTTTTAAAGTAATCTAATCTCAGAAGTGACATTTCTTCACTTCTGTCATATCGTCTTGGTTGCATAGATCAACTTTGGTACAACATGGGAGAAGACTACACAAGGATATGGATACTAGGAGGTGGGAGCTATTTCAGGACATCCTAGAGACTGACCACCATGTACAGCAAAGGCTGATACAGGATCAAGTACTGGCTATCCCTACAAGGTTTAGAGGGAGCTATCTGTCAGGAGAAGAGAGAAGAGGGGAAGAAAGCACAGGAGAGGGGAGGAGAAGAGTACACAACTTCTTCCTATACCAGAATTTGAGACTTGGGAACATGTCATATCATGATCTGCTGGAATGGACATTGAGCCATTGGCTATGAAGAGGATGGCCCCTCAGTTCTGGTTTTCATCATCACTACCATTATTGCTATTACCAAAACTCCATGATTAAGCACTTAATTTTTGAATTATGTGATTCTGAAATCTGCAGAAGGTTTTGCCATTTTCCTGAGTAGGAGGAAAGTATATATTCGTAATAAGAAGGACATGTACTATTCAGATAGAAATTGGGAAATTAACCTAGTATTGGACCATGCAGAAAGGGTATTGTTACTTCTTTACTGATCATGTAAAAGGTTTCATGAAATTAGTGGCATTTTAAGAGCTTATTAAATGGTGGGAGAGAGAGTATGGTGAGAATGGAAGTAGGTTATGCTTTTTTTGAGAAGACTTTGAGATAGAGCCTGGGACTATCACATGAAGGGGCCCTTGCATAGGTGAAGTGGAGACGAGTAAGGAAAATGGGATGTCATGAAGGATACAGGGTAACAATGGGGCTGTTGAAAGTGAGGCAGTCTCTCTACTCCAACTTGTCAAGGAAAGCACAGACAAGTGATGAGGTTCCACAGTGATAACAACTATTGAACTCATAGCCTTGGGGAAAAGGGATCTTATCTCAAAAGGGATCTGTATTGCTTCCCTCTGTTTTCCCCCAGGAAACAAAAGTAAGGAAAATAAATGGTACCACAGGGACTTTTTAGCTGAATACATGAGTTCTGATCTCAGCCTTCTTCCTTTATTCCAGCCATCTCTTCCCTAGTCAGGACACAGGGGCTCCAGTCTCAGCCATGCATCTGAGACAGGTGGGGACCCTTTGGGATCCCTCTTAAATTGAGGAGATACTGGAGGCAGAGGGAAATAGGCTTGGTCCCTGGACAGAGATGGAACTGTGGTTGTTGCTTCTTTCACAAAAGACAAAAGGGGATTCTGGGGCATCCTGAGCATCCTTTTCTTCTCCAAGAGAGGCAGATAGGATAGGATGTAGTTGAAAAGGGGAGACAAGATGAGAGAAAAGACTAACTGCTGGATTTTTCTTTTGGCAGATAACCCTATATTTTTGATTTTTGCCATGGGTTGTGCTACTGAAACTGCCTGCAACTTGAAGAATATAAGTATATTGAATAACATAAAAATCCGTACCTACTGTGTAGAACAAAGTGCTGGAGACCCCCGCTGATGTTCATCACCTCATCAATCTTGAATAATCCCTTCTTGTTCCAAGTCTTGCTTTGAAGTTTCCAGTGTTACCAAGCTCATAATCCTACAAACCTGAAAAGGTTGGAGTCCTCAGATGACTCCCCTCCCCAGCATTCCCAAGACAATGCAGAATTAAATTGTTGATAACTTCCTTAAGTATGTGTGTAATCATTCGTTAGTACTTTAGGTTAAAAAAATCTTATTCATTCCTCTAATGGGTTCTTTCTTCACCCCAAGTAGCAAGTAAGGAAATTGAGACAGAATTTCTAAGAATTGTTGTAATCTCATCTTTGTCACTCAACCATACCTTCACACTTGCTCCAGAACACACCTTTTTCCTAATATTCTCAGTTTCCACTGTTGACCCTTAATTGCCCACTGCTAAGGAAAATGCTTTCAAATGAACAATTCGGGCTCAGAAAGTTCCTTTCCCACAGCTTGTAAAATCCCAAGTATAATGGACTCTCTCTTACCTGGGAAACACAACATGTACTCAGGGTGAATGTGTCTGGGATGAAGGATACAGACAGATGTGATCTGTGAAGTTCATTCTAAATGCCAAGGAAGAGGTAGGCATGTGTACCAGGAGTCCAGAGGGCTGTGTCCTCACAATTCATGGGTGGTCACAGCCATACTGCATGTAATGCCAGGAAGAGCCATTACAGGATCCAAACTGTATGATGTCTTTGTGGTGCTGAACACAACTGAGAGACCTGGTAGCCTGCTCAGATGTATCTCTTGATTCTCCAAATTCAGTTTCCTACAGGGTGCAGTAAGTTACGTAAAAGAAAAGAATGCCCCACATACATCTTGGTGGCTCAGTCGGTTAAAAGTCTGGCTCTTGATTTTGGCTCATGGTTTGTGAGATGGAGTCCCATGTTGGGCTCCACACTGTCAGAGCAAAACCTGCTTGGAATTCTTTCTCTCTCCCTCTCTCTCTCTGCCCTTCTCCAGCTCATGTTCTCTTTCTCTCAAAATGAATAAACTTAAAAAAAAAAAGCCCCACATGTAGTGATTACCTCTGGGAAGCAATCTGTTGTCTGCATGATGCTGCAGCCCAGAACTCTATAAGGCTGTCTGCGCATGAAATCTATATTGATGGATTGTGGCCTTGACTTCTCCTTGGGATTCTCTCCAGGGAGTAAGTTACAGGCTCTTGAATCCTACTTCCACTTTCTCTTTCCTAGGCTTTTGAGAACACAGGGAATAGGGTTTATCTGCCCAAGACTCCCTATCCTCATATTTCATGTGCATTCCCACTGTGTGCTCAGCACAGTGATATAAACACAGGGCCCTCCCTCAGGGATAAGGAGCTAATCCATAGAGAACAATGACAGGGTTGCATGTAACTGCATGGGATTCTAAGCACAAATAATTAAAGAAAGCTTAGGGAAGAAAAAGGAGGTAGAGTCAATGCTGGTATATAAATATGGTAAACTGAGGCAAGTTTTGAGGAAGGCATGTGTATGCAAGTCAAGTCCCCATTTGGGAAATGGTAGGCTAGAAAATGGTTCAGCAGCAAAATACCAGAGAGGCAGTATATTAAGATAGAACTTGCACAAGAGACCTTTTATAAGGAAACTCTTGATGTAATAATGGGGAACTCTGTACTGATTCAACTCCTGAAGAGGTCATAGCAGCTCTAGTGGGCCAGTGTTACTGTTATCACCACATACAATTTATTGAGAAAAAGTGGCAACAGGATGGGAACTCCAACCCAAATGGTCAATTTGTAGACTGTGCCCTATTCTCTGTGCTGTAGTGCCTCTCAACTGATCACCATATCCTAGAAACAGTCAGCTTGGGCTGCCATAACAAACTAACACAAACATGGTGGCTTAAACAACACCAAAAAATATATTTTTTCACAGTTCTAGAAGCTAGAAGTCTGAAACCAAGGTGCCATCAGGGGTGTTTTATTCTGAGGCGTCTCTCTTTGGGTGTCTTTTCATTGTGTCTTCACAATGTATGTGTCTGCAACAGATTGGATGTTTGTGCACCATATTCCCAAATTCATATCTGAATTCTAACATCAAAGTAATCGTATTAGGAGGTAGCATTAGTGCCCTTATAAAAGAGGCTCCAGAGAGTTCCCTCATCCCTCCTACTATGTGAAGACACAGCAAGATGGCTGTCTATGAACCTGAAAGAGAATCCTCACCAGACATTGAATCATCTGGTCCTTTGGTCTCGGACTTCAAGGCTCCAGAACTGTAGGAAATAAATATTTGTTGTTCATAAGCTACCATGTATGTGTTATTTTGTTATAGCAGTTCAGACAGACTAAGATAGTATCTGTGTCTTAATCTTCTCTTATGAGGGTACTAGTCCACTTTGACTGATTAGGGCCCACCCTAGTGACCTCATCCAAATAGTCTCTGTCTCCAAATACAGCAACATTCTGAGGTACTAGAGGTCAGGACTTCAACATATGAATTTTGGTGGGGGACACAATTCAACCCATAACAAAGGGTTATAGAGTAAATGATTCTATGTATCAAGAAATGCTCTTCAGCTATGGTTCCAGTTGAAAGTGGTTGGCATAGTGTCAGTACACAGTATATGCTTAATAGATACGACCTATTATTCTTTTTCTTCTCTGCATCCTTCTCATCTCTACCCACTATCTTCCCATTTCTTTTTTCCCATATTTTCTTTTCATTCTTCAATTAATTATTTCCCAGTATTGCTAATATTTCCATGTACTTCTTTCTCTAAGAATAATAAGCAATATAACCAATTATCATGTCTCCAAGAGAGCACTGCAGTTATAAGTGAGGCAGTCAATCGATCACCATATTCTAGGGGTAAGAATATGGGGCTAGAGAGCAGTCTCTGAATTCCAGGAGGAAGCCCCTGTGAGGTCAGGGCCTCCTGAAAGAACAGACTTGTCCTTTGCTTCATGATAGAAAATGGGGAGAAGAGTTAAGATGGTGGAGTAGTATAAGGACCCTAGGCTTGCCTCATTCCTTGAACACAGCTAGATAAATATCAAATCATTTTGAATACCCAACAAGTTGATCTGAAGACTGACAAAAAAAACTGCCAGGTAGAAGGTAAAAGGTGCAGAGATAAGGACTGGGGAGAAATGGATTGTGGGTGCTGTGGAGGGGAAGGAGCCCTGGTCATGAAGAGGGACAAGAGAGAGGGGCCCGGGGAGAAGTGCCCAGGGGATCATACAAGGAAAACACTTTCCCAAAACCACTGACTGGGAAAATGAGAGGGGCTGGTTTTTCTGAGTTTTACAATCAGAAGGTTCTAAGACTGGAGTTTTAGAGGTCTTTGGCATGGCTGGTGGGGATTCCTGAGAGTGCTCCTGTGGAGAGGAGTGCAAAAGACAACTCCAGAAGTGCAGGTGGCACGATCTGAGGATTACCTGACATATACTGGGAAAGATGGTTCCAACTTCTTATAAGAGCACATCTGGGAGAAGTGGAATTACCTCTCCTTGGACAAAAGACTTGGAGGGTACCATTTTCCTCCCCCACCTCCCAGCATAGGCACAGAAACACCAGTTGAGGGCAGCTAATCTGGACACTGACTCTTTGCTGCACTTTACTCCAAACTCCATGTCCCTGCAATTTGGTGCAAATGCCATTCTGAGGCAAATATGCATCAGTCCCAGTACAGCAAGACACTCCCCCAGAGGACCACTGTAGGTACTACCATGCCAGGTCCCTAAAGTTTGGAGTTTTAAAACTCAGACAGCCTGCCTGGGAGAGACCCTAAGGTGCACTGTGCTACCCAGAGGCCCAGACACAGACAGGGTGAAGGCAATGATGTGAAGGATGCCTAAGACACATGAGAGGAGATTGCTCAATCTTCTGTGAGGATTTTCCAGACAGCAACAAGCATTAAATCCCCTCTCCAGGGATGAGAGAGGGGGCTGACATCAATTCTTTCCCCCATCCCTCATATTAAACTAACTTCAGTAATCAGCACAATGCCAACAGTGGCATCAAACTCTGCTCCCCTGTGCTCTGCAGGGGCTGCATTTCTTGATTGTGACTGAGAAGCAGGGCAGAGGGCCCATACACCAGAAGACAAGCACAAACTCCCAGTATGCACAAAGCGTACTAACCACGGAGTGCTGCAAAGCTTCAGCTCCTGTGAAAACAGCATCACATCTCTTTTAAGAAGCAGACCAAAGCACACCTAGTTAAAACTTGACACATTCTGGCCAAGGTTCAACACTTCCCACTGCAGAGAAGGAGAAACTCTGCAGATTACTGACCTGAGGAAAAGAGCAACTAAAACACAGCAGCACATACTGTGCACATACCATACAACAGAGACACTTCCTGAAGTACCAGGCCCTGGAACTTATATGACCTCTTCCTTATAAAGCAATTACTCTCAGGAGGAGGAAACACCACAGGCTTTCCTAACACACAGAAGAAGACAGAGACCTAGATAAAATGCTGACAGAGGAATTCACTCCAAAAGAAAGAACAAGAAAAGGTCATGGCCAGGGGTCTAATAAAAACATTAAAGTAGTACACCTGGCCCAGAATTTAAAACAACAATCATAAGGATACTAGCTGCACTTGAGAAAAGCATAGAAGACACCAGAGTGTCGCTTACTGCAGAAATAAAAGATTGAAAAACTACTCAGGCCAAAATGAAAATGTAAGAACTGAGATTCTAAAATGACTACCTGTAATGACCACTAGTATGGAATAAGCAGAGAAATGCATAAATAACATAGAAGATAAAATTATGGAAAAGAATGAAGATGAAAAGAAGAGAGAAAGAAAAATATTTGATTACAAATGTAGACTTAGGGAACTCAGCAACTCCATAAGGCGTAATAACAGTTGTATCACAGTAGTCCCAGAAAAGAAGAGAGGTAAAAGAGGGCAGAAGGTTTATTTGAGCAAATGATAGCTGGAATATTCCCTAATCTAGGGAAAGAAACAGACATCCAAATCTAAGAGGCACAGAGAACTCTCAACAAAATCAACAAAAGCAGGCAAACGGCAAGACATACTGTAGTTACCTTGTAAAATATAGAGATAAGGAAAAAAATCCTAAATGCTACAAAAGAACTCCCTAACGTATAAGGGGAGACAAATAAGGTTAGCACCAGATCAAGCCATGGGAATTAGGCAGTCCAGAAAAGAGTGACATAATACATTCAATGTGCTGAATGGGAAAAAAAAAATGCAGCCAAGAATAATCTATCTGGTTAAGCTGTCATCAGAATAGAAGAAAGATAGTTTCCCAGACAACCAAAAACTAAAGCAGTTCATGACCACTAAACCAGTCTTTCAGGAAATAATAAAGAGAAATATTTGAGTGGGAAAGACCAAAGCAACAAAGACTAGAAAGGAACAGAAAAATCTTCAGAAATAATGTCAAAACAAGTAATGAAATGGCACTAAATTTGTATCTATGAGTACTTACTATGAATGTAAATAGATTAATGCTCCAATAAAACACATAGAATTGGGACACCTGGGTGGCTCAGTCGGTTAAGTGTCTGACTCTTGATTTTGGCTGAGGTCATGGTCTCATGGTCAAAGATAGAGCCCTACAATGACCTCTGTGATGGGTGTGGAGCCTGCTTAAGATTTGCTCTCTCCTCTCCCTCTGCCCCTTCCCCACTCATTCTCTCTCTCACTTCCTCAAAAACTAAAAGCACAAATAAACAAACCACCATAGGGTGTCAGAATGCATGAAAAAGATAAGACCAATCTATATGCTGCCTACAAGAGACTCATTTTAGATCTAAAGATACCTGTAGATTGAATTCAAATGAGGGTATTGAAAAATATTTATCATGCAAATGGTATCAAAAGAAAGCCAGAGTAGCCATACTTATATTAGACAAAACAGATTTTAAGACAAAAACTGTAACAAGAGATGAAAAAGGGCGCTACATCAGAATAAAGGGGTCTATCCATCAAGAAGATCTAAAAATAGTAAATAATTATGCCCCCAGCTTGAGAGAACCCAAATATCTAAAACAGTTAATAACAAACATAAAGGACCTCTCTGATAATAATACAGTAACAAAGGGGACTTTAACACCTCACACACATAAAGGGATAGATCATCTAAATAGAAAATCAGTAAGGAAACAATGACTCTGAATGACACACTGGACCAGATGGACCTAAGAGATATATTCAGAACATTTAATCCAAAATCAGCAGAATACACATATTTTTCAAGGGCACATGGGGCATTCCCCAGATTAGATCACATACTAGGGCACAAATCAGGACTCAACAAGTACAAGCAGAATGTCATACCACACATATTTTGAAACTTGAAGTCAATCACAGAAAAAAAATTGGGAAGACCACAAAACATGGAGGTTAAAGAATATCCAACTGAGGAATTAATGGGTCAACCAGGAAATTAAAGAAGAAATTAAAAAGTACATGGAAACAAACAAAAATGAAAACACAACAGTACAAAAACCCTGGGATGCAGCAAGTGTTCATAAGAGGGAAGTATATACCAATACAGGTCTACCTCAGGAAGAAAATGAAAAAAAAAAAAAAAAAAGGAAAAAAGAAGACCAAAGCAACAAAGACTAGAAAGGACCAGACAACATCACCAGAAACAGCAACTCTACAGGTAACATAATGGAACTAAACACATGTCTTTCCATAATCATTCTAAATGTAAATGGACTAAATGCTCCAATCAGAAGACATAGGATATCAGAATGGATTAAAAAAAAAATCCATCTATATTCTCCTTATAAGAGATGTATTTTAGATCTAAAGACGCCTACAGATTGAAAGTGAGGGAATGGAGAACCATCTATCATGCTAAAGGATGTCAACAGAAAGCCAGAGTAGTCATACTTATATCAGACAAACCACTGTAAGAAGAGATGAAGAAGGGTATTATATTATAATTAAGGGGTCTATCCATCAAGGAGATGTAACAATTGTAAATATTTATGCCCTCAACTTGGAATAACCCAAATATATAAATCAACTAAGATTAAACATAAAAAAAAAAAACCCTCATTGATAACAATACGATAATAGTAGGGAATTTTAACACCCAATTTATATCAATGGACAGATCTTCTACAGTGAAAACCAACAAAGAAACAATGACTTTGGATGACACACCAGATCAGATATACTCAATGGATATATTCAGAACATTTCACCCTGAAACAGCAGAATACACATCCTTTTTGAGTGTACATGGAACATTCTCCAGAATAGATCACATACAGGGTCACAAAACAGCTCTCAAGTACAAAAAGATTGAGATCAAACAATGCATATTTTCAGATCACAGCTCTATGAAACCTAAAGTCAACCACAAGAGAAAAATTTGTAAACCCCTCAAATACATGGAGGTTAAAGAACATCCAACTTAAATAATGAGTAGGTTAACCAGGAAATTAAAGAAGAAAAATAAAATACATGGAAGCAAATGAAAATGAAAATATGACAGTCCAAACCCTTGGGAATGCAGCAAAAGCAGTACTAAGAGGAAAGTATATTGCCTATCTCAAGGCCTATCTCAAGAAGAAAAGTCCCCAATACACAACCTAACCTGACATCTAAAAGAGCTAGAAAAGGGTCAGCAAATAAACCCTAAAACCATCAAAAGAAGGGAAATAATAAAGATTAGAGCAGCAATAAACAATACAGAAACAAACAAACAAAAAACAGTAAAACAGATGAATGAAACCAAGACCTGGTCGTTTGAAAGAATAAACAAAATTGAATAACCCCTAGCCAGACTTCTCAAAAGAAAAAGAGAAAGGACCCAAATAGATGAACTCACAAATGAAAGAGGAGATATCACAACCCGCACCACAGAAATAAAAAATTACAAAAGAATACTAAGATAAATTATATGCCAACAAACTGGACACTCTGGAAGAAATGGACAAATTCATAGAAACTCACAAGCCACCAAAACTGAAAAAGGAAGAAATAGAAAATTTGAAGAGATCCATAACTAGCAAAGAAATTTAATCAATAATCAAAAATCCCCCAACAAACAAGAGTCCTGGAAGCGAGATGGCTTCCCAAGGGAATTCTACCAATTAAGGAAGAGTTAACACCTATTCTTCTCAAACTGTTCCAAAAATAGAAATGGAAGGAAAGCTTCCAAATTCATTCTATGGAGCCAGTATTACCTTGATTCCAAAACCAGACAAAGACACCACAAAAAAGGAGAATTACAGGCCAATATTCCTGATGAAGATGAATGCAAAAATTCTCAATAAAACACAGGCAAATAGAATTCAATAGTACATCAAAAGAATTATTCACCTTGCTCAAATGGGATTTATTCCTTTCATGCAGAGCTGATTCATTATTTGCAAATCAATCAACATGATACACCACATTAATAAAAGAAAGGATAAGAACCATATGCTCTTGACAATAGATGCAGAAAAAGCATTTGACAAAATACAGCATACATTCTTGATAAAAACTTTCAACAAAGTAGGGATAGATGGAACATACCTCAACCTCATAAAAGCCATATAGGAAAGACCCACAGCTAACATCGTACTCAATGGGGAAACACTGGGAGCCTTTTCCCTAGTAAGGAACAAGACAAGGATATCTACTCTCACCCTTACTATTTAAGATAGTATTAGAAGTCTTAGGCTCAGTAATCAGACAACAAAAGTAATAAAGGGCATCCAAATTGGCAAGGAAGAAGTCAAACTTTCACTATTTTCAGATGACATGATACACTGTGTAGAAAACCTTAAAGAATCCACCACAAATTGCTAGAATATATGAATTTAGCAAAATCATAGGATATAAAATTAACATGAAATCTGTTGCATTTCTATACACCAATAATGAAGCAGCAGAAAAAGATACCAAGGAATCAATCCCATTTACAACTGCACCAAAAAACATAAGATATGTAGGAATAAACTTAACCAAAGAGGTAAAAGATCTGTATTCTGAAAATTACAGAAAAATTATGAAACATATTGAAGAGGTCACAAAGAAATGGAAAAGTATTCCATGCTCATGGTTTGGAAGAACAAACCTTGTTAAAATGTCTATACTACCCAAAGCAATCTACACATTTAATTCAATCCCTATAAAAATACCACCAGCATTCTTCACAGAGCTAGAATAAATAATCCTAAAATTTGTATGGAACCACAAAGGAAAACCAAAGCAATACTGAAAAAAAAAACAAACAAACAAACAAACAAAAAAAACTGGAGACAAAACATATCTGGATTTCTAGCTATATTACAAAGCTATAGTAATTAAGACAGTATGGTACTGGCACAAAAATAGAAACAGAATCAATCTGATTCTGGACCAATGGAACAGAATAGAAAACCCAGAGATGGACTCACAACTGTATGGTCATGTGGAAAATCAAATAGCTATGTCTTAGGTTAGGAGATTATAGGGAGTGCATTGCAAAGCAGAAAACTGCTTTCTGTCCTTGCTGAAAACAGCGGCCATGCTTCGCTTATCTAGTGAATGTGTATGTAGGGGGCACACACTTAACTTACCCAGTTAAGTATATCTAGGTGTTAGGTCTGCCTATACTCATAAATTCCTTAGGCCATGTTATTACATGGAATATTTTACCCTGTTGTAACTTGTTTTTCTGCACATTTTCTATACGTTCTTACTGATACATAGCCAACTGACATATTGCTCATTGTTTTCCTAAATGTATGCTCAACAAATGCAGGAGCTTTAGAGCAGCTCAGGGAGACTCCCTCTCACCTCTCTTGACTCGCATGGAATCTTGAGTAATCCTTTCTGCCATCCTTGGCTTTGCTGGACAAAGCCAAAAGCTGAACCCATATGGTCAACTCATCTGTGACAAAGCAGGAAAGAATATCCAATGGAAAAAAAAGAGAGTCTCTTCAACAAATGGCATTGGGAAAACTGGATGGTGATATGCAGAAGCATAAAATTGTACAACTTTATTACACCATACATACACAAAAATAAATTCAAAATGGATGAAAGACCTAAATGTGAGACAGAGATTTAAGAATTCACACACACAAAAAAAAGAATTAAGAAAACTAAAAGACAGCCTATGAACTGGGAGAAGATATCTGAAAAGGGCAGACCAGATAAGGGTTTGTATCCAAAATCTATGAAGAATTTATCAAACTCAACACCCAAAAACAAACAACTCAGTTGGGAAATGGGCAGAAGACATGAATAGAAACTTTTTCAAAGAAGACATCCAGATGGCAATAGACACAGGAAAAGATGCTCTACCTCACTCATCACCAGGAAAATACAAATCAAGACCACAATGAGGTGGCACGTCACGCCTGCCAGAATCGCTAAAATTAACAACAGAAGAAAACATAGATGTTGGAAAGGATGAGGACAAAGCAAACCCTCTTGCATTGCTGATGATATTGCAGACTGATGCACCCACTCTGGAGAACATGATGCAAGTTCCTCGAAAAAGTAAATATAGAACTGCCATACAATCCAGCAATTGCACTTAGGTATTTACCTAAAGGATAGAAAAATAAAGATTTGAAGGGATACATGCACCCCAATATTTATAGCAGCATTATCAACAATAGCCAGTCATGGAGAGAGCCCAAATGTCCATTGACTGATGATCAAGATGTGATATACATCAAGAAGATGTGATATATCTATCTATATCTATATCTATATCTATATCTATATCTATAATCTATATCTATTAGTATTCAGCCATCAAAAAGAATGAAATCCGTCCATTTGCAATGATCATTATCAAAGACAAATACCATATGATTTCATTCATATACGGAATTTAAGAAATAAAACAGATAAACATATGGGAAGGGGAAAAAGAGATAAAAGAGGGAAATAAACCACAGGAGACTCTTAACCATAGAGAAGAAACTGAGGGTTGATGGAGGGAAGTGGGTGGCAGAGTCGCTGAATGGGTGATGGGTATTAGAGAGCACTTAATATTTTCATGAGCACTGGGTATTGTATGTGATGACTCACTGAAATCTACTCCTGAAAACATTATTATACTGTATGTTAACTAATTAAAATTAAAATAGAAAAAAGAGTCAGAAGAGGAGAAGAAAATGACAGCTGAGTAGGAGGATCCTAGACTAGTCTCATCCCAGGAACTCAACTAGATCACTATCAAATCATCCTAAAACCCCAGAAATCTACCTGAGGACTGGCAAAACAGACTCCACAACTAAATGGAGACAAGTGGCCACATTGAGGAATGTGGAAATGATGGAGAACTCATCACAGCTGTTGCTGAGGGGAGTGAGCTGTGGTTTGAAGAAAGTGAGAAAGAAACACACAGGGGAATGCACAGGATAATGTTTTCCCAAAGCCATAGTCTTAGAATATGAGAGGGGTGAATTTCATGAGTTCTTACAACCAGTGGGGCTTAAAGCCTGGAGTATTAAAGGTCAGTGGGCTTGGCTGGGATAGAGTCCTGAGGCACTGTGCTGTTCCTAGAGAGAAGGCAGGCAACAACACAATGACAGCATGGAAACAGCAATCTGAAGAATGCCTGGGGAACACAATGGGGAGATTATTTGCTCTTCTCAGAGCGCATCTCTGAGAGGGAATTTTCAAGGAGACACCTCTCTAGGAACAAAACAGCTGGCTGGTACTATTTCCATCCCCCTGCTCCAGCATAAACACAGAGCTACCTGCAGGAAGCAGCCTTGTCCCCACATTGCCTAACACTCTTACAAAAAGCCCTGTAACTATGTGCTCTTGTAGGATTTCCCTTTTCAGTAAAGCTTGCCTTGGTCCCACTGTGGCAGACCCCTCTAACAGAAGACCTCCACAATCTCCTACCTATAACACATACCCTGACCAGAGAGTTCTGTCTCAGTTCTGGGTAGAAGTGGTATCAGGTTTCACTTCACAAGCCTACCAGAGCAATCTAGTTGAAAATGCATTCAGGGTAGGGAGCAAACACTGCCCACAGCAAATAAGGAGTAGCTTGAAGGACACAGCAGCCAAATTACAACATGAGCTTTTCTTCATAAGGTCATTATTTTCAGAAGAAGGACACATCAGTGGCTTTTCTAACACAAAGAAGAAGGCAGAGACTTAGACAAAATGCAAAACAGAGGAATTTATACCAAGTGAAGAACAAGATAATGCCAGGGCCAGAGCCAAGAGCAAAACAGATATAAGTAACATGCCTGATGGAGAATTTAAAGCAACAATCATAAGTATACTCACTGGGCTTGGGAAAAGAATAGAAGGCATCAGTGACACCCTTACCATAGAGATAAAAGAGTTAAAAGAGAATTAATCAGAGATGAAGTGTGCAATAAATAAGATTGGAAACAGGCTTGATATAATGAATAGCAAACGTAAAGAAGCAGAGGAAATAATTACTGACATAAGACAAAGTAATGGAAAATTATTCAGTTGAATAAAAAAGAGAAAGGTTTGAGCAACACGAGAATGGACTTAGGAAACTCAATGACTCTATCAGATGTAATAACATTCCTATGATAGGAGTCCAAAAATAGAAGACAGAGAAAAGGGGGCAGAAATTTTATTTGAATAAAAGGTGAAACATTTTTCTAATCTGGAGGGGGAAACACACATCCAGATTCGGTACACACAGAGAACCCTCATAAAAATCATAAAAGCAGGTCAACGCCAAAACATATTGTAATTAAATTTGCAAAATATACCAATAAAAAAATCTTAAGAGCAGCAAGACAAAAGAAGTCATTAACTGCTGGAGACCAGCTCCCGCAGGTCCAGGGGTTCCCGAAGGAAGAACGGCATCTGTGAAAATAAAACCAAAATAAAAAACTGGGAAATAAAAAACTAAAATAAAAAACTAAAACTAAAATAAAAATGGACACAGACAACAGCAGAGTGTTGAACTGGCCGATTTATTGCAGTAAACATGGCATTATATATACTAGTGATTTCCTTGTAGCATACGTCAACTATGTTTTTCTAACATTACCTAATTTTGAAAATGTTCCTATGTATAGACAACCTTTAAGAAATAACATGGTGATTTTCCCCTAACTTTCCCACATACCCTTTGATTATAAATTAATTTCTTACATTATTCCATTATGCATCTGCGTTTATCTATAATCTACAAAGCATTTGCTTTGCTGTTCTCGTGAAAGGCCCTCCATTTCTCAACACCTCAAGTAGAACAGTTACAGGGACATGACCTCCTAACCACATGAGGCCAGAAGAACAATGTGTTTGCCATGGTCCGAGGTGCCAGAAAGGGGCTGAAAAAGCCTTAGAAACCTAGGCCTCATACATTCTCAGAGAGACAATGCACCTAGGAACCAATGAACCATTCTGTAGCTTAACCGACTAGGTTCAGTCATCATCTGGAATGCCTCCAGGGGCCAGGTGGGCCTAGGGGTTGAAGTCATCTGTGCCCAGAGGTACACTCCTTAGTTGCCAGAGTGGGGCTTTCAAATCCATATGTCTCTCCTTTATTGGCCTCCTTTGCTGACAAATGTATGAGGCTATCCTTCCTATAAGTAGAGGAGTCTCCATAGAGGATGGCAAGGGCTAAACGCAAGGGCGCACCATTTCTTGTGGAACCTTATTTTCTTCCCTAATGGTTCTTTTCCCAGGGGCCCTGCGGAGGGCAATTCCCCAACAGACAATACCCCAGGTAGTTTCAAGGCCAAATTACCTAAAAGCGGGAGTACAAGAAGCTTCACTGTAGGTGGGCCGTCCTGCAGTCACCAATCTGTCTACAGCCTGGGCCCTGCCACTCAGGCTGGGATAGCTTGGCTTCCAGAAATTAACTTACAAGGAAAAACCCTAAGGCTATCTGGAGATTCCTCAACAGATACTTGGCAAGCCATAAAGGAGTGGCATAATATATTCAAAGTGCTGAATGGGTAAAATCTGCAGGCATAAATACTCTATCCAGGAATGATATAATTCAGAATAGAAGGGGAGATAAAGAATTTCTAGACAAAAGCTAAGGATATTCATGACCACTAAACAGTCCTGTAAGAAATATTAAAGGAGATTCTTTGATGGAGAGGAAGAACAAAATTGAAAAGACAAGAAAGGATCAGAGAAATCTCCAGAAACAATAAGAAAACATTAAAAAAAATGCAATAAATACATATCAGCAATTACTTTGAATGTAAATGGACTAAACACACAAATCAAAATACACAGGGTGTGAGAATGGATTAAAACAAACAAACAAACAAAAAAAAGCCACAAGACCCAACCATACAGTACATACAAGATACTTATTTTAGAGATAAAGACACACGCACATTGAAAGTAGTGAGATGCAGAATATTTATCACACAAATAGATGTCAAAAGAAATCTGGAGTAGCAATACTTCTATTGGACAAACTAGACTTTTTATTTATTTATTAAATTCAAGTTAGTTAATATACACTATAGTCTTGGCTTCTGGAATAGAACCCAGCGATTCATCTCTTACATATGACACCCAGTGCTCATCCCAAAAAGTGCCCTCCTTAATGCCTGTCACCCATTTAACCCATTCCCCCACCCACTTCCCCTCCAGCAACCCACGGTTTTTTCTCTGTATTTACGAGTCTTTTATGGTTTGCCTCTCCCTCTGTTTTTATCTTACTTTTCCTTCACTTCCCCTACATTGAGTTTCTCAAATTCCATGCATGGGTGAAATCATGTGGTATCTGTCTTTTTCTGATTGACTTATTTTTCTTAGCATAGCACCCTCTTTAGTTTCATCCACGTTGCAAATAGCAAGATTTCATTCCTTTTCATTGTTGAGTAGTATTCCATTGTGTATGCATATGTGTGTATATATATATATATATATATTATATATACATATATATATATAATATATATATATTATACACATACACACATATACATATTATATATATATTACATATATATACACATATACATATTATATATACACATATACATATTATATATACACATATATTATATATATACACATATATAAACATATACATATTTTATACATATACACATATATATATTATATATATATATATATATATATATACATGTATATATATCAACTTTTTTCTATCCATTCATTAGTCGATAGACACTTGGGCTCTTTCCATAATTTGGCTATTGTTGACAGCACTTCCATAAACATTGGGGTGCATGTACCTCTGAATCAGCATTTTTGTATCTTGGATAAATACCTAGTAGTGCAATTGCTGGATCATAGGGAAGTTCTATTTTTAATTTTTTGAGGAACTTCCATACTGTTTTCCAGAGTGGCTGCACCAGTTTGCATTCCCACCAGCAGTGGCAAAAGGGTTCTCCTTTCTCTGCATCCTTGCCAACATCTGCTGTTTCCTGAGTTGTTAATCTTAATGATTCTGACAGGTGTGAGGTGGTATCTCTGTGGGGTTTTTATTTGTATTTCCCTGATGATGAGGGATGTTGAGCATCTTTTCATGTGTATCTTAGCCATCTGGATGTCTTCTTTGGAAAAGTGTCTATTCATGTGCTCTGCTCATTTCTTAACAGGATTATTTATATTTTGGGTGTTGAGTTTGGTAAGTTCCTTATAGATTTTGGATACTAACCCTTTATCTGATACATCATTTACAAATATCTTCTCCCATTCCATCAGTTGCTTTTTGGTTTTGTTGATTGTTTGCTGTGAAGAAGCTTTTTATCTTGATGAGATCCTAATAGTTCATTTTTGCTTTTATTTCCCTTGCCTCCAGAGACATATCTAGTAAGAAGTTGTTGCAGCCTAGGTCAAAGAGGTTGCTGCCTGTGTTCTCCTCTAGATTTTTTTGGTTTCCTGTCTCACATTTAGGTCTTTCATCTATTTTGAATTTATTTTTGTGTATAGTGTAAGAAAGTGGTCCAGTTTCATTTTTCTGCATGTCACTGTCCAGTTTTCCCATTACCATTTGCTGAACAGACTGTCCTTTTTCCATTGGATATTCTTTCCTGCTGATAAACTAAATTTTAAAACAAAGACTATAACAAGAGACAAAGAAGGGCACTGTAACTTAATAAAAGGGCCAATCCAACAAGAAGATCTAACAGTTGGAAATATATATGCACCCAACATGAAAGCAACCAAATATATAAAACAATTAATAACAAACATAAAGGAACTATTTGATAACAATACAATAATAGTAGGGGACTTTAATACCTCACTTATATCAATGGTCAGATCTTCTAAATAGGAAGAACAGAAACATCAACAAGGAAACAATGGCTTTGAGTGACACATTGAAACAGATGGACTTAACAGATATGTTAATAACATTCCATTCCAGCAGAATACACATTCTTTTTAAGGGTACATGGCATAATATCCAGAATAGATTACATATTAGGTTGCAATTTTGGCCTCAACAAATACAAAAGATTGCAATAATACCATGCATCTTTTTCTGACCACAATGCTATGAAACCAGAAATCAACCACAATAAAAATTTGAAAAGACCACAATCCATGGAGGTTAAACAACATGCTACTAAAAGGTGAATGGGTCAACCAGAAAAAAAAAAAAAATTAAAAAAATACATGAAAACATATGAACATGAAACACAAGCCTCCAAAACCTTTGGGATCCAGCCAAAGCAATCCTCAGAGAGACACGTATACCAATACAGCCCTAGTGAAGAAGGAAGAAAATCTCAAATAAACAACCTAACCTAAAAATGAAGGAGCTAGAAAAAGAACAACAAATGAAACCTGAAGCCAAGAGAAGGAACAAAATAATAAAGATTAGAACACAAATATATGATATAGAAATTGCAAAAACAATAGAACAGATCAGTAAAACTGGGAGCTTCTTTGAAAAAACTAGTAATTGATAAACCTCTAGTCAGACTTACAGAGAAGAGAAAGGACCCAAATAAATAAAATCACAAACGAGAGACAGAAATAAAAACTGACACCACAGAAATACAAACTACAAGAGAATATTATGAAAAGCTATATGCCAACAAATTGGACCAATTCCAAGAAATAGATAAATTCCGAGAAACATATAAACTACAAAATCTGAAACAAAACGAAAACGAAAACTTGAACAGACTGATAACCAGTAAGGAAACTGAACCAGTGAAAAAACAAAACAAAAAAACTCCCAACAAGCAGAAGTCCAGGGACAGATGGCTTCACAGACAAATTCTACCAATGATTCTACCAATCATTTAAGAGGAGTTAATATCTATAATTCTCAAAGTATTCAAGAAAAAAAGAAGGAAAATTTCCAAATTATTTCTCTGAGGTTAGCATTACCCTGATACCAAAATCAAATGAAGACTCCACTAAAAAGAACTACAAGCCAATATCTTTGATGCACATGGATGTAGAAATTCTCAATAAAATACTAGCAACCCAAATCCAACAATACATAAAAAAAAAAAAAATCAGTTAGCCAGATAAAGTAAGATTTATTCCTGGCATGCAAGGGTAGTTAAATATTCACCAATAAGTCAATATGATACACCATATTAATAAAAGAAAGATAATACACCATCTATCATTTCAATAGATGAAGAAAATGCATTTGATAATCAGACAACAAAAAGAAATGGAAGTCATCCAAACTGCAAAGAAGAAGTCAAACTTTCAATATTTGCACATGACATAATAATACATAGAAAACCAAAAAGACTTCACCAAATAATTGCTAGACCTGATAAAGGGCTTCAGTAAATTTGAAGGATAAAAAATTAAAATGGAGAAATTTGTTATATTTCTTTATACCAATAATGTAGCATCAGAACTAGAAATTAATAATTCAATCCCAGTTAGAATTACACCAAAAACAATAAGAGAGCTAAGAATAAACCTAACCAGAGAGGTAAAAGATTTGTATTCAGAAAACCAGAAACACTAATGAAAAAAATTGAAGAGGACACAAAGAAATGGAAAGACATTCCATGCTCAGCGATTGGATGAACAAATATTGCGAACATTTCTTTACTATCCAAAGCAAACTATACATCTAATGTAATCCCTATCAAAGTACCACTAGTATTTTTCACAGGCCTAGAACAAACAATCCTAAATTTGTGTACAGCCATAAAAAGCTGAAAAGCCAAAGCTACCTTGAGAAAGAAAAGTTGGAAGCATCACAATCCCAGACTTCAATGCATATTACAAAGCTGTAGCGATAAAAACTAAATGGTACTGGCACAAAAATAGACACAAAGATCAACAGAACAGAGTAGAAAACCCACAAATGAACTCATAACTTTATGGTCAATTAATCTTCAACGAAGCAGGAAAGAATATCCATTGGGGAAAAGACAGTTTTTTCAACAAATGATGCTGAAAAAAATGGACAGCAACTTGTAAAACAATGAAACTGGATCACTTTCCTACATCATACACAAAAATAAACACAAAATGGTGTAAAGACCTAAATGTTAGACAAGAAACCATTAAAACCCTAAAATAGAACACAGGCAGTAACTTCTTTGACAACTTCTTTCTAGATATGTCTCTTGAGGCAAAGGAAACAAAAACAAAATGAACGTAGGAACTGTATCAAAAAAAAAGGCTTCTGCGGTAAAGGAAATAACCAACAACAACAACAAAAAAAACCTAAAAGGCAACCTAGAGAATGGGTGAAGATGTTTGCAAATGATATATCTAATATATTTTGGTTAGTATCCAAAATATATAAAAAACTTGTAACACTCAACACTTCTCCAAAAAAAGAAATTCAGATGGGCAACAGACACCAGAAATAAAGCTCATCATCAGTTACCATCAGGAAAATGCAAATCAAAACTACAGTGTGAGGTATGACCTCACATTCATCAGGATGGTTAAAATCAATAGCACAAGAAATAACAGGTGTTGGCAAGGAGGTGGAGAAAGGGGAACCCTCTTACAATGCTGGTCGGAATGCAAACTGGTGCAGCCCCTCTGGGAAACAGTATGCAAGTTCCTCAAAAAATGAAAAATACTACAACCTATGATTAGTAATCACACTATTAGCTATTTATCCAAAAGAATACAAGAATACTAAATCAAAGGGATACATGCACCCCTATATTTTGAGAAGCATTATGTACAATAGCCAAGATATGGAAGCTTCCCAAGTGTCCATTGATAGATGAACAGATAAAGATGTGGTTGGTATATCTATAACAGAATACTATTCATCCATTAAAAAAAAGAATGGAATCTTGCCATTTGCAATTACATGGATGGAGGTAGAGAGTATAATAAGTGAAATAAATCAGTGAAATACAAATACCATACAATTTCACTCACATGTGGAATTTAAAAAACAAAACAAACAAGCAAATGGGAAAAATGAGACAGAGAAGGCAAGAAACATATTCTTAACTATAGAGAACAATCTGATGGTTCCCAGATGGGAGGGAAGCAGGGTGTGGTAATAGGTCAAATAGGTGATGCGGATTAAGGATGCACTTGTGATGAGCACAGGGTGATATGCAGAACTGTTGAATCACTATTATTGTACATCTGAAACTAATTAAATAGTGTACATTAACAAGCAGATAAAAATTTAAAAAAAAATAAAAAAATAAAGCTAGCAGGTGATTGTAATGAGCGGTCAGGGGTGAGAACCACAGACAGAACTAGACCATGTCTTCAGTGGACTGAGAGGAACAGCTTCTCATCATGGTGGGAGCAGGGCTGTGCTTAGTTCAATGAGTTTACTGTGTTCCACCTCTGTCACTCACAGAAAGAGGCTTTCAGCCAGAATCATATATTTACTGATACCTTTCTTTCCCCCAGTCCCCCTATTGTTAAGCTTAGCTAATGAACTTTACCATCTGCCCACTCCCCCAACTCCATGCCCGAATGCACATTATCCCTGCTGTCAAATATTGCATATCTCCTCAAAATTCATCTAAAATCTTAACCTTTCCCTAGTAGAATCCATACTCTTCCACTTCTACCTTGCCTCTAAAGCAATCACCTCAGGCTATGTGAGCAGAAGTGTTACTCTTATTCTTGCTTCTTGTATTGCTTTTGAAGTACTTCACTTATGCAAGTCCTCATTCTCTAAATGTCCTGGGATCTTCTCAGATGCAGGGACCCAACACTGATTGACTCTGAGAAACTGGACACACCATACCTAAACCTTGCTGAGTAATTGGGAAACTGAATATACATATCAAGAAATGAATAGACATGAAAGAAGACATAAATCCAAAACCAAAAAACCACCCCACATTTATTTCATAAATGGAGATAGTTGGGCTCTTGCAGGAGCTCAGTGAAGCAGCTTCTTAAGAAAGAGAACAAAAAAGATGGGAGCTGGGGGTCTGACTCTGGCCCCATTTCTGATGGCTGATCTGCAGGTTTTACTCTCATTAGCAATTGGAAAACCCATATAAGTTAACATCTCTTTGCATAGGTCTTGCTTGTATGCATTTCTTCATTTCAACAGCAATGTCTTTAAGACCTACAAAAAAACAAAAAGAAGACTGCCACTGCCTTCTTCCTTTCTTATACGCCCCTTTTTACCCACTGAGACTGGACGTAAGATGTAAGCCAGGCCATAATTGTGTATGAGTCATCCAATACAACTGTCTCTGGCAGAGACAGTGGGCTGGAATGGTGTCCTCCAAACACACAGCTGCCAGATGCCTAAACCCCCTCACAACATACCTCAATCAAATATTGTTATATTTTCCAAACCTTCTTTAAGTAAAAAATTTTCCAATTCACATTATCACTTAGGTATGTAGTATGTTTTATTGACATTTTATACAGATGGTAGTAAGAACTTGTTCTTAGTCCTTAGTTCTCATTAGTCTTCAAATGACTGTGAGGAGCTGCATGTATCTGAATTTCAGTTATGTATACCCTCCATGATGAGACATAAATCTAATCTCCTTTTACTCTCTGAGTTATTTTTAAAGAAATAACAATAGCCATAAAAAAGTTATTCTGCTTGTGTTCCCTGTCTTTCAGAGTGCTTTTAGATACATTCTTACACATGGCAGCCACATTATGTTCTTGGTAATTTCATTTTGCCTCTTCTGGGTGCCATATCCAGTGACTGCTATTATAAAGCAAAGAATCACTCTGTTATGAAAATTACAGGAAGTAGAAACATAAGAATCCAAGAGACCAACTGACATGACTAGTCCCTTTAATTATCTGAGGATGAAGTCCAACAAAGCTAAATTCCCAGAATCAGCAGGAAAAAGTGAGAAGGTAAAGAATAACTATGCAAACAACCCAACCCTCATGGAACCCTGTCCACTGCTCTTCATGTTACACAATACTACTGATTCTTTTTCTTTTTTAATTTTTTTTAACACTTATTTATTTTTGAGAGAAACAGAGAGACAGAGCACGAGCAGGGGAGGGGCAGAGAGAGAGGGAGATACAGAATCTGAAGCAGGCTCCAGGCTCCTAGCTGTCAACACAGAACCCGATGTGGGGCTTGAACCCACGAAAGGGCGAGCTCATGACCTGAGCCAAAGTTGGACGCTTAACCGACTGAGCCACCCAGGTGACCCTATAATACTACTGCTTCTAATTCATTTCACATTTGTGTCTTCAATTTAGAATTTTGTGTTGGATTTTCTCAAAGCAAGTATAGTAAATTATGCTTTACAATCTTCTTTGAAGAAAGTTTAAATTTAGTCATTGCCTTTCTGCAAAGCTTTTACTTTGAAAATTAACAACCCCAGTGGTGGTGGGGGGGAGCAAAAATTACTCATGTTTTTTAAAATAAAAACTAGGGGTGCATGCGTGGCTCAGTTGGTTAAGCTTCTGACTTCAGCACAGGTCATGATCTCATTGTTCATGAGCTCGAGCCTGGCATCAGGCTCTCTGCTGTCAGCGCATAGCCCTCTTCAGATTCTCTTTCTCCCTCTCTCTCTGCCCCTTCTCCACTTGTGCTCTCTCTAAAATAAACAGACATTTAAAAAAATTTCTAAGCAACAAAATACTATTTTTTAAAAAAGCTGAAGTTTGCAGAGGATGAAGGTTCATCCAATATGCCAAACCACCTTCCTCAAAGCTAGCAGATTTGTTGACAAAAGCATGTAAAATTTTATAAATCAATGAAAGAATGTGAGAAAGCCAATTAGACATATTTTCAGAGTGAGGCTATATACTTATTTCTAAGAAATCTGGGCAAAAGCTGCATTCTCCTCAACACTACCCTTAGGACACATGCCCCTAAGCTTATGAGAGAGTACTACTTGTACTGTGTCTACACGATATTGCAAACAAGAAAAGTACCTGTGTTTATGACACCAGAAAACTCAACACACTTCATTTTATCTGCTGTGCACCACTTGAGCTCATTGTCACACTTTCTTCCCATCACTGCAAAGCATGTTGGGCACTTGAAGCCATTGGAGTTGAATTCATCAACATCCTTCTCATCTACATCATTCATCTTAATCTCCCAGGATGCTGTTAAAAAAAAATACACACACACACATACACACACAAACACTTGCTGGCTATTTGCCACTGGCAGGCAAATGTACCCATGCTCACAAAGCAGACTTAGGTCTGTCCCCTTCACCTTCCCCTATACTCCACTGTAGTATTCCACATATGACACTCAACAGAAGAGTTACCACAAAAATTCCTGCCCTCATAGAGCTTACTTTCTGATGGCGGAGGTAGACACAAAGAAAGAAGGAAGAAAAATACACAGTATGTAAGACAATGAAAAATACTAGAAAGAGAAACAGAAAGGATAGAAAATGTAGGGTATGGTTGCAATTCACAGGAACGGCTGCATTGAAGGGGTAACTTTTTTAATGGAAGCCTAAAACAGATTTACTTCCAAGTGCTTATGCAGAATATGAATAAAGTCTTATAAATAAAGAGCACAGGATGTAGCATGTACAAGAGGTTTAAAGAAGAGGCCCCAGCTGACAAGAAGGGGCCTTAGTTCTCCTTGCATTCTCTGCCTTTGGGGCTCCATAACAATGTCCACTGACACTTTGCCTCCATCTCAGTGTCCTTAATACTATCCGCTGTTGAGGACAAAGGCTGGACTTTGTTGCTGCAGAAAAAAAAAAAAAAAGTCCTGGAACAGAGCAGAGAGTGGAGGGAACTACAGGTGAAGAGGCAGAAACCTGAGAAAAGGTAGGGTAAAAGGAAAACAGGAAGTAAAAGTCACACTATTTATCTGCAGAATTTACCTCCTCCTTCCAGCAGGACTTCTCCTAGCTCTCCTTTGGCTCTGCCAATTCCCACAAGGTGAGCAGCGTGTGATGTGTGATACCAAGGTAACAAACCGACTCAGAGCTTGCACACTCTCCCTCAACCGTGCCTGATACCAAGAAACCTAGAATTTCTTGCTCAAACAGATCAAGCAGTGACAGATCAAGAGAGGGGAGCTTGGACTTGAGGACTGGTGTGTCCATGCACGTGATCGTGATGCCCTTCAAAGTGAAGGAAAAGTGAGGTGGGGAAAGGAGGTGGGCTGAGAAGCAGAGTGAAGATGTCTCAGTGTTGAAAATCTCTGGCAAGGAACTCGGAGGAGTATGAATATTCCAGGCCTTTTAGGTCCAGGTAAGAGAATAGAAGCTATTTTAACCATTATTTTAGCTTTTTAATATTGAGCCATATTACCCTGCAAATGTGAGGGCAGCAGGCCCTCGACCCTGGGCAGGAGGAGGAGTTGGGAAGGTTGGTTTCTGGGGGCTGGAAGCCATGTGCTATCATGATGACAAAAAGAAGCAGAATCCAGAGATGGCTGGAGCTCTCCACAGACTAAATACCTTAGAGATCCAGTGTTAACCTGGCCTGCTCTTTCTAAAGAGTCTTGTTTGATGAAGCACAGTACAGAGCCAAAAGTAATAAAAAAAAAATAACATAAAAAACAAATTCCAATCAATAACATTAAAAAGACTTCCCAATTCATAATTTCTTAGCAATGTGTCTCATATTTCCTTTTCTCTCCTTCCAAACTCTTTCACATCCCATTCTGCTTAAAGCTGTTCTGTCCAATTTGTCTATTTAATGTAATTAAAATTTGTTTTAAAAGTTCAGTTCCTCAGTTGTATCAGTCTTATTTCAAATGCCCAATTGCCCCACGTGGTTAGTGGCCACTGTCCTGGACAGTACGAATACAGACATTTCACTCATTGCAGAACATTCTATTGGATAACATTGCTCTAGAGTATTTGTGGTAAGAGGAATACAAACTAAAACTAAATGTGTTGGTGAGAATATGGGAAACAGGCATTTTCCATTATTTCTGGTGGATAAATTAGTACAACTTCTCTAGATAGCAATTTGATAATATAGAATAAAAAGTCTACATTGGACATACTCTTTGATCCAGCAATTCCTAGGTATTTTCCTACATATGTAATTGTATGTACAGTAGGTCATTCACTGCAGTGTTCTCTGGGATAATAAATGGTTAGAAATGACTGAAATGCTCATGGCTAGATGGACTTTAGCATATCCATGAAACAGATATATTTAGAATGTGTTATTCTACATGCATGGAAAACTCTTCAAAATGTATGTTTAAGGAAAAAAAAAGCAAGAGCTAGAACATCAGGCATGAAATGCTGCCATGGGAAGAAAAAGATACATTTGGACATGTTTGTAAAGATCATAGATGATCTCTGGAAAGGAACTCAAGAAAGAGGTAACTGTGGTTGTCTCCAAAAAGCTGGGGGGCTAAAGAGGAGAGCATGATATACTCTCTACTACTTACCTTTTGCATTTTATACCATGGGCATATATTATTTACTTTGGGTACACATTTGTATACTTAGTACTTAAGAATCAGCATATATTTTTTACTTTAATATACACATTGTATACATTTTAAAAATGTATACAACTAAAAACAAATAAACAATAAATAAATAAATAAATAAATAAATAAATAAATAAATAAATAAAAACAAAGGGAAAGGACAGGAAAAATGTGTTCTAAAATTTGCTTTTGCTCTTGTGTGAGCGAGGGAGGAAGAAAGACCTGCAAAAATTGAATAAAAAAATAAGCAGAAAACCTAAATAGACATTTTTCCAAAGAAGATATAAGAATGGCCAAAAGGTTTATGAAAAATGTTCAGTATCACTAATCTTTAGGAAAATGCAAATCAAAACCACAATGAAATACCTCCTCAAATTCCATCAAAAAGACAAGAAATAACAAATGGTGATGAGGATGTGGAGAAATGGAAACCACTGTATACTTTTGTTGGGATTGTAAACTGGCACAGCCACTATGTAATACAGTATAAAGAATCCTCAAAAAATTAAAAATAGAACTACTGTTAAAAGGAAAACCACAGATTCCAGATGGAGTCACTCACATGAAGGCTCCACATCAATAAATCAAGATTTTATACCTAACCTAACTGTAGTTTCAACCACCTCAGGAATGTAACCTTTAACTAGTCAAACTGGAATTTTCTGGTCAGCACTAGGAGGCCATCCCCTGAGAGACTCCTTTCCTTTTAGGAGGATGAATTTGTGTAAACAATACATCTCTTGCTAATATTATAATCCTTTTTGTAATGCCCTCTCTCTGACTTTAAAATCATATCCTTTCCTTTTCTGCAGCTCAGCAGAGCTCCCCTCTACTTATTAGATGGGATGCTGCCTGATTTATAAATTGTTTAGAGAAGTCAATTAGATCTTCAAATTTACTCAGATGAATTTGTGTATGTGCTTAACAGAGTTAGTGGCAGTGTTGGGATCAAAGCAAACTTCTGAAAGCACTCAGGGAACATGACAAACAGGCATGGCACCCTGTAAACTCTTTTGTGGTTGGTTACTGTCTTTACCACAGTTTCTGAGGGCCATTGGTAATCCCCTCTGTTAGACCTCTGCCTTCTTTGCATCAAGCTACTGATCTAATTGGTTTTCCAGTCCAGGGTTCAGATTGCTAAGAGGCACTAACAGAGTGCCAGTCTTTAGCCCTTGATTCAGTTATTTACTGGAGTTTGCTGATTTAAATCCTTCTCCAGTTCCAGTCTTTAGTCCCCATTTACTAAAGTCTGCTGATTTAGTTCACACTGAGAATTGCTGGTGGTACATTCAGGTTCTTCTATTGGCCAATTTGCCATTAACTCCTAAAGCAAGGGAGCTGCTGCAGTGTTTTGCTTGCTTGGAAACAGTCCACAGTTCCCATTCTTTGAGATATGCTGATTCGACCCTTTCCACAGTCTCTAGTTCTTTAGTTACCGCCGGTATCCACACTTCTGTTTCCTCAGTACTACTGGTTTCTGTTAATGTGCACATGAGGTAAAGGCTTGGCTAAAAGAAAAATAACAAATAAATAATAAGAGAATGGGATCCTTAAAATCCAGAGTTAAGTCTTCCATCTTCTCACACACCTGCTTATTTTGTATCCAAGAACTATGGTCCTGGAAGCTATGACAATCTATAAGCTTCTTTTGTGTTCTGAAGAACTTGACTTGGTAACTGTCAGGTTGGGGTATAAAAGCAAAGCAAAAATTGTCAAAAGCAAAAACCATCAGGTTGGGGCGCCTGGGTGGCTCAGCTGGTTAAGCATCCGACCTCAGCTCAGGTCATGATCTCCTGGTTCCTGAGTTCGAGCCCCGTGTTGGGTGGGCTCTGTGCTGACAGCTCAGAGCCTGGAGCCTGTTTTGGATTCTGTGCCTCCCTCTCTCTCTGCCCCTCCCCTGCTCACACTCTGTCTCTGTCTCTTTCTTTCTGTCAAAAATAAATAAAAAACATTTTAAAAATTAAAAAAAAAGCAAAGGCTTCAAAATTCCAAAAATAGATTCATTGAAAGTTTCAAGACAAAAAAAAAGATAATAAAATTAAAAAGACATATGAGGTACCTAATAAAAAAGACCGTAAGATTGTTATAATTCTTACTGCTTCCCTCTATCCCTGCTTTATTTCAATCCTCATTCTAGTCATCTTCTGAATTGTCTTTGCATGACCAGAAACAAGAGTCCACCAGACACCCCCTATCTACCCTTCAAGGAGGGCACTTTATGAGTCCCTCCTAGAGTTGATACGACACTGAAGGATTTTCCGATAAACTTCTACATCATTCCTTTAAACAGTCAAGGGAAAACTAAAAGAAAAAAATTCAACATAGGTGGATGTATGTTAGTCCTTTAACATCACATCCAGGCTAGAACTCAATTTTTGAGTAATTAAAAGCAACTGTCCTTATCTTACAAACCTTTCCAAAACTAGAAGTGCAACTCTAGAAGCAATTCAAAGTCCACCTATTCCTTTACCAAACCCCAAATCTCCTCTGTTTATCTCAAAAGGTTTTTAAATTATTGGCCTTAGAAAACCAAAGTCCTTCATGGAGGAACTTGTATTCTTTGTCCCTTGATAAATCTTATCATGTCTGTAAAATATAAACACAGGCCACCTGAGACTAAAGAAAAGAAAAAGAAAGAAACAAAAGAGTCATTTTAAAACTATGAACTGCTAAAGAGACTCACCCAAACTCTAGACCTCAGCCTCAATATTTCCTCCAGGGACAAATACAAATCTCAAAAACCTTCTCCACAAGTATTACTAACTATAAGGTCTCTGTATCTGTTTGTACATTGTGTTTATTTTGAATATATGGCATTTTCTACCTCTAAGGTATTGCTAAAATTACTTGGTAAAAGAATTCTACTTAACCAGCTTAAAGAAAATTAAGCACTTACATAATTTTAGTATTCATAAAAATTCTCAAAAATAGGAGCACCTGGCTGGTTCAGTGGGAAGAGCATGCAATTGTTAATCTTGGGGTCGTGAGTTCGAGATCCATGTTCGATGTACAAATTACTTAAATAAATAAAACTTTTTTTTAATTCTCAAAAATAGAATAAAAAGACCAAAGTGAATTTCAGGTTTATGTCATATGGGACAATATTTGGTAATAAAGCTAGTTTATCAGTTTACTTAAAACTGGATTGTCTTTAGAGTCATCAACATTAAATATAAAATACTTATTCTACCCAGGTTTACTAAAGTAAGCTCATGTTATCTCTGTTATAAAATTTGTCAATAAAAACTTGGTATAATAAAACTTACTTAAAAACAGCTTCCTAAATCTTTTTGGCAACTTGAAATTTTAAAGTTTTACTGAGTTAAGTGATGAGTTTAGTTAAATTTACTGAAAATCTACATCATTTCCAAATAAGATAATGAAGTATTAATTACTAAACACAGGTTTATTTACACAGAAATTAAGGATAAATTTAGATCTCTTAGCAGACATTTTTTTGTGCTTTATTGAAAGACTGTACTATAAGAAAGCACATTTTCAGAAATTATGACATGTATTCATAAATATGCCAATTAAAGATTTGTGGTATAACAGGTCACAATTTCTTACTACTTAGTTTTTGATAGAAATTAAAGTTTTTAATAGTTAAAAATTCTAATTAAAACTACTAAAAATAGTAAGGAAAACATCTCCATATGCAAGTAAAGGAGGAGATGCTTTCAGTAAAAGAAGGTATGAGAAATGGAAATGCATTTTGTGGGTGGTGATGAAAAAATAATTTTGTGATGAAAAAATAATAAAGCTGGTTATTTAAAGAAGGAAAAATTTCAGACAAAATCTGAATTAAAAAAAAAAAAAAGAAACACCTTAGGAAATTTGTGGAAAAGGATTCTTTAAAAAGGAATTTTGATATGTGGTTCAGCTGGCTAAGAATAAAATGAATTTATTGAAGAATGAATTTCAATATCAAAAGTACACTGGTGCAAAGTTAAAATGTAGTTTTCTCTTTCTAAAAGGACAGTTTTTTGAACTATTGGTTTGCTCTTGATAAAAGATCACAAACTTTTTAATTTGTTTTTTCCCTTTCAAAGTTATCTCTCTGGAAAACAAGCATTTTGTATTTTATCAAAATAATATTCTGTGCTTCATGATATCTTTATCATCAGTTCTTTAAGAAAACTAAGTCTTTTTAATATTAAAAAAGTGAAATTTTACTCACAATTATATAACATTCTATATTTGCCTCTGAAGTCTTTGTCACTTTGGTTAAACAGACAACCAACTATTGTTTCACAGCCACCTATTACCCTACTAGTCAAGTGTTCAAAACCTTTTGATTTTTTTTTTTTTTTACAAACTTCCCCAAATCGAATTTTAAAATGAAGTCTTTTGGCCACAAATTAATTTTGAAATTTCCAAAGGGTCACTGAACATTTCAAAGGATTGTTCTTTCTCATTATAAAAAGGAAGATGCTAACCTAATTAGGTTTATTTGTTATGTTAAATTATATGGGAAGCATTATCAAATAGGTGATATTAAATCTTACATTGTATAGGTAAATACTATTAATAAGTATTCTACAAATTTTGTAAAACATCTAAAACTGTGATATGTCCTGATATAATATTATCAGCCATTACTCTAGTTATTATCTTACAATGTTACACATCACAAAAATAACCAAATTCCATTGTCACCTGCATTGTAATGAGCTCTAATAAGACCTTTTTTAAAAAAAATAATGTTTATTTATTTTTGAGAGAGAGAGAGACAGAGTGTGAGTGGGGGAGGGGCAGAGAGAGAGAGGAAGACTCAGAATCAGAAGCAGGCTTCAGGCTCTGAGTTGTAAGCACACAGACCGACATGAGATCTGTCTGTGAGATCATGACCTCAGCTGAAGTTGGATGCTTAACCGACTGAGCCACCCAGGTGCCCCTAATCAGACCTTTATGCCATATTTAAGTCTTTTATCATTTTCAGTTATTGTTTTACTCAGAAGTTTTTACAGAAGCTTTCTGCAAATGTATTTTATCTTCAGAGAAATTCATGAAAAACAATCTGATAAATACTCTAGAACATAGATTTCTGATAACTCCAGCTCATAAAACTGAACTGGGTAAAAATTTCTAAAACTAGTGGAAAAACTGGATTCAAACAGATTAAAAATTAATAACAGGGGACTAAATACACTGAAGAAGATAATTATAATGATCTTATTTTATGACTTATTATTTTATGACTTGTTTAAAAATTGATGATTCTCTAATGTTTTGTTATTGCAGATTTTAGAAAATGTTTTTCTCTCTTCTCTTAAGCTATCAACAGTTTGGTAAGATATACTGTGTGAACAAAGATGAAACATTTACTTTTTTTCTCTCCCTCCTTGATTTCTCCAAAATTCAAAAACTTGACTATTCTTTTTATGGCAAGATAATTAGCTGTTTACGTAAGTTCAATGAGAATCTATTCTCTTCATAATAGGACAAAACTTGGAATATCATATTCAAAGGAGATGTATATAGGGGCGCCTGGTTGGCTCAGTCGGTTGAGTGTCCGACTTCAGCTCACATCAAGATCTCACAGTCTGTGAGTTTGAGCCCTGCGTTGGGCTCTGTGCTGACAGCTCAGAGCCTGGAGCCCGTTTCAGATTCTATTGTCTCCTCCTCTCTCTCTGTCCCTCCCCCACTCATGCTCTGTCTCTCTTGCTTTAAAAAATAAATAAAACATTAAAAAAAATTAAAACATTAGGGTGATTCTATTATTTAATTTTTTATTTTAGAGAGAGATAGCACATGAGCAAGGGAGGGGGCAGAGAAAGAGAGAATCGTAAGCAGGCTCCACCCTCACTGGAGAGCCCTACATAGAGCTGGATCTCAAGACCCTGGGATCATGACCTCAGCTGAAATCAAGAGTCAGATGTTGAATCAACTGAGCCATCCAGGTGCCCCAAAAATGAGGATAAGAAAAGAAATTATGTCTACATCTTTATTTATATCAGATTTTAATCCTGTTAACTGTCTTTTGAAGTTCTGTTATATTCCTGTAAGTTGGATGGATCCTGAATTCTAGTTTTCTAAAAAATGTGGCTATAACTCTCCAAACCAATGTCTCCAATTATCTCCTACCCTTCTCACTTGGAATTGCTACGAACAAAAACAGCCCCTGAATCTCCTTGGAAGGGAGATCCACTACCCAGATGGCAGCCAAATTTCAGGGATTTATTAACTTGGATATGAATCTCACATATGAAAAAGGGTCCACATGACATCTGGTCTTATACAGGCATTGAAAACCTCCAAATCAAATTAGCTAGGTATAAATACTGAGGTAAACTACTTCTGTCCAAGGTGCTGGATCAAGAATTTATACTATAACACAAAACCCTTTCCTCTCTTTCTTTGCTTTACTCTGACACTGGACTGGCAAGATAATGTCATCATATATTATCTCCCAGGACATTCAAAGGGGGAAAACCTTTGCCTTTCAGACTGCTGGATCTGTCATTAGAAAACAAAACAAAACAAACAAAACAAAACAAAGCAAAACAAAACAAAACACCCTATCTGTCCATTAACAGTGCCACCTAGTGGAAGTGGCTTATGTCCTAAACCGGTTTGTCTTTTGCAGTGGTCATCATTCTTCTTCGGTCTATAAATGCCTAGATAGCTGGCACAGAGCCTGGCAATACCTCTTAGGTTATTTAACTGTGCTCCTAACTTTTTACAGGTGAAATAAGATATCTCATTGGTCAGCTCCCCTGGATTTACATCATCAAGTTGGAAGAGACTACCAGGAGGCACTTATGACTCACAATTTGCTTCCGTTGGCAGGACCAAACTTTCCTGGTTAAGAATAAATGTAAATAAGAAAATAATTGGGGCGCCTGGGTGGCGCAGTCGGTTAAGCGTCCGACTTCAGCCAGGTCACGATCTCACGGTCCGTGAGTTCGAGCCCCGCGTCAGGCTCTGGGCTGATGGCTCAGAGCCTGGAGCCTGTTTCCGATTCTGTGTCTCCCTCTCTCTCTGTCCCTCCCCCGTTCATGCTCTGTCTCTCTCTGTCCCACAAATAAATAAAAAAAGTTGAAAAAAAAATTAAAAAAAAAAAAAAAAAGAAAATAATTTTTTAAAAAGACAAAAAAAAAAAAAAAACCACACCTCTCCTCAATTCTTAAAAACATTGCAGAATCTGTTGTTCAATGGCTAGTCAACAAAGGTCCTTAGATTCTCTGGCCAAAGTTGTTTTTGATAATAGAGTAGCTCTTTGATAAGGGAGCAAAAGGCAAGCTGAGGGCAAAGCACAAGCTAATACCAGGAACCCACCACCCCTCCAGGTGGGGTATGTGTGACATTCCTCAGGTACTCCATGGCTGCCCAAGAACAAAGGAAAGTGAAAAACAAATGGCTAACTGATAGAGATTACAGTCATACAGGACATGAGTCTCCATCTTGCAACTGTCTCAATGATTTATAAGAAAAAAGCAATCTTCAGAAACCTGTAGACTCAATTTTCTAGAGCCCTAATGTCACCTCCCCTCCAAAGGATAGAAAATATATAATCAGTAACTCCTCACAAACCCAGAGCAGCTCTTTCTGACCACAGTTCCTGTCCCTGTGCTATAATAAAAATACCTTTTTGCACCAAAAACATCTCAAGAATTCTTTCTTGGCCATTGGCTCTGAACCCCACTCCTTCAAACCACATCACTCTTAGTTGTCTTTTAACTGAGTAAGGAGGTGTCGATACTGTGGCCAACACAATTTGTTGTACTTGGATTGATGCTTTTAGGGAAATTGAAACTCAATTACATAAGATCACAGAACAAGCAACTTGACTTAAAAAAGAGAATTATTCCACAGAGTCTTTCTTTATCTTATTTGATTTTGGTTATTTCAGCCTTCGAGACCGTGGCTCCAAAGTGCACTCTAAATATTGGGAATTATCTTGCTTACCATAATCATAAAAATCTCCCTTGTGCATTATATTCTCTCAAAAGCTTTCAAAGCATGTTTGTAGCCACTAAGCACCAGCCAAATGATCTCCCTCCCAATTGTCAGGAAAGAAAAAAAAAAAAAAAAAAGAAGATGATGACTTAAAAATTGTGAGCATGAAGTAACCCGTGCATACCAAAGAAATTAAACAAAAATGTCATGACCTGTGAATACCACAAAAAGGATCAACCTAAGCTGTGAAAACTAAAAAGTGGTAGCTGAGAGTGGCATTAATGCCTTAAATTTTGGTCACATCTCTCAGCTAAGCATGGGATCAAAAGAAAAATTGTGAAAAAAACCCATAGGCCCCAAATGGAGTAACTTACTTTAAGGCCCCACATCAGTAAACCAAGATTTAATACATAATCTAACTATACAGTTTCAACCCTTCATAAATGTAACCTATAACTAGCCAAAAAATTTCCTGTTCAATTGTAGGAGGCAATTCCCTGAAACAGTCTTTTTTTTCCCTTTAGGAAGATGACCTTGCCTAAACAATACATTATTTGCTAATAAATTCCCTCATTTTTTAAAGTTTGTTTATTTATTTATTGTTTGTGTGTTATTATTTATTGTTTATTTATTATTTATTTATTTATTTATTTATTTATTTATTGAGAGAGAGAGAGACAGAGAGCACTCCTGCATGAGTGGGGTAGGGGAAGAGAGAGAGAGGGAGAGAAAGAATCCCAAACAGGCTCCATGTTGTCAGTGCAGAGCCTAACATGGGGCTTGAGCTCATGAAGATGAGATATGACCTGAGCTGAAACCAAGAGTCAGAGTCAGACACATAACCGACTGAGCCAACCAAGTGCCCCATAAATTCCCTTTTTAAAATGCATTTTCACTGTCTTTAAAAACCTTTTCTTTTCTGCAGCTCAGTGGAGCTCCCAAGTGCTTCTTGGAATGAATGCTGCCCAATTCATGAAACATTTAATAAAGCCAATTAGATCTTCAAATGTACTTTATATATATATATATATATATATATTTTTAAAAATACCATATGATCCAGTGACTTCACTTCTGGGAATATATACAAAGGAAATCTGGGGTGCCTGAGTGGCTCAGTCAGTCAAGCATCAATTTCGGCTCAGGTCATGATCTTGCAGCTTGTGGGTTTGAGCCCCACGTCAGGCTCTGTGCTGACAGCTGAGCCTGGAGCCTGTTTCGGATTCTGTGTCTCCCTCTTTATCTACCCCTCCCCTGCTCACACTCTGTCTGTCAAAAATAAACAAACATTAAAAACAATAAAAAATACAAAGAAAACCTAAATAGCAACTTGAAAAGACATCTGCATCCCCATGTTCACAGCAGCATTTTTATAATAGCCAAGACATGGAAATAACCTAAGTGTACATCAATACATGAGTGGATAAAGAAATTGTGGTATATACATACACAATGGAATATTTAGACATTTAAAAAAGAACAACAATAACCACAAGGATATTTTTCCATTTGTGACAACATGGATTGACTTTGAGGCCATTACACTAAGTGAGGTAAGTTACTGTAGGAAAGCAAAATTTGCCACTCCAAAATATGACTGGCTGGCTCAGTCAGTAGAGCACGTGACTCTTGATTTGGGATCATGAGTTTGAGCCTTATGTTGGGTGTGGAGTTTACTTGAAAAAAAAAGTCTCTTCTGTATAAAGACTATTTTAGGTTATTTTTGTAGAAACTGCAAACATAGGAGAAGCTCTGAAAACCAAGTAGAAGTTACTCTTCTGTAAGAGACATCTATATGGGAAATACATAAATTGTATTTATAAGGGAAATCTCCTTATGACACACCCTTGTAAGGGGTCACTGGGTGGCCCAGTCCATTAAGCATCTCACTTCTGCTCCGGTCATGATACCATGGATCATGGGTTCAAGCTTTGCATCAGGCTCTGTGCTGACAGTTCAGAGCCTAGAACCTGCTTCAGATCCTATGTCTCCCTTTCTGCCCCTCTCCCGCTCATGCTCTGTCTCTGTCTCTCTCTCTCTCTCTCAAAAATAAATAAACATTAAGAAAAAAAAAGACACCCTTGTAAGGGTGTCTTCCACCTACCAGAAAGGAGATGACTCCAGATCTCTAGAAATTCTTATCAATGGATAAGAAGATGACTTAAATCTGCATAACAACCCTATCCTTGTTTACTGTGCTTTTTCCTGAGAACATCCCATAACTGATAAACTTAAAAATATTTTGTGGCACTAATTGAATGACTCCTGCCCACTAATTGATGCAGGATACAGAACATCCTGCATCTGGTTAATAATCAAGGGTACTTAGTGGCTGTTCATACAGGATCTGTTCATACAGTATCTGACAATTCCACAGGGCCCATGATTTGCGTTTTAGTGGTGAACATTTTCTCTTCTCCTTTCCCCCAATATGAGGTGGTGTCTGGAGAAAAACAGACAAAAAGCTATCCTTTAACAAAAGCTAATTAAGTGCCATCACTTCACTATGTCCCATATTGCTCACAACTCCAAGAATAGGGAACCAATTTTCCCTGTTCTCGCATAAGAATACATAAGACAAGGATGCGCTCGATGTTTGCCCAACTGAGTAAATCAAGACTCTGTGCCCAGTACTAGTCAGGAGACTGTAAGAGCTATGAGGGCAGGAACCACGTCTGCTCGTTCACTTTGGATGCCATGCAGAGCAGGCCTTGGCAAAGAAAATGTCACTGAAGGTCTATGGAACCTAATTTAGAATGGAGCAATGCGGGAATGCAAGGCGGAATGCGGGAATACGGGAGGGGTGGGGGGGAGGTGGGGGGGGAGGCGAGGGGGGTGGAGGGTGTAGTAATTTGGGCAGGAACAATGGGGGAATGGCCAGGGCCCACCCCTTCTCTCACCTGCAAACAATGGTGCCAATGTTAGGCTGCAGGCCAAGAAGAGACTGCTTGAAGCTGCTGGGCTCATGGCTGAGGCCACGGTCTGTTCTCTGTGAAAAACGAGAGCCAGTCAGTCAAGGTCTGTGGGAAGGTATAGCCGGGACACCAGGCTTGCCGTTCACCCAAAGGGCCCTTCTGGCACCTGTGAAGCCTTTTCAGCCCCTTAGAGTCAGGTGGACTGCCACGAGATTGGGTTTTGGAGGTACCCGTGACTCTGAAATGGCCTATCCTTGCAAGCCTGAGGCAGATACTGGCCTATCTGCCAGTTTCCACAGAATGCAGGTTGGCTGTGTAGCCAGGCAAGCCAGCACACAGGTACCCAACACCCACACCCGCTGCGGCGATCTAGGACACAGCTCTTCCTGCGGTCAGCCAAAGGGCACTGAGCATGCGTGTGAGCAGAGCCTCCGCTTCCCACTTGGCCCATCCCCATTGGTCTCTCCTGTTCTTCCCGCCCACCCAGAGTCCTGGCCAATGAGATGCTGATATTTGAGGTCCCACGTGACAGGAAAATGTCTGATAGATGGTTCCGCAGTTCAAACAACTGGGAAAACCCAGAAAGACTGGAATACTTGTTTTCCTGGTTCTGTGGTGTTCAAGCACCTTCCTTACCTACTCTAAAAAACTCTGAGGAGAAGGTATTTAGATGCTTAAATCTCTGACCAGAGCTGCCAACCTCCCCTCCAAGTGATCAATGTATCTGGAGTGATTCTGGCACCTCAGAACATTTTCTAACCCGTGCCAAACCTCCTTGACAGTGAAACCCTGGACTGAGCACTTTGAGTGTCCGAGATTTTGTGCACATGTGTGATTCACTGTATCTTGACTCCCTAGCACTGCATCTAGGACATAAATGCACTGTCAGTATGTGTTGAATAACTGTTTTGAGAATAGCTATGCTGTTCTCTCATCTATGTTTTCAGGACTTGCTTTTGCAACAGCTGCAGAAACCCAACTTCTTTGTGGGAGCAACCTAAATGCTCACTGAAGGATGAATAGATAAGCAAAATTTGGTATACACACACACAATGGAATATTATGCAGCCTTAAAAAAGAAATTCTGTCACAAAAAGATAAATATGGCTTGACTCCATTTATATGAGGTACTGAAGTGGTCGGAGTCTTAGGAACAAAGTAGAATGGTGATTGACAGCCGCTAGGAGAGATGAAAAAGAGGAGTTATTCAAGAGGTATAGAATTTCAATTTTGAAAGATAAAAAAGTTCTGGGGATCTGTTGTATAAGTATGTGCATATAATTAACAGGGCTGTACACACACTTAAAAATGATTAAGTTGGAAAATTTTATGTGTTTATTTATTTTTTTACTATAATTAAAATACTCACATTCCTTCGACATTTGCCTCTACTGCCTTAATTCTTTGTGACAGATTCACCAGCTACTGGGTTACTTCTGACAATTTATCAAGTGTTTTGACTCTTGATTCATAACTCTCCTCTAACTCTCCTCCTGTGAAAAATAAATTTCTTCAATGATGAAAATGTTATATATTTGTGCCAATACATATTATAATGGGTTGAATTGTGGCCCCAAAGATATGTCCACATACAAATCTCCAGAACCTGTGAAGACTACTTTATATGGCAAAAGATGTAAATAAGTTAAAGATCTTGAAGAGGAATCTTATCTAGATTATCTGGGTGGGCCTAAATCCAATCACGTGTATCTTTATACAGAGAAGCAGAGAGAGTTTTGAGACAAACAAAGGAGACGACACAGAAAAATGGAGGCTATGAGACCATGGAACCAGAGGTTGTAGTAATATCCCCACAAGCCAAGTAATGTCCCCACAACCAACCTAGTTGTCTGACAGCAACTAGAAGCTGGAAGAGGCAAGAAACAGATTCTCCCCTACAGCCTGCCAAAACCAATTTCACACTGCTGGCCCCCAGAACTATGAGAGAGTACATTTCCATTGTTTTAAGTAACTCAGGCTCTGGTACTTTGTTACAGTAGCCCTAGAAAAATAATACAAGTAACCCACTTGGTTCTTGAAGTAATCAAGTAATCGCATACTTGGAATGTGGCTAGTTAGAATGGGAAACTGAAAATTTAATTTTAATTAATTCAAACTTAAATAGCCCAGAGGCGCCTGGGTGGCTCAGTCAGTTAAGTGTCCCACTTCGTCTCAGGTCATGATCTCATGGTTTGTGGGTTCGAGCCCCGCATCGGGTTCTGTGCTGACATCTCAGAGCCTGGAGCCTGCTTCGGATTCTGTGTCTCGCTCTCTTTCTGTCCCTCCCCTGCTTATGTTCTGTCTCTCTCTGTCTCAAAAATAAATAAAACATTAAAAAATAAACTTAAATAGCCCAAATTCTGGAGCTATCATATTGATTTGCTCTACTGTGCCTTTGCCTGTCTACTTTCACACAATCACACAATAAAATTCCTAACTCCCTGACAGCGGTCCCTGAATAGGATTCACCATTACTAATGCTTTAACTCTCACTCCAGGTCTCTCCAACATTTTCACTCCTGTTTCCCATCAGACTATGTTTGAGCACTTGGACCACTTCTTGTTTCTTGTCTTTAGTAAGAAAGGAGAGCTTTTAACTTTATTTTCAAACAAGAAATTTTTTTTGTTTATTTATTTATTTTAAATATGAAATTTATTGTCAAATTGGTTTCCGTACAACACCCAGTGCTCATTCCAACAGGTGCCCTCCTCAATACCCATAAAAATTTTTTTTCTTAAGAGTGACGATACATAAAATGTTAAGTGAAGCGGTAGATACCACCTTACAAGGGAGAAAATATAAAATGTCTAAGGTAAATATCTCACTGGGCTTTTGGTAATCTAGACCAGCAGGGTCTGATAGAAATGCAATGTAAGCCACACTTGTATGCTAAAATTTTCCAGTAGCTTCGCTAAGAAAAGTAAAAAGAAACTAGTGAAATTAACTTTAATAATATATTTTATTTAACCCTATATGTCCAAAATATTACCATTTCAATATGTGATCAAATATAAAATACTAGTGAAATAGGTTAAACTTCTTTCCTTTTGTGCTAAGTCTTCAAAGTTCAGTATTTTACACATAGAAAACATTTCAATTTTCATGGGAGCATTTAATTTTCAGGGGAAATCCTTACTCTGTATTTTGATCTTGTAAAATTTATAGTTGAAAGGGAGATTCACATGCTGAAGATGCTTGAAACATACTAAAAATTTTCCCAGTCACTGAGTAAAGTGTTCATTTTTAAATTTAAACTAAATAAATAAAATAAAAAATCAGGTCCTTAGAAGCACTTGTCACATATGGTTAATAGCTACTGTAAAGAGCCTCTTTAGCATTTTATGAGTAGAAACTCTATGTGTAATAAATGAAGAGAGGAAATACAAAAAATTCAGGTGAGACTACCTAGTAAGACTGGAATCAAATGATTTGAGACTGACAGATCATCATAGGGTAATGAGGACATAGGAGGGTCAGTGCCAGTCCAGACTCCAAGTCTAGTTGAGGCCTGCTGGATTCATTCTCATATCAAGAGACCAGGCACCGCCTCATCCCAACTTGGTATCTGACCATTACATTGACTGTGATTAAAGAGTTTGATAGTTGGCTCCAATTGTCCCCTTGGCTGTGTCTTCACTTGACTCTGTTATTGTCCTAACTTCTTTCTGTTCCAATGCCCCAAGAAACCTGTGATTAACTCTAAATTGGATTTTAGTGTCTATGATCTCCATACCTCACCATTTTCATAGGTCTGGCTTTACTCAGATAAGTCCCCAGGTATTCTGGGCACAGTTTTCCAATACACATGTAATAAAGTGGAAAATTGCCCACCTGTCAGGTTATTAGGGGAAAACCACTTGAAGAAGAAAACAGAGTTTTTGAAAATGGACTGCACTATGACTTGCAAAGCAGATACACTGTCTCAAAACATCATGACTGCCAGTGAGTATCCAAGCTCAAGGTCTTTTTAACACCACTGAGTTCAGATCCATGTATTTCAAGATAACACAAACAAATCTAGCAGTAACTGTATACAGGTGTTCTAAAGATATGATTGTTTACAGTGTCAACAATTCTCTGGTTTCCAAACTCAGATCAATCTACTGTTCTATGACTAACTCCTACAAATAACTCTATTAATACTCTATCCTTAATTCATCCTTTGTGAGACTTCCCATGGTTCCTTATGGTGACTGTGTTCCTTGTTGCAGAAAGTAATAAATAAACCTACCCTTGTTGGCTACAAATGTGTTCCTGGTGATCTTTGTTAGGCATCAAAGCATATTTCCAACATTGCCAACATTTGTCATGTCCCCCGAGATCCTCCTCTCAGCATACTTTTTCTGGACCCTTAATAATCCCAACAGCCATTTGATATTTAAACATCATTATCTACATTCAATCCAAGAACTACAACATCTAATGATTCCTATTATAGGTAACATGTACTACATACATATTCAAGGATGTTTATTTCTTTTAAAAGATGACCAAGAAGGATTAGTGAATATCTCTATTGGTGAGTCAGAGAACATAGCAAATAAGGAGAATGGAGACTGTTTCCTTCCAGATAGAAGTCCATCATGAGTTCAAATTTCCAGCCCCCTTTTTTTTTTGTTTTCACCCATCACAAAACTCTTAGGAGCTAAACTGAACCAGGTTAATCTCTTATGACAAACATGGAATACTTAAAATGTGCCTAATTTGGAAGTAATTTGTGTCCCTTGGATCTGATAATTACTGGTAATTACAGCCATAATAATTTCAGTGGTCTGGTGCTTCTCAAACAGTGTACTAAAAATGGGTTACAGATAAGGGGGGATACCAATCCTCTCCCACTCTCACTGTCCCAAATCTGGGTTTACTCAGAATCAAACTTGAGTATATCAGACTCACTTGAAGAGCTTGTTAAACACAGACTGTTGGGCCCTGATTCCAGAGTTTTACTAAACAGTTCCAGAATAGGACCCCAGATTTTGCATTTTTAACAAGTTTCCAGGTGATGCTGATATTTCTTATTAAGGAAACACACATGGAGGACCACTGCCAGGGATGTGTGGTACACTTAAACAAGTCATCTCCACCTATAAGCAGCCTCACAAGTTTACCTCAGTATGGCAAATATGTGCTACAATTTTATGTACATATATTCCATAATGGGAATATGTTGACTCTAGGTTGTCCCAAATTTAGAAATCTTGACTGTGTCTTAAATAAAGGGAGGAAACTGGATGGAGAATTGGGATTTAAGGAATTTGTGTTAAACTAAGACAGATGAGGGCATGTTTAAATATTTGTCTGAGAAAGCCTGTAAGGAGTATGAGAAATGTGCCTTTTATTTAAATAGGATATGGGACAGAGGAGGAAAAGTGAAAGTTGAAAGTAAGTGGAAATAAGTTAAAAAAAAAAAAAAGATTCCTTTGGCTGGTTTGTGCTCCTATAAAGTAGAAGTTAAGTCTTCTGTACTAGTTTTCTATAGCTGTTTAGAAATCATTTCAAGTTTAGTGGCCTAAAACAATATACATTTATTATCTCACAGTTTCTGTAAGCAAGAGTCCAGCTCCAGTTAGCTGGGTCCTTACTGGGGTGAAATCAAGGTACTGGTCAGGTTGCAGTCTCATCCGAGGTTTGGGGTCCTTTTCCAAGCTAACTCCGGTTGTTGGCAGAATTTCGTTTCTTGCTAGGACTGAGGTCTCTGTTTTCTTTTTGCCTGATGGCTAGGGGTTACTCTTAGTTCTTGGAAGACACCCTTATGCCCTAGGTATGTGACACTCTCAAACATGCCAATGACTTCTTCAGAGCCTCAGGATAATCTCTAGTCTGCTATGATGAAGTCATGTACAACATCACATAATCATGGGAGTGACTATCTAATCACCTTGCTTAATACCTAATTAAAGTGTTGATAATCTCATCAAACTCACAGGCTCTGTTGACCCTCATATGGAGGGTGTTATGCAGTGTGTATATATGAGTAATCAAGAATCTTGGGTTCAACTTAGAATCCTACAATCTAACAGGAACTGGGAAATGGTAGGATTGGAAGTTGGAACTGGGTAATGCTTTTTTAGAATGGGAGACAAAATCTACAAGACTAGGAAAATCTACAAGGAAATCTACAAGACTTCTAACTAGGAAAATCTACAAGACTTATGAAGAAGGAATGTTAGCCTCCCACTTGAAGCTTTATGTGATGGCTATTTAAATGTTCCAGTATTGGCTAAAATACTGCGTGACTTTTCCCTAGTGGAGTTTGCTAGCCAGGTATAGTTGGGAGAAAGTTAGAACACTGTTTAGTGCAGTGTTGGAGTTTTTTGTTTGTTTGTTTGTTTGTTTGTTTTTGTTTTTTAGATGAGTATAACTTAAATAGCACAGAACAAAGTTGTTTATAGCAGTACCTAGCTAACTTGTGGAAAAAATTGGCTTAATAGTCTAACTGCAGTAAGTAGAAATATGAGATAAGCAGGAACTTATGGTAGTGAGGAGGAAGAACAGTCCTGAAAACACCATGTTTTTGGAAAGACAGGTGGTTTTATTTGAACATACTGTACACAAGGTTAGTTAAGAAAATGGATGCTCCCAGTGATTTTATTTGAGGTGTCTGAAGGAAAGATTTCAGAAGGAAATTATCCTTGGTCATGGCATAATCTTTAGTATGACCATGGAAGGCAATGACTGAAGTGAATTATAAAGATCACTCGAGACTGGGATATTTGGTGGAGAACTCATAAGGATCCTAAATCAGATATCCAGAATCACTGTAGGACTTTGGGTGGGAAGAAAGATTGTAAGTAGTTACTATAATACTTGCTATATCAATCAGCTCAATAGCAGAGGGTGGATTAGCCAACGGTTGGATCCTCAAAAAGAATAGATTTTTCCACAAGAGATAGGAAGAGTTATGGTCAAAGAGTAGCCCTGGGAAGCAAGATAGAAACATATATATAACATATACAACCAAAACATAAAGCGACTCATATGACTGTCCTATGTTGTAAGGTATTTACTGTGGATCGGTTCAAAAAAGTTTGAAAAACCCTAATCTTTGAGATGGGACATAGATGCTCACCACAGGCTAGCTGAACATATAAGATGAGTGGAAAATAAAATTTGATTATTTTCAGAACATATAATCCAAAGAATGAAACACACTCATACAAACACACACACATACACAGACACAAGCACTGTAAGGGAATGATTAAAAAAAACACAACATGGACACCTGGGTGGCCCAGTCAGCTAAGCGTGGGACTCTTGATCTCAGCTCAGTTCTTGGTCTCAGAGTTGTGAGTTCAAGTCCCACACTGGGCTCTGCACTGGGCATGAAACCTACTTCAGAAATCTCGGGGCTGGGATGGATGGTTCTGTGATGCACTCTGAATGTAAGAATGGTCTGCACACCTTCATCACCACTGTAAAGGGATAACCTCTTATGTCTTGGAAAAGTTCTTCACCATCTTTTTTGGCATCACATCACTGTAAGTAAAAACATTTCTGAGAGTTTTCCTACCTAACAAGTCCTCTTCTCTAAGGTAGAGTTTCTATGAAAGTATACCCAGAACCTCCCAGGGGAAGAGCAGGTAATGTTTTTTTTGCCAGAGGGAAGCCTTATGTGTAAAATATTTGGAGTGCCTTAAAAACTCCACGTGGCTCTAGAAACCCTGCTATATATCTCAATACTTCTTGGGCCTGCTTGAGGAATATGCATTGTTTAGGTTTAAAACTACCCCTTCTAATAAGTAAGGAGAACTCCCAGGTTAAGAGTTCTGGGATTTGCTAAATAATGGGTGAATGGGTCATGGTTTCTAACTGTCAAGGACAAGGAAGGACCAGGACTGGCAGGTTTAGCCAACAAAGAAATGGCCCTTTTTACATTCAATTTATGACTTACATAGCAAAAAGATCAGCCAAAGGTGTCAGCTCCCTGTGGCCCTTCCAAGGATGACAAGGAAACAATAGGAGCCTAATGACCGCAACTTGAATAACAAGGCACTCTGCTGCTGAGGGGCCCATGCCAATCTGCAGATGTACCCTAAAGAGGGTGGTACTGGAGACCTTGGACCATTTCAAAACTGGAAAAGTAATGAGAAACCATCTTGTGACAACCTCCCAGGGAAAGTGGGGAGGTGGTTGAGAGACCACCTCAAAGCAGCTTCCCATAGGACTCCCACATTCTCTTGCTCTAGGAGGGTCATGAGATGTTCTGCTAAGACTCAGCTCAGACACACTATATGGACTGGATACTTGAAAGGTTGCCAGGTTGCCATGGTGGAGCAGCTGCCCTACACTCACCAAGTGTTTTCTCAGTATTCCTCATGCTGCTCCTCTGTCTGGTTTCTTCTGCATGATAACCACAATTCTGTATGCACATCACCTCTATCCTTACCTCACTGGAAATATAAGCCAAATCCAGCAATATCAAATCCCAATCTACAATTCTCCTGTTACATTCAACCCATTGTGCAGAAGTGGAGAGCTTTCATCAATAGAGAAAAAAAAATACTACATCTGAATGCTTTGAAAATGAAGAATACATCTAGGAATATAAGGCAACAATGTTTGAAGAAACATCCTAACATGATGAAACATCTCAGTATTGAACATTAAGAGATAAGGATTTTAATCCACTTAGTGGATACGCTGGAAAGTCATTGACTTTTTTCAGCCAGTTTCCTAATTGTAAACAAAAGGATGAAGCTAGCTTCCACATGTGAAATCCCTTGCTATTATAAATTTTCTCTAACCACAATTTTTAGCAAGTTTAGCACAAGCAGGGAGAATAAAACAAAGAACTTAGTTGCCTAAGAATAATTTCTGGATCATTATTTCCTGCAGACAAAGCCTTTTAAATCAATGAAATCCCAGGGCACCTATGTGGCTCAGTCAGTTAAGTGTCTGACTCTTGATTTCAGCTCAGGTCATGATCTCACAGTTTGTGAGTTTGAGCCCCATACTGGGAGCGCAGGGACAGGTAATTGAATTTTTTGTCCCCTCTCTCTCTGCTCCTCCCCTGGTCTCTCTCTCTCTCTCTCTCTCTCTCTCTCAAATGTAAATAAATAAACATTAAAAAAATGAATCAATGAAATCCCTATAAAAATCACAATGGCATTTTTTTTGTAGAAATAGAAAAACCCATCAAAACCCATCCCCAAATCCACATGAAACCCAAAGTAGTCCATAAACAATCTTGATAAAGATCAAAAGTGAAACTCTCACACTTTTTATTTTGAAACTTACTAGAAAGCTATAATAATCAAAATAGTTTGGTACTGGCATAACGACAGACATATAAAACATTGGAATAGAATAGAGAGTTGAGAAATATACCCTCCAGTACACGATCAATTTATTTTTAACAAGCGTGTCAAGACTCATTGAATGAGAAAAGGATAGTTTTTTCTACAAATAATATTAAAAAAAATAGATATCCACATGTAACAAAATGAAGTTGGACTCTCCTTTTTTTTAATTTGTTTTTTTAAAATTTTTCTAAGTTTATTTATTAATGAGAGCTAGAGACAACATGAGTGGGGGAGGGGCAGAGAGAGAGGGAGACAGAATCCGAAGCAGGCTCTGAGCTTTCAGCACATAGCTCGACGCAGGCTCAAACTCACAAACTGTGAAATCATGACATAGGCCAAAGTCGGATGCTTAACCGACTGAGCCATTCAGGCACCCCCGGACTCTTTCCTTACACTGTATGCAAAAATTATGTCAATATGGATTAAGGACCATGCTAAAACTATAAATCTCATAGAAGAAAACATAGAGGGAAATAATAATGATATTGGATTTAGCAATGATTTCTTGGTTATGATATAAAAACCATAGGCAACAAGAGAAAAAGTAGATATGTTGGACTTTATAAAAACTAAGCACACTTAGTGCATTAAAAGCACTCTATCAACAGAGTGAAAAGGCAACCCATGGAAAGGGAGAAAGTGTTTGCCAATCACATATGTGATAAGGTATTAACATCCAGAATATATAAGGAATTCTCATTACTCAACAATAATAACATAGAAACTACAACAGAAAGCAGCCTTATTTAAAAATGGGCACAGGGTCTGGAGATTTCGCTAAAGATGTACATATGGCCAGTAAGCACATGAAAGGATGCTCAACATCACCAGTTATTAAAGAAGTGCAAGCCGAAGTCACAATGAGATGCCACTTTGCATCCATTAAGATGACTATTATGAAGGGAAAATAGCAAGTGTTGGTAAGAACATGAAAAAGTTGGGGCACCTTGTTGGCTCGGTTGAGTGCTTGACTTTTGATTTGGGCTCAGGTCATGATCCCAGGGCCATGGGTTCAAGCCTATGTTGGGCTCTGCACTGAGCATGGAGTCTGCTTGAGATTCTCTCTCTCTCTCTCTCTCTCTTTCTCTGTCCTTTTCCTCACTTTCTCTCTCTCTTAAAAAAAATAAAATGAAATGTTTTTTAAAAAGAATGGGAAAAAATTGGAACCCTTTGTGCCTTGCTGGTGGAAATGTAAAATGGTGTAGCCCCTGTGGAAACCAGTTTGACAGTTACCATATAATCCAGAAATTCCAGTTCTGAGTATATACCCAAAAGAATTGAAAGCAGGCGCTCAAACAGATATGTGTATGTAAATGTTCATAGCATTGTTATTCACAATAGTCCAAAGGTGGAAACAGCTTAAAGGTCCATCAAAAGATGAAAGGATAAACAAAACATGGTAAATACATACAATGGATATTATTTATCCTTGAAAAGGAATGAAACTCTGATACATGTTACAACATGGATGAACCCTGAAAACGTTATACTAAGTGAAATAAACCAGGCACAAAAGGACAACTATTCTATGATTCCATTTACATAAACTATCTAGAGTGGTCAAATTCATAGAGACAGACAGTAGAATGGTGATTGCCAGGAGCTAGGAAAATTGAAGAATCAGAAGTTATTGCTTAATGGTATAGTTTCTGTTTGAGGTGATGAAAAAATTATGTAAATGGATAGTAGTGATAGTTGCACAACATTGTAAATGTACTTAATTCCACTCAATTGTATAGGATAATGATTAAAAATGGTTAAGGGGTAAATTTTATGACAATTAAAAAAAAAACCTTAAAGGCCTGACAGAGGAGTTTTGTCATAATTTGATAGAGACAGATCTGTAATCCATATATCTGAAATCTGCAAATATTTAAAATTCTCACATAGAGGGGTGCCTGGGTGGCTTGGTCGGTTAAGCGTCTGACTTCAGCTCAGGTCATGATCTCACAGTCCGTGAGTTCGAGCCCCGCATCGGGCTCTGTGCTGACAGCTCAGAGCCTGGAGCCTGTTTCAGATTCTGTGTCTCCCTCTCTCTCTGCCCCTCCCCCGTTCATGCTCTGTCTCTCGGTCTCAAAAATAAATAAACATTAAAAAAAAAAATTAAAATTCTCACATAGAGAAATGTGGTCTAAAGACTGGAGTAATGTAGACCTTCTGCTCTGAAAAGTTCTCAACCCTACTGCAAAAAGAGATGCCCCCAGTTGCTACACTAATACTGACCAAAAGCCTCCTGTGCAATTTCCATGACATAGAACTCAGACTGTACCATTTATTTTTCATTCCTGGTGATGTTTGATTCCCATCCACACAGAATTGAGAGAAAAAAAAAAAAAAGCCTGAATCTTTCCTCACTACCATTCACTGAAATAATATAGAAGAAGATCAGCTTTCTCAACTAAACCAAGAGGAAACTGATATTCACTTTTTGCAAAAAGGAAAGTAAAATAAGCTTCTATGGTTGAACTGACCAATCTATTGGAGGTCAGGAAGCCTCTGCAAACCTCACTTATCAGCAGAGAAAAGCAAATGCATACAACCACATAATCATTTAGTATAATTTAAAATTCTGGCTTTAGTGCTTGCAGGGATATGGCAGAACCAGACTGGTACAATCTGGTGATGGGAATATTAATCATGAAGTCTCACTCTGGAATGTGTAGCCTAGAGAATTTCTCCCACAAATGCATCAGGAGACAAGTATGCCAATTTTCCTGGAGGAGCCTTGATGCCCATCATTCAGGGGAAGGAGAAGTCAAGGGTGATAAATGTTACCACAGTAAGAAATGGTGAACTAGATTTACACACAGAAGCGTATACAGATCTCAGATGTAGCACTGAGTAAGAAACTAAAAAAACAATGATATTTTGACAAATTAAAAATGCACACAACACTAAATATCATTCAAGGAAAATTTAAGTTACTGTGTGGAAGGTTGATTGTAAGGATCTATATTAAATACACTAAGAAAGATGAATATGGATGGAGAAAAAAGGAAGGGAGATGAAGGGTGATAAGAGAATAAAACTAAAAGGGGTCTTACCTAGCTTTGCCTTGAATTGAGTAAGTCACACAATTTTTGTGCTATAGAGATTCAAAATAGAAAGAAGGGGAAAAAAGCAGCCAGTGGTTCCAATGGGACAATGTATGGAGAGAATATTTTGCAACCTGTTCAAGGCTAAGGTGGGAATGGGTATTCAGATGATTATTCTTTGCCTTTTTGTTCCTGCTTCAAGCAGGCTTCACTCTCTAAACACTGTTTCTATCCTGGTCTTGGACTGGGATCTAGAAGATGTGGAGAAGGGACAGTAGTTTGCAACAGCTCAGCAAGACATGCTGAAAGACAGCCCAGGGCCATAATGACCCCAGTCTAGGGTGTAGGGACAATGAAAAAACTTCCTGCAGAGTGAGTAAAATAAACTGCCTATGATTTTCTCAGAGCCTTCACTTGTAACACTGGACCTTCCTTTCTTCAGATTTGTTAGTGTGGAGTTACTGGTCCACGAAATGAAACCTACCGGCATTGTCAGTATTGGTCCTGAGCTCCCTGCTCTGGTTGAAAAGGTCCCATTAGAAGTAAAACCCACAGCCTCAGGCCTTGTCTTTGCCATCTCCCACCCACATGATCGTGGGAAGGTCTCTAGGCTCTCTGCACCTTAGTCTCTTCATTTGAAAAATAAGATGAATATTACTGTCTAGGACTCAAAGAAAGCTGGGGTCAGGAGGGCTGGGGTGACTGTGTTGCCATTGTGCTTAACTAGGAGAAGCTTCAGTGGAGAGCCAGAGGGGACAGGCAGACAATGTTCTCTAGAGTTCTACTGGTCTCCTATTGGGAAGCATATTAACCTAAAGAACCTAGTAGGAATCTGAGCTGTAGCAGACACTGGAGATCCTGCCTCTCTTTTATGTATGACACACTCTTAACACCAGAAAATAGAGTGGACACCCAAAAAGATTCCGAATGTGTGACTGGGGAGTGGCACTGACAGGTACTCCAGCCTCACCTAGGACCAGAGGACCTTGCACCTTAAGCACCTCCCCTCCCCCCAGCCCAGGACGGCTTTCATGCGGGACGATGAGGGTGGGGATGAAGACCAGGACCCAGTGGCTCTGCAGCAGCTCATGGTCTCTGACATTTTGTCTGAGGTTGCTGTGGAGGAAAGAGCTGAGGCTGAAATGGAAAACACTTCCTGCCTTGGTAAGGCCATAAGTGGGCAGAAAGGGTTCTTAGGGTGACCCCCATGATCTGCCCACATTATCCCAGATGGGTTTTTCAGGGACAAGATGGTGGTGCCACAGTGCAATCTGACCAGCAGAGACCCCCCTGTGATCTTTCCCACACCAACGGAGGACCTCCAAGCCAGCACAAATATACAGTGTATAGGCACAGCTCAGACCCTCATTGTTCAGGGTAGCCTTCTGGCACTGACAGGATCAGAGGGCAGAAGCAGATTGTGGGAATTTTTTCAGACCTTGTTTCAGGGGAGGAGGGGGCACCAATGGCCAGTGCTGCAATGGCTGCTGCCTGTAGGAAAGGCTGCCACCTGTGTTCCCCACACCAGGGTCCACCCTGCCTCTACTGTTTGTCCCCCCAGGGCCTGCCCTCATTTCACCCCCTGTCCTCTTGTAGACCTGTATCCTTGGTTTCCTGAGCACTGCACTCCCACTTTCCCTGAAAGGTCAGCTCTTCTCCTCTCTACTGCCTCCCGTGTGTGTGTTACATGAGTCTCAGCTGTCAAAACTGTATGACTTCCTATTTTTCTTTTTATTTAAAATATAACAATAATTTCTTAATATCAAACATTTAGGCTTCCAATGTCCCCATTATAAATATATACATATACATATATATATATATGCATGTATACTGCATATACTGTAATATATATAGTATATTTATTATGTTTGTAATATTATATATTACAATTTTAAGCAAAAGTATTATGTTTGAAGTGCTTATTCTGAGCACTGGAGATATAGTAGTTAGTGAAACTATTCCCAACATAGACCTTATTTTCTTTAAAAAAATTTTTGTTAATGTTTATTTATTTTTAAGAGAGAGAGAGAGACAGACAGACAGACAGAGAGACAGAGCATGAGCAGGAGAAGGGCAGAGAGAGAGGGACACACAGAATGTGAAAAAGCAGGATCCAGGCTCTGAGCTGTCAGCACAGAGCCTGACGTGGGGCTCGAACTCATGAATGGCGAGATCACAGTCTGAGCTGAATGAAGTCACACACTTAACTGACTAAGCCACCCAGGCATCCCAATAGACCTAATTTTCTTATAGGAGTGAGAGACAATGAACAAAAGACCAAGGAAATATATGGTGCATATGAAGATGATTTGTGCTAGGGAAGAAAAGAAAGAAATTAGGGCAAGGTGTTTAGAGTTCCAATCAGGGATAATTCTGCCCCATCATGTGTCAGATCAAAGAAGCCTCACTGAGTGGGGACTAAGGACAGGAGGAATATATGGCAGTATTTAGGGAGGAGCCTCTAGGCAGAGGGACCAATGAATGCCAACACCCCAAGTCGAGACTATGCCTGGCATGGCTGCAGAAGAGCCAGTAGTATAAAGTTAGATGGTGGAAACATAATTGGAAGAGAATGGGTAACATGGCCAAGCAGGTGTGGAAGGGCCCCTTGGGCCATTGGGAAGACTTTGGATGGTCCTCTGAAGAATGTAGGAAGCTGCTAGAGGATTTTAAACAAAATAAGGTAACAAAATGGGCATTTCTATAAAACAGCTGCCCATACAACTCTTCCCCCACCTTTCATTAAAGAGCAAAACAATTACATGGACATGTATGTTTCACTTAAGATCATATAATGTGGGAATATATAAGTTGGTTTTCACACATAAAAAAATGACAATTTCCAATTTTTTAAGCAGAAGTAATTATTTACTTCATAAAGTGTCTGCATTCATTAGAGTCCCTTACACTCCAACCTCTTCCACCATATTTGTGATAATTTCCTATATTGAATAAACTTTCAGGAACACACTTAGTGTAGCCTATGAAAAAGTGCTATTTGCACTGAATTTAGGAGTCACTCACTATTTTTCTTGGCCAAAAAATCTTGGCTAAGTGACTGCTTTGTTCAGATGCTGTGCTGGGTATCTTTGGAAGATACAGAGGTAAAGAAGCTGTCCTACCTTAATGAGATTGAAGACAGCTTCCCACCTGAATCATGAGCGACAGGTGGCATGAGTGATTTTCAAATAAGAAGTAGCCAGGGTGTTAAGACTTCTTAGGGGTGATGGATATTTGGGGAGGGGCCATTCCTGATGATGGTGACTGCCCACTGTGCTCCAGGCTGATCCTAAATGCTATACCTAAAAAGGCAGGAGATGTGTTGGGTTTCACTAAATGCTGGCATAAGGAGCTTGGACTTGATTGGTTAGCAAGATTTTTTTTTTTATTTGTAAACTTTATTCTTATAACCCTAAGGGATATGCACAAATATGTATTTATTCCCTTTACCGGTTCTTCAATGTGTCAGCTCTCAATTTATTCTTTTTTTTAAATTTTTTTAATGTTTTAATTTATTTTTGAAAGAGAGAGAGAGTATGAGCAGGGGAGGAGCAGAGAGAGAGGGAGACATAGAATTTGAAGCAGGCTCCAGGCTCTAAGCTGTCAGCACAGAGCCCAATGTGGGGCTCGAACTCACAAACTATGAGATCATGACCTGAGCCGAAGTCAGACACTTAACCGACTGAGCCACTCAGGCGCCCTCAATTTATTCTTTAATACATGCTTTGTGATGGTGGATGTATTCTTTTAAGTATTTCTCCTTTGAGAGTGAGTGTGATGTTAACCTTTCTCAGCACAGGGTACTGGAGGGCCCTCTAGAAGGAAGGTTTCAGTGGTGTGTATGGGAGAACATCTGGTGGTCCCCTAGTCACTTTACAACCCAGTCTGGTGATCGCCTTTTGGAAGTCCTCCCAATATAGACACCACATGCTCCAGGCCCCAACACCCCCTGCATGTCCATGTTCTGTCAACCAGTAGCAGCTCACCTGTGTCCCAGTTGCTACCTACTTTCCTGGTGACTGCAGACTAGCTCAGGCCTGGGAAAAACAGTGAACTTTTTTTGCTCTCCAGTGGGTAACTGCATCTTCCCCAATGAGGCCTGAACTCCAGCCTTGAAAAGAGCTATTCTTCTAAGTGTGTTCTTTCTTAAATTCTCTCTTCAGCCCTTGGATACCATATAGCATCTTTGCATATGACCTATTTTTAAAACCTTCCTTACTACTTTCTCAAGGACTTATAATAACAAGTCACTGAATATGTAAACAATGGCTAGACTATATATAAAATAAAAGTCTGCAGAATATCAGTCCAGGAAGCCAAAGCACAACCTCTGTAGAATTAAAGACCCAAATAAGACTTGGTCAATAGCTAAGAGCTTCCCTAATTTTTGTTCTTGTTTTCAACTTAGGACCAATCAGAGAAAGCCAAATCACATAGGACACATGTCTAGTTATCCTGCCTCAAGCTTCCCTCATGTCAACAAGATCCAACCAGGGCATATCTGAAGCCTTCCCTTTTTTCTATTGTAAATCTCTTCCACTCTTCTGCCTGCCTTTGAGACCTGCCAAAATATAAGTGATGCTGGAAACTCCCTTGCTATAGCAAGCTCTAAATAAATAACCTTTGTCTGTTCTCACTTTGGTCATCTTCATTTATTAACACAATGATATCCCTATTTTACACATGAGTATTAATATCCATATTTTATGAATGAGGAATATGAGGCATAGAGATGTTAAATAATTTTCCTGTTGTCACACAGCTAGTCAGGGCAAAGTTGGGATCTAGCCCAAGAAATCTGGGTCTAAAGCAGGGTCTCTCAGTCTTGGCAGTGTTGATGTTTTAGACAAGATCTTCGTTGTGGGAGGTTTTCCCGTACATGGTTAGATGTTTAGCAGCTTCTCTGGCAACTATCTGCTAGATGCCAGTAGTATCCACTCTACGTTATTACAGTGAAAAATGTCTCAGGCAGTGCCAAACGTCCCTGGGTGCAAAACTGCACCCTGGTTGAGAACCACTGATCTAGAACCTACTTTCCTCACCACTTGCACAAAGTTTTTTGACTTATCATATTGATTTAACATTTATCATTTCTTCTGATTTGTGCAGGATCCTGGGGAATAGGAGGGGAGAATTTATTTTTCTAAAATCACTGATGTGGAAATGATATCAGAGGTGGAAAGATGTGGTGAAGGTTATAGGGGGAACAGGCCAGGAGTCCTTGAGATAACACTGCTTTGCCTGTTTTCCCAGATGGACAGCAAGTAACGGAGGGACACATGGCTCCATCAGCCCTCTGTCTCCCTGTTCTAAACATCTGCTTTCCTCTACCACAAGTCTTGGAGGTTGTCCATAGGCACACTACTTAAGTGATCAAGGGGAGTGACAGTCTCTGTGAGAAGACAGTTGAAAAAAAAAAAAAAGCCCTTCAAGGGGGTATGGACTATGTCCCTGGGACTGGGCAGATTAGGGATGAAGTATATAAAGGCCACCAATCCACCTGCCTCTTGGGTGCAGTCCTCCTGGTTCTCTTCCAGGTATGAAGATAGGTGGGAATCTCAAAAATAAAGGGAAAAATAATAGGCAGGAGAGGATTTTTGGAAGAAATGCCTCAAATCGAGTTAACAGAACTTCAATTATGTACAGGATTTCAGCTCAAACTTCAGGGCTGTTGCTGCTGCTAGGTAGAATAGTGAGGACAGCTGCTGAGGTCAGATCCTCACATTGACTGCTGAGGATGAGAAAATGCCAGCTGGTAAGGAATTGAGGGATCTTTATGTCTAAACTTTTTTCAAGGAAGTATGGGGCCCATTCAGAACCACAAAATTGGTATGAAGGTTTTTTTAAGCTGAAGAGATTCGATATTCACAAATTCAACAGAAAGAAGCCTTTTCAGAGCTTCCTTTGTATTACTAAAAGCAGCAACTTCTGGGAAATCTGTCTGCCAACACTCCCCTCTTTGGGGAGGAACTACACCTGGAAAGATGATTGAGAGTAAACCTATCATAAATTCTTTTTCCAGAGGAGTATCACAGAAGATGAAGAAGATGGAAAGACCATTTGCACCTGTGCAAACAAACATCATCATAAAACTAAAAATAGAACTACCATATGATCCAGCATTCTCAATTCTGGGTATATACTGAAAGGAAATGTAATCAGTATCTCAAAGAGATACATACACCCTCATGTTCATTGCAACATTATTCACAATAGCCAAGATATGAAAATCACCTAAGTGTCCATCAATGGATGAATGGATAAAGAAAATGTGATATCATATATCTATTATCTATCATTTAGTTATCAATATATACATGTGATATATCTATATGATACATATATGTGTATCTAGATAAAGATAGAGATCTACCTAAATATGTCTAGTATGTATGTATGTATGTATCATTTATCATTTATCAATATATATGTGATATATTCATACAATAAATTTATAGCTATATTTAGACATAGATCTATATCTGTCTAGATATCTATCTCCATCTCTGTTGTGTATATATATATGTTCTATCTGTCATCTATCATCATCTAATCTAGCATCTACTCACCATCTGTCTATCCAGATCTCGATATGTGATATATCCATAGATCTATCATCTACATATCAATACATATCATATCTATATCTATCTAAATATCTGTATCTATCTCATTATTCCTTTTCTTCTCCTTACTTTAGATTTAATTTGTTTTTCTTTTTCTATTTTACTAACATTCATGCTTATATTATAGATTTTAGACCTTTCTTATTGTCTAATATATGCATTTAGTTATATAAAATTTTCTTTTAAGATCTGTTTTTTCATGGGGCGCCTGGGTGCCTCAGTCAGATAAGCATCCTACTCTTGATTTCAGCTCAGGTCATGATCTCATGGTTTGTGGATTTGAGCCCTTGGGCTCCATGCCAGCAGTGTGGAGCCTGCTTGAGATTCTCTCTCTCCCTGCCCCTCTCCTGCTTGTGCATGCTCTCTCTCTCTCTTTCTCAAAATAAATAAATAACTTAAAAAAAATTAAGGGGCGTCTAGGTGGCTCAGTCAGTTATAAATCCTTCTTCTGCTCAGGTCATGATCTCACAGTTTGTGAGTCTGAGCCCCACATCGGACTCTGTGCTGACAGCTTGAACCCTGGAGCCTGCTTTAGATTCTGTGTCTCCCTCTCTTTGTGCTCCTCCCCCATTTGCACTGTGTCTCTCTCTCAAAAATAAACATTAAAAAAAATAAAAAAAGTAAAAAGACCTGCTTTTTCTGCATTCCACAAATTTTAACAAATTGACACATTTTCATTTAGTTCTAATTTCTTTTTTTAAAATTTCTCTTGAGATTCCTTCTTTGACAATTAGAAGTGTGTTTTTTAATCTCCATGTATTTCGGGATTTGTCAGTTGTGTTTCTGTTACTGATTTCTAGTTTAACTTCATTGTAGTCTGGAAGCAGATAATGTATGATTTCTTTTCCTTTAAATTTAAGGTGTATTTTATAGTCAAGAATGTGGTCTATCTTGGTGAGTGTTCTGTGTGAACTTGAGAAGAATGTGTATTCTGCTGTTGTTAGAGAAAGTAGTTTGTAGATGTCAGTTATATCCAGTTGGCTGATGGTGTTGTTGAGTTCAACCATGTCCTTACTGATTTATGCCTCAGTCTATTTCTGAGAGACTAGTTTTAAAGTCTTCAATTATAATGTGGATTCATTTATTTATCCATGCTGTTATATTAGTTTTGCTTATGTATTTTGATGCTGGGTTGTTAGATACATACATGTTAAAGATCGTCATGTCTGCTTGGAGAATTGGCTCCTTTATTATTATGTAATGCCCTCTTTATTCCTGACAAGTCTCCTTGCTATGAAGTCTGCTCTTTCTGAAATTAATTTGTCTAGTTCTATTTTCTTTGATCAGTTTTAGCATTATATATATATATGTATATATCTATATCTATATCTATCTATATCTATATCTATATCTATATCTATATATCTATATATATATATATAAAATTTCTTGTCCATCTGTGTCCTTTCAATTTTATATATGTTTTCATGTTTAAAGTCACTTTCTTGCAAATGACACATAATTGGGTCTTGAATTTGGTTCACTCTGACATTTTTTTAGTTTCAGGTGTACAATTTAATGATTCAACACTTCCATACCACACCCGGTAATCATCAAAACAAGTCCACTCCTTAATCTCCATCAACTATTTAACCCATCCCCCCACCCACCATCCCTCTGGTAACCATCAGCTTGTTCTCTATAGTTAAGAGTCTGTTTCTTGTATTGCTTCTCTATCAGTCCCTATGATCATTTGTGTTGCTTCTTAAATTTCACATATGAGTGAAATCATATGGTATTTGTTTTTCTCTGATTTATTTCACTTAGCATGATACTCTGTAGTTCCATCCATGTTGTTGCAAATGGCAAGATTTAATTCTTTTTTTATGGATGAGTAATATTTCACTTTATATTTATATTCTCTATCTATTCATCACTTGATGGACATTTAGGCTCTTTCTATAATTTGGCTATTGTAAATAATGTAAACAAACATCAGGTGCATGTATCCCTTTGAATCCTTGTTTTTGTATCCTTTGGGTAAATACCTAGTAGTGCAATTGCTAGATTGTAGGGTATTTCTATTTTTAACTTTGTGAGGAATCTCCATACTGTTTTACACAGTGGCTACACCAGTTTGAAAACCTACTAACAGTGTAAGAGGGTTCCCCTTTCGCTACATCCTTGCCAACATCTGTCATTTCCTGTGTTGTTAACTTCAGCCATTCGGACTGGCGTGAGGTGATAGCCCATTGTAGTTTTGATTTGTATTTCCCTGATGATGAGTAATGTTGAGCATCTTCTCATATGTCTGTTGGCCATTTGTATATCTTTGGAAAAATGTCTGTACATGTCTTCTGCCCATTTCTTCACTGGATTATTTGTTTTTTGGGTGTTGGATTTGATAAGTTCTTTAAATGTTTTGAATGCTAACCCTTTATCAAATATGTTGTTTGCAAATATCTTCTTCCATTCCATAGGCTGCTGTTTAGTGTTGTTGGTTATTTCCTTCACTGTGCAGAAGCTTTATGTTTTCATGAAGCTCCAATATTTTATTTTTGCCTTTGTTTCCCTTGCCTCAGTGGACATACGTAGAAAGAAGTTGCTACAGCTGATATCAAAGAGGTTAGTGCCTGTGTTCTCCTCTAAGATTTTGGTGGTTTCCTGTCTCACATTTAGGTCTTTCAACCATTTTGAGTTTCTTTTTCTTTTTTCTTTTTCTTTTTTAACATTTATTTATTTTTGAGACAGAGAGAGACAGAGCATGAACGGGGGAGGGTCAGAGAGAGGGAGACACAGAATCGGAAACAGGCTCCAGGCTCCGAGCTGTCAGCACAGAGCCCGATGCGGGGCTCAAACTCACAGACTGGCGAGATTGTGACCTGAGCCAAAGTTGGCCGCTCAACCGACTGAGCCACCCAGGTGCCCCTAGAGTTTATTTTTGTGTATGGTGTAAAAGAGTGGTCCAATTTCATCCTTTTGCACATTGTTGTACAATTTTCCTACCATTTGTTGAGGAGACTTTTTTTCCATTGGATATTCTTTCCTGCTTTGTTGAAGATTAGTTTACCATATAGTTGACAGTCCATTTCTGGGTTTTCTATTCTGTTCCATTGAGCTATGTGTCTCTTTTAGTAGTGTCTCTTCTTGAGACATTGATCTATGTGTCTCTTTTTGTAGTGTCTTGATCACCACAACTTTGCAATATGACTTGAAGTCCAGAACTGTGATTGTGTACAACTTTGTTTGTTTTTTTTTAATGTTTGTTTTTGAGACAATGCGAAAGACAGAGTGAGAGCAGGGGAGGGGCAGAGAGAGAGGGAGACACAGAATCAGAAGCAGGCTCCAGGCTCTGAGCTCTCAGTACAGAGCCCAATGCGGGGCTCGTACTCATGGACAGTGAGATCAGGACCTGAGCTGAGTCAGATGCTTAACTGATTGAGCTGCATAGGCGCCCCTATGTTTTTCCTTTTCAAGATTGCTTTGGCTATTCAGGGTGTTTTGTGGCTCCATACAAATTTTAAGAGACAGTCTCCATTTTTTTTTAAGTTCATTTATTTATTTTGAGAAAAAGAGCATGCAAGTAGGCAAGGGGCAGAGAGAGAGAGGAAGAGATCCCAAGCAGTCTCCATGCTGTCAGTGCAGACCCTGATGCAAAGCTTGATCCCACCAACTGTGAGATTGTGACCTGAGCCAAAATCAAGAGTCAGACACTCAACTGACTGAGCCACCCATTGCCATGACATCCATTTTTTAAATGTTTATTTTTAAGTGAGAGGGCATGTGCTTATGCATGTGAGAGCATGGTGGGGAAGAGAGAGAGGGAGACGGAGGATCCAACATGAGGATCCAAAGTGAGCTCTGCACTGACAGCACACAGCCTGATGCGGGGCTCAAACTCATGAACCACGAGATCATGACTTGAGCCAAAGTTGGACGTTCAACCTACTGAGCCACCCAAGTGCCCCTAATTGGCATATTTAAACCATTGACATTAAAGTGATTATTGATATAGTTGTATTAATATCTAACATTGTGGTGACTGCTTTGTATTCTTTTTGCTTTAGTTCTTTGTTTCTATTTTTGTTTTCCACGGTTTTTTCTGCATTTTGTAATTTTAAGTATTTTATATGTTTCCATTTTCTTTCTTTTTATCATATTAGTTATAAATATTCTTACTTTTTAAACAGATTGTTTTAGAGTATGCAATATACCTTTACATAATATTTACATAAAAATATGCATTAATCCAAGTTCACTTCAAATAAAACTGTGACACTTCATGGGTAGTGAAAGTACTTTATAATAAGCAAATATTTCTGATTCCTCCTTCGTAGTCCTTTTTATCATTTCTGCATTCATTTTACTTATACATAACCATGCATAAACATATATTCATATATATAACACATACATGATCAAATACGTTGTTGTTATATTATTTTGAAGAAATCCTTATTTGTTAGATCAATTAAGAATAAGAGATACACAAACTTTAATTTTACCTTTACTTGTTTATTCTCTGATGCTCTTGCTTGTTTTGTGTAGATCTGTTTCTAACTTAAATAATATTCCTTTTCTTTTAAGAACTTCTTTAAGCATTTCTTGCAAGACAGGTCTAGTAGCAACAAATTCCTACAATTTTTGTTTACCTATAAAGTCTTTATTTCTCCTTCAATTTTGAAGGATAATTTCACATGGTACAGAATTCTAGATTAGTATTTTTTCCCTCTCAACACTCCGTTACTTTTTTGCTTGCATTGTTTCTAAAGAGAAGACAGATGTAATTATTTTCTCCTTTATAGGTAGTGTTTTTTACTCTTTTTTCTTCTTCTTTTTCTAATTTAAATTTTAGTTAGTTAACATACAGTGCAGTTGGTTTCAGGAGTAGAATCCAGTGATTCTTCATTTACATACAACACCTAGCGTTCACCACAACATATGCCCTCCTTAATTCCCATCACCCATCTAGCCCATCTCCCACCCACCTCCTTCCATTGACCCTTAGTTTATTCTCTATCATTAAGAGTCTGTTGTGGTTTGCTTCCCTCTCTCCTCTTTCCCCCCCTTTCCATATGTTCATCTGTTTTGTTTCTTAAATTCCACATATGAGTGAAGTCATATGGAATTTGTCTTTCTCTGACTTATTTCACTCAGTATAATATGTTCTAGCTCCATTCATATCAATGCAAATGGCAAGGTGACATTCTTTACAAGGGCTAATATTCCATTGTGTATATGTGTGTGTGTATGTGTGTATATATATATATATATATATATATGCATATATGTGTGTGTGTATGTATATATATATATATATATACACCACATCTTCTTTATCCCTTCATCAGTTGATGGACATTTGGGCTCTTTCTATGATTTAGCTATTGTTGATAATGCTGCTATAAACATTGGGTGCATGTACCCCTTTGAGTCTACATTTTTGTATCCTTTGGGTAAATACCTAATAGTGCAATTGCTGGATCCTAGGAGAGTTCTATTTTTAATTTCTTGAAGAACCTCCATACTTTTCTCCAGAGTGGCTGAACCAGTCTGCATTCCCACCAGTAGCACAAGAGGGTTCCTTTTTCTCTGCATCCTCACCAAGACCTCTTATTTCTTGTGTTGTAAATTTTAGCCATTCTGACAGGTGTGAGGTCATATCACATCATGGTTTTGATTTGTATTTCCCTGATAATGAGTGATGTTGAGCATCCTTTCATGTGTCTGTTAGCCATCTGGAAATCTTCTTTGGAAAAGTGTCTATCCATATCTTTTGCCCATTTCTTAGCTGGGTTTTTTTTTTTTTTTTAGGGGGTGTTGAGTTTGGTAAGTTCTTTATAGATTTTGGATACTAACCCTTTATCAGATATGCCATTTGCAAATATCTTCTCTTACTCCATAGGCTGCCCTTTAGTTTTGCTGATTGTTTCCTTCACTGTGCAGAAGCTTTTTATCTTGATTAAGTCTTAGTAGTTCATGTTTGCTTTTGTTTCCCTTGCCTTCAGTGATGTGTCTAGTAAGAAATTGCTCTGGCCGAGGTCAAGAGTTTGCTGCTTGTGTTCTCTTTTAGGATTTTGATGGTTTCTTGTCTCTTGTTTAGGTCTTTCATCCATTTTGAATTTATTTTTGTATATGGTGTAAGAAAGTGGTCTAGTTTTATTTTTCTTCTCTGTCTTCTAAGATTTTTTTCTTTACCTGTCATTTTCTATAGTTTGAAAATAAAATGATAATGTTTATGGCATTTATCATGCTTGATGTTTTCAGGTCTTCCTGGTTCTGTGGTTTGGGGTCTAACAATAATTTAGAAAAATTATCAGTTTCTATTGTTTCATATTGTTTAGTGTTGTTATTAGGCACATACATGTTAAGAATTATTTCTTCTTGGAAAATTGACCATTGTATCATTATGTAATGTCCTTTATTTATCATTGATAAGTTTCTTTGCTTTGAACTACTGTAGGCTTTACACAGGTAAATAATACAATTATGTATGATTTTCAAAATTGTATAATTCTGTCACTCCAAGGGGTGATGAAATACAGATATAAATATGGATATAAACATAGATATTGATATGGATATAGATAAATGCACAGAGTATAATATTTATTCATTTTATAATTTACTTGGGTGTGCTTAGAGGAAAGATTAAAGAACATACTAGGAAAATGAGATTATAGACATATCTGTACTTTCACACAGTATGTATTTCACAATATAGGCCTTATGATGCAAGATTGTGGGATGTAGAATGTTGCCTTTTATGTGATATTTATAGATTGAGTGGCAGGCTCTCAAAGATAGAAAAGGGAAAGGGGAACATGTATAGTCAGGCAATAATGGAGGTATGTAAGGTGGTACAGTGATATGTCTACTTGGAGTGGAAGGCAAATGCTGGCAGAGCATTGGTGAGAAGCTAGTCAGATGAGAAGGGGTATAAACACCAGACTAAGATGTCATCTCCAGATGGCAGAGTCAGCATGAGATCTTGAGAAGGAATGAGGTGATAAATGGTGGCCTGGTTGTGGTGGCCCTCATTTTAGTCCAATGATTAGTGCTCCATGTTGGAGTCATCATTTGGACAAGGTGGAAGTTTTATGGGTTTTGTAGTCAGAGATCAGGACATCAGCCCTGGATGTGAGGATTAAATAAAACAGTGCCTTATTTTTATTGTGGTAAAATACACATAAAATTCACCATTTCAACCATCTTAAAGTACACACCAGTGGCATTAGTAAACACACAGTGTTGTGCAACCAGTACCACTACCTAGTCCCAGTACTTTTTCATCACCCCAAAAGGAAACTCTATATTGATTAAGCAGTCACACCTCATTCTCCTGCCCTTCCAACCTCTAGCAGTGATCTATGTCTCTATGAATTTTCTCTATCTATCTTTATTTTGGACATTTAATAAAAAGGAATCCTACAATATGTGGTCTTCTGTGTCTGGCTTCTCTCATGTAGCTAAATATTTTCAAGTTTCATCCTTGAAAGCTGTTGTAGCATGTATCAACACTTCATTCTTTTTTATCATTGAATAATATTTCATTGTATCAGTATACCACATTTTGTTTACCCATTCATCAATTGATAGACACTTGTGTTCCTTCCACATTTTGGCTACTGTGTATAATACTGCCTTGAGCATTCATGTACAATTGTTTTTTTGAACACACTTTTTCAGTTACCTTGGATGTATACCCAAGAATGTATAGCTTTTTGAGGAACCACCAAACTATTTACATAGCAGCAGAGTGATTTCAAACTGTATATTTATTAAAAAAAAGTATTATCTTCAAGTTTATAATTAAGAATTTGCTCCAATCTCGTCTTTAAAAAGATAAAAAAAAACTGGCCAGACAGATAATTTAAACTAATTAAAGAGCTACTTATTTATTATCTCCTATGAGCCAGGATGATCTAAAAATTGAGGCTAATCAATGAAAAAACAGAGCCTACAGCCCTAGGTAGGTGTTGCCTTATTAAATGCATTTAGAAAACCTGTTGTAAGGAGAATGTGTGCAAACAACTTGTATTTGTCTCATTGTCTCATCAACTGGACTCACAAATTCAGAAGTATATTCCCAAGGGGGATGGGAAACTCACACAGGGAGCTCAAATGAAAGATGTTGATAAGGATAGAGTTAAATGATGGGAAAGTTTATAATATATTAGTTGTATGTCCTTTGCTTTGGGAAGGGTTTGGTAATTAAGTACTTTTGTCACTTTCTCCTGAGTTGTTACTATCCTTCCTCCATTTTATTCTCAGGCAAAAGTATCTGCCCCAGGTCTCCCCTTATTGTTCCCAAAATTTACCCACAAGCTTCTCCACTTCATTTTGGTAGCTTCACCATGTCACTTGACAAATATTCCCTGATAACTCAGCTTTCAAATATTTCCATTTTTGCATTTTCAGGTTCTAATAAAAGGAGGAAAAAAGATAGTGGCCTACATCATAAACTGGAAATTATGAGATATGTATGTTCTTAAGTAAGTTCAAGGTCTAATTGGAGCTTGCCATTTTTTCCAGGTGGAGATCAAATTTTCACAGCTACTGATCTTCTGATAGTCCCTGAGTTGCATTCTGATGTGTGCTTCCTGGTATGCTTCCTAGTGTACTTGAACCTACTTTTCAGCAAGCTTTTTCTTTCCATTCCATTTTGGGGCCAACATACTAATTCCTTCTGTGCCACAAAAAGTGTCTGCTCTCTCCCTGTCACTGGTCTATCCATCAGGAAAAGCTAACAATTATAAATGTCTATGTGCCAAATATGGGAGCCCCCAAATATATAAAACAATTAATCACAAACATAAGCAACCTTATGGATAAGAATGTGGTAATTGCAGGGACTTTAATACCCCACTTACAACAATGGATAGATCATCTAGACACAGGATCAATAAAGAAACAAGGGTCCTGAGTGACACATTGGATCAGATGGACTTGACAGATATATGTAGAACTCTGCATCCCAAAGCAACAGAAAATACTTTCTTCTCGAGTGCACATGGAACATTCTCCAAGATAGATCACATACTGGGTCGCAAAACAGCCCTCAATAAAGACACAAGTATTAAGATCATACCATGCACACTTTCAGACCACAATGCTATGAAACTTGAAATCAACCACAGGAAAAAGCCTGGAAAACCTCCAAAAGCATGGAGGTTAAAGAACACCCTAGTAAAGAATGAATGGATCAATCAGGCAATTAGACAAGAAATTTAAATAAATAAATAAATAAATATAAATATATATATATACACACACACACACACACACACATATATATATATATATATATATATGGAAACAAATGAACATGAAAATATAACAATCCAAATGCTGTGGGATGCAGCAAAGGGAGTCTTGAGAGGAAAATACATTGAAATCCAGGTCATCTCAAGAAACAAGAAAAATCCCAAATACAAAATCTAACAGCACAACTAAAGGAAATAGAAGCAGAAGAGTAAAGACACCCCAAACCCACCAGAAGAAGAGAAATAATAAAGACCAGAACAGAAATAAACAATATAGAATTTTAAAAAACTGTAGAACAGATTAATGAAACCAAGAGTTGTTTTTTTGAAAAAATAAACAAAATTGATAAACCTCTAGCCAGGCTTCTCAAAAAGAAAAGGGAGATGACCCAAACACATAAAATCATGAATGAAAATGGAATCATTACAACCAATCCCTCAGAAACACAAAGAATTATCAGGGAATACTATGAAAAATTATATGCCAACAACCTGGACAACCTGGAAGAAATGGACAAATTCCTAAACACCCACACGCTTCCAACACTCAAACAGGAAGAAATAAAAAACTTGAACAGACCCATAACCAGCAAAGAAATTGAATCAGTTATCAAAAATCTCCCAAGAAATAAGACTCCGGGACCAGATAGCTTCCCTGGGGAATCCTACCAGACATTTAAAGCAGAGATAATACCTATCTTTCTCAAGCTGTTCCAAAAAATAGAAAGGGAAGAGAAACTTCCAGACTCATTCTATGAAGCCAACATTACTTTGATTCTCAAACCAGACAGAGACCCAGTAAAAAAAGAGAACTACAGGCCAATATCCCTGATGAATATGGATGCAAAAATTCTCAATAAGATACTAGCAAATCGAATTCAACAGCATATAAAAAGAATTATACACTATGATCAAGTGGGAGTCATTCCTGGGATGCAGGGCTGGTTCAACATTCGCAAATCCATCAATGTGATACATAACGTTAATAAAAGAAAAGAAGAACCATATGATCCTGTCAATCGATGCAGAAAAGGCCTTTGACAAAATCCAGCATCCTTTCTTAATAAAAACCCTCGAGAAAGTCGGGATAGAGGGAACACACTTAAACATCATAAACGCCATTTATGAAAAGCCCACAGCTAATATCATCCTCAATGGGGAAAAACTGAGAGCTTTCCCTCTGAGATCAGGAACACGACAGGGATGTCCACTCTCACCGATGTTGTTTAACATAGTGTTGGAAGTTGTAGCATTAGCAATCAGACAACAAAAGGAAATCAAAGGCATCAAAATTGGCAAAGATGAAGTCAAGCTTTCACTTTTTGCAGATGACATGATATTATACATGGAAAACCCGATACACTCCACCAAAAGTCTGCTAGAACTGATACATGAATTCAGCAAAGTTTCAGGATACAAAATCAATGTACAGAAATAAGTTGCATTCTTATACACTAATAATGAAACAACAGAAAGAACTGATCCTATTCACAATTGCACCAAGAGTTATAAAATGCCAATAATAAACCTAATCAAAGATGTAAAAGATCTGTATGCTGAAAACTATAGAAAGCTTATGAAGGAAATTGAAGAAGATATAAAGAAATGGAAAAACATTCCATGCTCATGGATTGGAAGAATAAATCTTGCAAAAATGTCAATATTACCCAAAGCAATCTACACATTCAATGCAATCCTAATCAAAATTGCGCCAGCATTCTTGAAGCTAGAACAAGCAATCCTAAAATTTGTATGGCACCACAAAAGGCCCCGAATAGCCAAAGTAATATTGAAGAAGAAGGCCAAAGCAGGAGGCATCACAATCCCAGACTTTAGCCTCTACTACAAAGCTGTAATCATCAAGACAGTATGGTATTGGCACAAAAACAGACACATAGACCAATGGAATAGAATACAGACTCCAGAATTGGACCCACAAAAGTATGGCTAACTAATCTTTGACAAGGCAGTAAAGAGTATCCAATGGAAAAAAGACAGTCTCTTTAACAAATGGTGTTGAGAGAACTGGACAGAAGGATGAAACTAGACCACTTTCTTACACCATTCACAAAAATAAATTCAAAATGGATGAAGGAGCTGAATGTGAGACAGGAAACCATCAAAACCCTAGAGGAGAAAGCAGGAAAAAACCTCTCTGACCTCAACCACAGTAATTTCTTACTTGACACATCTCCAAAGGCAAGGGAATTAAAAGCAAAAAGGAACTATTGGGACCTCATAAAGATAAAAAGCTTCTGCACTGCAAAGGAAACAATCAAGAAAACTAAAAGGCCACTGATGGAAGGGGAAAAGGTACTTGCAAATACATATCAGACAAAGGGCTAGTATCCAAAATCTATAAAGAACTCACCAAACTCCACACCTGAAAAACAAACAATCCAGTGAAGAAATGGGCAGAAGACATGAATAGACACTTCTGTAAAGAAGATATCCAGAATGCCAACAGGCGCCTGAAAAGATGCTCAATATCGGTCCTCATCAGGGAAATACAAATCAAAACCACACTCAGATACTACCTCATGCCAGTCAGAGTAGCTAAAATGAACAAATCAGGAGAGTATAGGTGTTGGAGAGGATGTGGAGAAACAGGAACCCTCTTGCACTGTTGGTGGGAATGCAAACTGGTGCAGCTGCTTTGGAAATCAGTGTGGAGGTTCCTCAAAAAATTAAAAATAGATCTACCCTATGACCCAGCAATAGCACTGCTAGGAATTTACCCAAGGGATACAGGAGTGCTGATGCATAGGGGCATATGTACCCCAATGTTTATAGCAGCACTTTCAACAATAGCCAAATTATGGAAAGAGCCTTAATGTCCATCATTTGATGAATGGATAAAGAAGCTGTGGTTTATAAACACAATGGAATACTACTTGTCAATGAGAAAGAATGAAAGATGGCTTTTTGTAGCAACGTGTATGGAACTCGAGAGTGTTATCCTAAGTGAAATAAGTCATACAGAGAAAGACAGATACTAAATGTTTTCACTCTTATGTGTATGTTGAGGAACTTAACAGAAGACCATGGGGAAGGGGAAGGGGAAAAAAAGTTAGAGAGGGAGGGAGGCAAACCATAAGAGACTCTTAAAAACAGAGAATAAACTGACGGTTGATGGCGGGTGTGGGAGGAAGGAGAAAGTGGGTGTTGGGCATTGAGGAGGGCACCTGTTGGGATGAGCACTGGGTGTTGTATGGAAACCAATTTGACAATAAATTTCATATTTAAAAAAAAGACAAAAAATAAAAATCACAGAATACTTGTTTAACTCTATGTTTTCAATAACTATGTTTCCATTTATGTTGTTAATTTGCCATTCTCATTTCCTTGCTGCTGCCTTTTGTACTAGCTGTCTGCTGAAGCCCTAGTTGTCATGACACCATGTCATCCAATAAGAAAGAATGGTGAAGTAAAGAGTTTGATCCCACCCTGATGTCTAAAGACATTACTGGAAAGCGCATACATTTACTGTCCACTGGCCACAGCTTGTGTACATAGCCATACCCACCTGTATTGGTGACTGGAAAATATATTTATTTCAGGCAGTGCATTCTCAGTTACAGTTGGGGTTATTTTTAAAGAAAGTAAAACTATATATTAAGAAACAACTCGCTCCCTGTATCACAGGAAGAGGTAAGCATGACCTCCTACATGTCATTTTTCAAAGCATGCCCACTTGTTTAATGGACATGAGGTAAGATGCGTGACTAAAGGCAAATTATGGCTTTCTTCTTTATTTGGGTAAGTGCTAAGGAGTCAAAGGATGTGTAAGGTCATGCATATGAAACATGAGGTCAGGGACTGTGGTGGTGAAGGAATCCTGTTCTGGAATCAGATGGTGGGTATGTATCTATATAGTCTTGGCCACATAACTCCTTGTAATAGAAATATTTCAGGAATAGAAATATTTCTCCCCTGAGTAAATGTCTTCTTTGAAGAGAAAATGTGGTAGAAGTGTTCAAGTGGAAATACAGTTCTCTATTCTGTTCTTGATTTTTATGAAGAGTCAATTTAGAAAAATTAATCCAACTGCAGTAAAAGAGATGTAGATTGAACTTTAAGGATGACTTCTGGTCTCTGAAGACTTTTAGGGATGTCTTAAAACAAGAAGTTATTTTGGCGTCTCTTATGAAGATTACTTTATATAATAAAGACTTGGGATGATAAAGTATGGTCTAGCTGGAATGTACAAGACTGCAATCAGGAACGGTCCTTTCCTCTTTCCCTGCCTTCCTTTTGCCTTCCTTCTATGTTAGATGGTGATACATGTAAAAGGAATAAGAATTTCTAAAGGTATTTAAGGGGAACTTAAGGATTGGAGTTGGTGGCATGTGAATAGATTTGTGTTTAGAGACTCTTTTGGCTCTCTTGGAAAACAAGTTGTATATGTGGGGTGGGTGAGAAAGAGAGCAAGGAGACCTGTTTGGAAGTTCCTGCATCATCCCAGTCAAGACTGACTGTATCTTTTGACTCTGGTGTTGGTAGTTGCAACACCCAGGATTGCATCTCATCAAAAGGTAAGCAGTGATGGTCAAATGGATAGGATTGGTGAGGGATTAGGCATGGGTGGTGACAGACTCCTGCTGACCTTGTGGAGCATTCACTCAGTTACCAGCCCTAGAGGGGATATCATGATTTTTTTGTTGATATGATGAATTTGAGGTGCCTCTGGAACATCCAGTGTGGATATTGAGCTTGGAGGAGACATCTGGCTGGCCTATAATATGTATGACAGACTTTGGTGTTAGGTGGTAACTGAAACCATCGCCCTGAATGAGAGTGACCTGAGACTGTGGACTGACAAGAGAAGGGTCTACCACCATGTTTTAAGTCATTCGTAACTTAATGGGAAGGCATGGGCCAAAGTAGGAAAAAACAAAACAAAACAGAAATGTGATATCACTACCAAAGGAAAAAAGATTTTCAAGGAGGAACTAGCAACAGTGCCAACACTTTTGGGATTAGGTAAGAAATGTTCATTGGGTTTATCCATTTATTCAGCAAATATTTATTGATGGACTGTGTGCCAGGCACTCTTCGGGGAGATGAGGGTACAACACTATAAATCAAAACCTCAACTCCCCTGAACTGCACATTCTAAAGGGAAAAAGAAACATTGAATACACAAATTTAGTTAGAAAGAGATGGTGGAATGGGATAAAGATACCATCTTGGACAGTGTGGCCAGTACAGGCATCTCTGATATAATCATATTTGAGAAGTCCCTCATGCAAACATGCAAAAGTGTGGAGGAAAGCACCCAGGCATCAGGAACTCTGTGTTGAAGGACCACAAGCTGGGATTGTGCTTAGGAATTCTAATCAATAAGGCAGCCAGTGTGGCTGGAGGACAGGGATGAAGGAGAAATTTGGGGAAATAGCGAGAGAAGAAGGGCTTTGGGGGCCCTTTGGGGAGAAGAGATGCTTTTGGACATTTAGTGACAGAGGCGATGAAATATTGCCCTTTGGACAAAGAATGGCTGGAACAGAAACCAGACTGGAGTTTGTTGAGGTGAGGTAGGGGAGTGAAAAGTGGACACTGACAATATGGGCAACTCTTTGAAGAGAAAGGCAGTGGATGGAGGGGAATAAGGGGTTGCCTTTTCACTTCCATTTATGTGGATTTGGGACTCCACTTCTCTTCTCAGAAGGAAATCCTAGAATGGGCTCCTGAAGCCACAGAGATGTCCTAGAGGTGGAAGGCCCCCTCTCCTGAGTGTTAAGCAATCTTACCCATCCCACACTTCCCTATGACATTCTTCATTGCTCCTGTCACTTCCTTGTTCCTGAGACTGTAGATGACAGGATTCAGCATGGGTGTGAGGACTGTATAGAAGATGGACACTACATCATCCTGGCCAGGAGAGTGGTAGGATGCAGGTAACATATAGGTATAGACGAGGGGTCCATAGAAGAGGTTGACAACTGTTAAGTGGGAGGAGCAGGTGGCTAGGGCCTTCCGACGCCCCTCCACAGAGTGCATCCCAAGCACTGCTGCCAAGATGAGGGCATAGGACATAGTGATAAAGGCAATGGGTAGCAGAAGGACTACCACACCTGTCACAAAAAGAACGTGCTCATAGGAGGCTGTGTCAGCACAAACCAGCCTCAGCAGTGAAGGCACCTCGCAGAAAAAGTGTGCAATCTTCCTCGAGCCACAATAGGGGAACTGAAGGGTCAGTGCAGTCTGGATGGAGGCATTGAGAGACCCTCCCAGCCAGGAGGCAGCCACCATGAGCAGACAGGTCTGGTGACTCATGAGTGATGGGTAGCGCAGAGGGTTGCAGATGGCCACGTAACGGTCATAGGCCATGAGGGCCAGCAGGAGGCACTCTGTGGCCCCAAAGAACATGAAGAAAAACATTTGTGCCCCACAGCCCACAAATGAGATGCTAGTCCAGCCAAAGAGGAAGCCTGCTATCATCTTGGGGATGGTGACTGAGGTGAAGAAGATGTCCAGAAAAGACAGCTGGCTGAGGAGGAAATACATGGGTGTGTGGAGCCGGGCATCTGCCCAGATCAGGAAAACCATGGCAGTGTTGCCAGCCATGGCAAGTGTGTAGACTACCACAACCATGCTGAAGAGGAACAGGTGCATTGGGCTGTCATTAAAAAGGCTTGTGAGGACAAAGCCGCCGGTGGAGGACTGGTTCCAGGGCCCTCTGCCTGCCTCTTGCCAAGCCTCGCTGTGGGGAAGAAGTAAACCAACTCATCATGGGCTGTAAAGTATCCACTCTGAGTCAGAGAGTGGGGTGATGGATGAAAACAGCAGACATCGACAATTAAGTGAGCTGACAGAGGGGCTGTGGGAGTTCTTCCTAAAATTTTTTAAAGTTTTTGTAGGTTTGGCATTATTTCATGGTGAAAAAGTACTATAAAAAACATGTCATGCAGCCAAAGCAGTGCTTAGATGAGACTTTTTTCCCATTTTTTTTTAGTGTTTATTTATTTTTGAGAGAGACAGAATGCAAGCAGAGGAGGGGCAAAGAGAGAGGGAGACACAGAATCCAAAGTAGGCTCCAGGTTCTGAGCTGTCAGCAGAGAGCCTGAGCAGGGCTTGAACCCATGGAACTGTGTGTCATGATATGAGCAAAAGTCAGATGTTTAACTGACTGAGTCACCCAGGCGCCTTGAGAGGAGAACTTGTAATGTAAAATGTATGTGTTAAAAAAGAGGAAAGACTAAAAACTGATGATCAAAGTTTCCATCGTAAAAAGCCAGAAAAAGAACCACAATACATTAGAACACTCCATGTTTTAGGGCATCTGGGTGGCTCAGTCAGTTAAACATCTAACTTTTGAACTTGGCTCAGGTCATGATCTCATGGTTTAAAGCTTGGTATTGGGCTCTGTACTGACAGTGTGGAGCCTGCTTAGGATTCTCTCTCTCTCTCTCTCTCTCTCTCTCTCTCTCTCTCTCTCTCTCCCCTGTTTGCCCCATCCCCTGCTCTCTATAAAAAATAAATAAACATGAAAAAAATTAGAACTCCCATGTTTTGTGAAATATACATACTTAGCAATATTTCTAATAATACACAAATGAGTAAATATGCACACAAGAAAAAAAATTAAAAATAAAACCTTTACTTTCATGCCTAATCTAAGAACTAGATCTACAAATATATGAATTATATATTTCAAAATTCTTATTTACATGAGGATCCATGTGATGAATTTTTCTTAGAAGTAGGTGAGATCTTTTGCTATGGCTGACAGGTGCATTTTATCAGCTAGCGAAGTTGTGCCATGGCATCTTTCCCTTGTCACCTTGACTCCCAGGAGTCCTAAACATGCCCTTTGTGCTCAGATGTAGGAATTGCTCTTAAGTAGATTTCTGGAAGTCCGTTGTCCTCATCCCCGTACTGTTATCTCATGTGAAGTTTATTAACTTGTTTGATAGAGAATGGGACTCATTATAAATCTGTGAACTTCATAATAAGAGTAGGTAAACCAGTTTCAATAGGTGCTTTTGGAAGTATCAGAGGCCCTTAAAATTCTCCCTTATCAAATTACTTTTCTTCAAGTAAAGTCATCTCTGTGAATGTCAAATTAAGCTATGATGAGAAAGAAGTCAGTCAAAGGCAGTTTTAGAAGATGTGGATGAGGGACAAACTCAGACCACACATTCCATGGTAAGACAGCTGGCAGAGAACTTCCCACTAGTCAAAATCCCTGAGACTTCATGGCCTGTTGCCTTTCTTGGTTCCAGTACCCAAAATCCTAGGGAATGTTTTGAATTCTAGCTTATATTTTTGGGCTTGTGTATGATAACAAATGACTTAAATGAAAGATAAATAAAATGAACTTCCCAGAATTCTATAATGAGTTGAGAATATGAGAGAATGTTGGGACTGGCTGATACCATTGGGTCACTGGGAAAGGACTGGAGGGGTAGCAAAGTGTTTTGGAGGTACAACATGTCAGAGATGTGATAGACTGTGGCCCTAATCTGCATATCCTTTAAAATCACCAGCAGAGCTTTGCAATCTTTTGGTCATCTGTTTACTGTTTCCCTGAATCTAATTCTTGGCAGTGATCCCTGAGCATCTCTGCTTCTTAAGGCTCCCAGGCTAGTCTGATATGTGATCTGAGCTGAGATCCAGTGCCTGGAACTTTTGGGATGAAAGTATAACTTTTCGTTGAAAGTATATAGGAGCTTAGAATCCAGGTTTTTTCCTAGGTCTCACACAGGTAGATCTCAGTAAGCTTTGCCAGGAAAAGGTTTTCCGCAGTGCTCATCCTGGAATTTCTTGCTATGCATAGGGCCTTAAACGTCACTGTTTCCAGGATGCTCATTCCACACATACAGATTCCTTAGAAATGAATCAAATGTGTTCAGACTATAGCAGGGCCCATCCCAAAGCTTGTCTCCAGAGCTGACCACAAGAAGTTAACAGTGTTAAACCTAAACATTCAACATGAGCTTTTAGTGAAGATATAATATACTGCATATGTTTTCTATATTTATAATGCTCTGACATCTTGAGGCCTTGCAGACCCTGCAAGGGACTGCCCCTCTCAGATTTGCTAATTCATAGACATAGTGAACAATTTACAAGAATTAATGTCTTCGGTGTTAAAACCAACAAATCCTGAGTACATACTCCCCCCCCATCTGCCTCTCTTTATCAGTGTGGGACACTATCCCTCTGCTGTAATCACCCCAGGGACAGGTTCCAGACAACTAGTGACAACCTCATAGCTCAAAGCCAACTAAAATTATTCAAACTACTCAATCCTAAATGTGCTCAGCTGTGCCTGACCCAGTCCTTCCCACAAAAATTACAGTAAAACTTTTACCTATGTTTTCCCCTCACTAATTCTGCCTCCTTACCAACCCTGATGCTTCCTTCCCCCTGTGGCCCTGTATGATGTGGCATGCCCCCTCCTTTTGCAAACTGTAGATTACCTTCTTAATGGCAATCATAACCACAACCTGACATAAAGCAAGATTCCAGGTGCATTTGAAAACATTCCTCTGAAGAGAATTTTCTCATGTTTTCCCTGTTTTGTCACCTTGTAGGCAAACTTTGTGTTGTTTGGTATCTCAAAAGTCTCATAACCATGAGATTTTATAGGTGGAGGAAACCTAAGCCATCATCCCAATTTTATCCATAAGCAGCATGAGCCTCTATCAACAAATTTTTGAACTTCCAGGCAAGATCCAAAATCCTCCTAACTGTTCTAGAGAAGCCTTTCTCAAGCCTGGCATAATGGACATTTTATTGTGGATAATTTTTTGCTATGAAAGGCTACCCTGTAAACTGCAGTACATTTAGCAGCATCTCTGAACTCTCCCATTAGATGCCAATAGCCTTCCCTACAGTTGTGACAAACAAACAAACAAAATGTCTGCAGACTGCCAAATATTCCCTGCTGGGGAAAATTACCCCTGATTGAAGACCTGTTCCCTAGAACTCTATTATCAGTTACCTTTCTTTTCCTCCTTTCTTCCCCACAAAAGCAAAAGGAACTCACAATAGGAACTCACATGTTCAGAATCTGTAATAATTTGACCCAGAGTCAGCTGAATGTTCTTTGCAGATTTCACCAAGTTTAAGCCATTGTGAGTAAGGACCTAGTCTCTGGAGTCAGGTTGCTTGGGTTCAAGACCCAGCTCCACCAGCTCTGCAACTTAGACTACTCAGCTTCAGGTTCCTTGTCTCAAAATTGTTGGATCTGTTGGGAGTAATAGTGGTTAATACAGGTAGAGTGCTTGCAGAACAGTCAGGCAGGAAACATATGCTGTTTGTCACCTGCTATTAACAACACAACTCTTACCACTTTTATAGCCCTGAGCTGCTGCTTATCTCTCTATGTAAAATGGAGTCATGATACTCACTTCTCAGGATTGTTATGAGTATTGAATAAGAAAAATGTTGAGGTTATGCCTTTTGCATGATAGGTATTCAGTAAATGTTAGAACAGTTCTCTTCCTCACTTAAGCAAATTAATTCTGCAAAATAATCATATAATCAATAATTGTACCCACCTGCAAAGAACTCCTAATGCATCTTGCTTGGAAATTTCCCTTCCACAGATTTTGTTCTCAGAAACCTTGGAAGGGGTTGTGTTTGTTGTGATGGGAAGAGCTCCTCCCATGAACACTGGATCTCTCCACCTACACTGGGTATTACTTGTGACTAAGGACTCTGGCCACAGAGTATATTTCTCCACAGAAGTCAGCTCAAATGGTCCCGGATGTGTGATTGCCCACATACACACTATTACCTCTATAGCTGTCTTTTGGTATGGCCAATTGAATTTAACACCCACTTTGTGGAGCTGTGCATAAGCAATTATTCTTAGAAATTATTCTTTGTTCTGACATTATTGATTTTTCTTTTCATGGCAGTTTTTTCAATATTAACACACATACCCATCTGCATTGCAGTGTATAAAGTGCATGTGTGTGCACATGTGTGTCTCAGAATAAATTTTTAGGATGGTTCCTTTTCTTTTAGACTATTCTCAGGAGGAAGAGGATATGTTTTTCTATTCCTGCCACCTCTAGCTTACTTAGATGTGAACTAGTACCCAGTAGGCATAGGAAAACCACTAGAATGAACAAAAAAGAAATCTTCAATGTAAACAACACATTTTGTGTTGTTGGGTATATCTAGACCTAGTCTTCATTCTCTCTCCCTATGACTTTTCTTACTGGTATGTTTTTTTTTTTTTCTATTCCCCTACAGTTTAACTGCTTTTTTAAAAAAAAATGTTTATTTATTTATTTTGGAGAGAGAGAGAGAGAGAACAAGCTGGGGAGAGGTAGAGAGGGAGAGGGCAATACAGGCTCCAGGCTCTGAGCGGTTAGCACAGAGCCCAACATGGGGCTCGAACTTACAAACTGTGAGATCATGACCTGAGCTGAAGTCAGATGCTTCACCAACTGAACCACCCAGTCGCCCACTTTTTTTCTTTTAAAGTAGAGCACACAATGATTTTTACAATTTAAAACCTCTCATTTATGGAGAAAGATAGTGTTGAAAAACAAAAACAAAAATCAAACAACTTTCAGATTGTCAGAGATTTTAAATGCTGGAAAATTTGACAGAAGACAAGTTGTGGAATTGCCCGTTGCCAATTGTGGGGCTGCATAAATGGGGGTGAAGTTTTTAAATTACTTCCCTATCTCTCGACCTCTCATCTTTCTCTCACTCACCTCACATTGTCCCAATGTGCAGTCTCCATTAGAAGGCTCAGTCTCTTATTGACTTTTCTCCTTCTTCATGTCCTTCCTGGGCTCGAGCTTGTGGCTCAGAAACTGAAACAGACCCTTGGGGAGTCCATATAGAAAGCTGTGAAATCTGAGGCCATAATCCATCTCCATTCAACAAGGCACCCCTAATAGCTTCTCATTTCCCCCTAGAGTCCTGTTTTCTACAGCGTGACTTAGCCACAGTTACAATAATTAGGGTGAGCTGCAGCCATAAGCTACTTAGCCCCAAAACTTCAAATCACAGATGAGGTAATGGCATTTATATTTGGTCCCCAAATCTGCACATCGGAATTATCTAAGGAGCTTCAAAAATATTGATGTATGTGCCCCATCTTCTGAATTAGTGATTTAATTGGTCTGGGTTATGGCTAGGTCTTTGGAAGGTTTAAAAGGTTTCCAGGTGATTCTAATCAGACAAATCTGGAAACCATTGAATAAGGATTTCACAGGCAGAGGAATAACAAATATGCCAATGGCTAATACCTAGGTCTCCTTAGAGAAAAATGGATCAGCCACCTCTTCAAAATGCAAATTCTCAGGCCTCACACAGACCTATCAAATCAGAAACTCTGGGTGGTGGCTCAGAACTCTATTTTAACAAGACCTCCAATTGGTCCAATGTTTGCTCAAGTTTGAGAACCACTATTCTGTAGCACAGAGGTTCTCGACCAGAGTGATTTCCCCCTCACCCATGGGATATTTGTCAGTGGCTGAAGACATTTTTGGTTGTCACAACTCAGAAGTAGGGATGGCATATAGTGGGGAGAAGCCAGGAATACTTCTAGACATCCTATAGTGCACAGGATAGCCCCCAAACAGAAAATTAACCAGCCCAAAACATCCATAGTGCCAAGATTGGAAAAGTTTGCTCCTTAACTGTGTTGGCTTCCTAGGCAATTATGGCCTAAATTTATGTTATCTGAGGGTATTTTTATTCTGTACCCCATGGAGCAGTAAGATGAATAGTGCATATTGTGGCAGCTGCATGAGGTTGTTGAATGATTAAGTGAATGAACAAGACTCATGATAGAAGTGAAGGGAAAGGCCAAAGCTCATACAATTGACTAAAGGAGGAGCTTTTGATGTAGTGAAAATTCACGTTTATTTAGAGCATTAAAACAATCTTAAGCTTGGTTTTATAGGAGCCAAACAGACATGGTCAGGTGTTTCCTAAACAATGGACAAACTTGGCACAGTCAATTCTTCTGATGAGTATTTAGATTTGCAAGACATACACAGAAGCACTGGCGGGTGTTTTTCTTTTATAACACAGGGGTGGTGGTGGCTCCTGGATGTGGCTCAGACTCTATGAAGGAAAAACTGCCACTCTGTGGTTTCTTGCTATTGGACTATTTTATTGATGAAACTTCCAAAGTTCTGCAGACTTGTTTGATGTTCATGGCTAAAATATGGACTCAGTGCAAGGGAGACAATGAGAGTGACTGACCTGTGAGCAGTTTTGTCAGCTGTTAAAACAGGCCAGGGAGGAGTGGTTGGGGAGAGGTAAAAATCTCTTTGTTCCACCGCTTAACACAGCATTGGGATTTCATCTAGATATACAAATGGCTTTAATATTTCTACCCACTATTTTACTATGTGCCAGGATTGTGTTCAGTGTGCTAAATGCATGTGTTCTAGGTATTATTATCTTCATTTTACAGAGTAAAAAGCCAAGATTCAGAGATAACAAATACAAGACTGAAGGGTTCAAATTCAGTCTGACCAGAAGCTACTACTGGTTGTGCCATGTCATTTTGTTTTGACAACATTCTTATAGTTCTCTGAAATCCCACCTTTTCAACAGTGCTGTGCAACTGGCCACCAAATGCCAGTGTAACTCAACTAATTAATTGTAGAAATGCCAGTTAGTAGACCTACTTTAACTACAATCCAAGTAATTTATACACTCTGCTCAAATAAAATCTAGAGGGAAACATTTAAAGAAACTTCTTATATACGATCAAGAGAAAAGAAGGTGAAGGGCAATTAACCACACTTCTTAGTTCTCCCCCACTAGCACTTTAACAAAGTCCCTATGATTAATGAATATAAAATGAGATGGGTTACAGGAAGGATGTCCTAGCAGAGAAGGTTTGTTTTCTTCTAAAATAGCTGATTGATGAAGATTGTGGCTCTTCATTCTTTGATATTCTTTACAAATAGGGGAACAAGCTCCTTACCTGTGTGGACACTTGAGGCCCTGAAGTGGGACAGGATGTTTCCCAAAACTGAGAACCAGTGATTCTCTCCTTGTGGGCTCCTAAATATTTCTTAGGAAATTGTGTAGGCAATTAAATGGCTTCAAAAAGGAGACATGATATAGACTGAAAAGAATTCCAAATAAGCACAAGTATCAAGGTCTGAGATAAAGTTCTTGGTTTCTGGACAAATGATGGCTTCTATGGAAAAACACATGAACACTTCCTCAGCCATAATGCTATGTCTGCAGGAGCTCCAGGGTCCCCATACTATTATTTCAAAGCCTTATATACAAAGGGTATTTGTGAGAGGCCTTAGATATCATTGGTTAGATCAACATAACGTCATCTCTGTGTCTAGGGAAAACTGCTCCCCAGTCAGCAGTTAGAGATGTGGAGAAGCATCCTTCCTTCCTCCCTTCCTTCCTTCATTCCTCTCTTCCTTCCTCCCTTCCTTCCTTGCTTCCTTCCCTTCTTTCTCCCTCCTTCCCTACTGTCTTCCCTTCCTTCAAAATATCTACTGAAGTTGATTTTAGTTATAGTTATTTTGTGTCCTATGGCAATAGGTTTTTATTCCTCAATTCTAAGAGTAATCAGAGTGGGAATCAAACTAATATTTTTTTATCTCTCATTTTGCATTAAACACTTAACACATTATCTCATTTTATCCTTATATAATAAAAGAGATACTAAATCATTATTTTACACATAAAAAATAGAAGGTCAGAAGGTTAACCAGCTTAGTGTTGAAGATCATCTTGGGGTGTGATCCCAAGTCTGTGTCATAGTGAAGCCTGTGACCTCCATGGTCTACCATGTGGTCAGCATGTACTATGTGCACTCTGCTAGCCCTAGATATATATGTGGGAATTTAGGTCATGTTAATATGCACAGACCCCCACAACATGACTGTTTGGTGTTTGTGTCTACACAAGCCTAATGAATTGACATTTTTGGATTTAGTTGAGTGAAAACAATGAAATTGGTTTATTTCTCAAAAAAAATCATCAGATATCTGTACTGTAAACAATAAATGAGAACCTATCTCTGAATAGTATAAAAAATATTACAAAATACGGTCCACATACAATATCTCATTCCCTGATTACTTCAGTTTGTTCTTTTGGCAATTGTACATCAGATTGTACATCAATTGAATATGCACAGATTATAGAGACTGTTGTACTCTCAGAATTTATAATTTCAATTAATACAACAACAAAGTATGGTGAATATTATTATTCCATTTTGCAGACATAAAAATTGAGACTTCAAAAGAAAAGCATCTTGCTCAGGAGCACTGAGTTTATGTTCAGTAAAGGCTCCCAAATCTGACAACTTTATTTTTGAACCAGACCTAAACCTATATTGTTGCTAAGGAATTTTTATTTATTCATTCTTGCTTTTACTCATTCAAAACAAACTTATTTACCACTTATCATGTCCTGATGCATTATTGATCTTCTGACTCTTAAAGATGGAAGTTACTTATGGAACATTCTACTTTTGATCCTAAGAGATCTAATAGCAACTATTGTGTTTCTTTTTTTATCATTTATATATTGAGGTCTTACCTGTACCAAGGTTCCAAGTGCTCAAATAGTCCTGGAGAGTGTGTAAGCTAAGGACCATAGATAAAGAATCTTTTTTCTTCATCAAGCATAGGCCTTGTCAGGCTATTTTCTGTGATTTTCTGACCACTGCTGTATTGTTCTAACAGTAGAGATAACAATATGGAATAATAATATTCACTTTACTTTGTTGTTGTATTAATTAAAATTATAAACTGTGAGAGCACAATAGTCTTTGTAATCTGTGCATATTCAACTGGCAGCAGTAAACAGTTGACTCTCTGATGTACAGTTGACTAAAGAAAAAAATGAAGTAATCAGGTAATGAGATATTGGATGTGGACCGTATTTTGTAATATATTTTATACTATTCAGAGATAGGTTCTCATTTATTGTTTAAGACACAGAAAAAGTACAACCAGCAACTGTTGTATCTATGCACACTGATGTCACCATGAATTTTGAGTGGGAAATGAAATAATATGAGTTTATTTTCCAAAAGTTCATGATCTTTTTGTCTGCCTCATTGTCAAACTTCCCTTGATATTTAAAGTGCTGTAGGCATCACCATAGCTAAGATCATGAAGTCAGCTTTTCATTGGTATGTTTTCTCTATTCCCTCATATTTCTTTCTATTTTATTGTGGTTCTTCTATCCTCAGCCTCAGCTATTCTCAGTCTCCATCATCATGATGTAACCCGAGATCAAAGGAACTATAAGTGAGATAACAGTGATTAACAGGCTTCATGCATGCTGCTCTCTATCCACTGAATAATCCCACTGAATAACCTACATGTACATGACTTATGTTTAAGACTAGTCTACAACTAAATCAGGGAAGTCTGTTTGTTGCTTTTCACATGGTATCTCTGTTTTTCATATGTGATCCTACTCTTTTTTTTTTTTTTTATCCAACAATGCTTACTACTATCTCCAAGAGTGGGCTTATATTGTGGGAGTTGTGGACTATATCTTTGAGTTGTTCTAGTCTGGAAGGAATCATGAGACAATATACCACAAAATCATATGATTCAGTTCTCTGCACGTGGAAACCTAAGCTACCTTAAGAGGGGGCTGTTTTGGTGCATTCCAGAGTCTCCTTTGGCTGTTATGTCCAGCCACAGTCTTTTCAAAATTTATTATATTATTTAAGGTGCACAACTTGATTATTTGATATATGTGTACATTGTGAAATAATCACCACAATCAAGCTAATTAGCCAGGTAACAGGATTGTTATCTATAGTGACCATGTTACACATTAGAACTCCAGAATTTATTAATCATGAATAACCAAAATCTTGTGCCCCATCTCTCCATTCATACTCCCAGCTCCTATGACCCAGCAATACCATTTTTAGGTATTTATGCAAAGGAATTGAAGTTAGGATCTTGAACAGATGCTTGCACTCTGTGTTCATTGCAGTGTTCTTCACAATAGCAAACATATGAAAACAACCTGAGTGTCCATTGAATGAAAGTGTTGCAGGATTTTTTACCTCTAGCCCCTGGGGTTCATAGTCTCACCACTTTGACAATGAAGAGGTGGACACAGAATGAGCAGCAGGCAGAAGTTTATTAGAGTATAAGATCAGAAAGGAAGAATAGTAGGAAAGCTCTCTTTACAGAGAGGGGACATTCAAAAGTGAATGCCTGAAGACTATAGTAAAAGGTCCTTGCTTTATAAGGTTATGGTCAGACCTCCTTACCCCTTGTTCTTTCTCAGGTTCTACCCTTACTGGCTGGATAGCCCTAGGTGCTGGGTTGTCCATTCCTGATTGGCTCGACTCCATTGTGTGAGGAGTCAGACTGGTCATACTGTCCCTCACATAGCACAAGTTTTATGGTTTACTTTTTTTCTTAATTTTAATTTTTTAAAATTTATGTACAAATTAGTTAGCATATAGTGAAACAATGATTTCAGGAGTAGATTCCTTAATGACCCTTACCCATTTAGCCCATCCCCCCTCCCACAACCCCTCTAGCAACCCTCAGTTTGTTCTCAATATTTATGAGTCTTTTCTGTTTTGTATGGTTTACTTTTTTAATGGTATTTTGACTGTCAAATTCCTGAGGGGAACCTGAGGAGGAGTAGGTGATGTCTGTTACATTCTTTTTTTTTTAATTTTTATTTTTTTTAAATTTACATTTATTTATTTTTGAGAGACAATGAGACAGAGCATGAATGGCAGAGAGAGGAGACACCAAATCTGAAGCAGTTTCCAGGCTCTGAGAAAGCACTCAGCACAGAGCCCGATGCGGGGCTCCAACCCACGAACTGCGAGATCATGACCTGAGCCGAAGTCGGACACTTAAGAGATTGAACCACCCAGGTACCCCAGATGTCTGTTACATTTTTAAGAGGAATCTTAAGCCTGAGAGATTTTTCTGTGTGGGACCTCCCAAAATTATTACAAATATGTGTTTTTCCCCACGCAGGGACCCCATCCTTTCCCTTTCCCTCAGGTCCTATCCTTTCCCTTTCTGCCTCTTGAATACTATCTTTTCCTATCATAAAAGGATGCAAAAAACAGTTTATATATACAGTGGAATATTATCCAGCCACAGTCTTGCTTTCTCCATTACTTTTATATTCCCTGCTTTGATCTTAATAGGACAGATCGGCTTAGGAGGGAGTAACAAAGTCAGCTTCTGTCTTCTGACATTGAACACCAATACATTTTAAACCTTGTCTTTGCAAGCCTTTTTTCCATTGTCCTTCAACACATTCCTACTCACCTCAATAAACCTTAATTTCTTTATAATATCTGTATGTTTTGGTTGCCTAAATTAAACACAAGCCTAAATCATTTTTGATGTTGAGAGAAACAATGGTGACTTCTGCACTTTTGAATTTCAAGTTTTTTGTTTTTGTTTTTAATTCTTCCATTGCATAATTTGGCTTATTTAGCTTATGGTAGCCTATATATGTCCCTGATTATTTGCTTTATTACTTGTACTTATTCCAATTGTCCTTATCCCATTTTTGCATTGCCAGGTTTCTGAACCTGTCTACACTCTTACATTAATTACTACTGGATTTCTTCACAGGTGAGTAACTGAACATTCCTATATAAAATACAGTGTTTCTCATATTTTTTATACACATTGAAATATTTTTGTCACCATGATATTTTAAAATATACATTATAAGCCTTTTGATCACTTCTATTATTATTCTGGACGCCAATAATATTAATAACTACCATTTGTTGTGCACTTCAGTCACAGTCATTGTCATTGTCAGTCATTGAGCCATGTGTCAGTCATTGAGCCATGATTTTTACATGCTTACACCAACCATAAAGAAGTATGGATTATTACATCTGTGGGTAACATGGAGGCCTGGAAAGTTTAAGCAACTTTGTCGAGCCTGCACTATCAGCAGGAGGCAGAGCCAGGATTTTAAGCAAGGAATGTCGTTCCCCAAAGCCTCATTTGGTTAGAGGTGTGTTTTCCACTAACTGACTCTAGAATGTCTTGGGGATTTTTCACTGGGTTTGCATTTCCAAACCAAATCAGAAAACACATATTTTACCACTACATCACCACCAACAATGAAAACCACTTACTCAAATGATTAGTGAAGAATTGAGAGTTTTCAAGAGTAATCATTTCATTCTGACTTCAGCTGACTAGTTTAAGAGCTGGAATGTTCAGGTCCATCAAACCCATCAAAACAGTAGACAGCTGGAACAGTCCTGATCTTTCAAATAAGCCTGCAGATGGAACAACCCCCAAGTACTGTTTTTTAAATATCTAAGCCAATATTGTACACACATAAATTTTGTGTACACATTCAAATTTTGCTTGTAGCTGTGTAAATTAACATAACATTCACAAAACATTTTGATCCATTAGTTTCATTTCTGGAAATTTATGCTAAGTAAATTATTAATAAGGATGGTAAAGTTATGTGCATAAATATAGTCCATATAGCTTAGCCTAAATTAGTACAAAATGGGATAAAACAAATGCCTAGCTATAGGGAAATAAGTAAACAAATTTTGTTAGGTTCACCCCATGGAGCATCATTAATAGTTTGAAAATGACATATACTTAAAATATCTAGCAATGTGAAAGGAATCTTATGAAAATAATGAAACCATAAAGCAGAATATGAAACTATAATTGCAATGATAAAAATTGCATATTTTATACAGAAAAGATATGGAAGAGGATTTAAATCTTGAGATGATGAGTGATGGGTTATTCTTTCACCTTTTATTTCCATTATTATTACCATAATACTTATTAAATAGTAAATATAATAATGTAAATTGATTATTTTCATTCATTCAATCATTAATAATATTTAAAATGTCAGTCTGTTTATCTGGACTTAACTCTAGTTATAATCTGCCACAAAAGGTGTTTTGGCTCTATCTCATCCCTAAGGAACTGAGGAAAACTTAAAGCTGATTTTCACACTGTCTTATTGGAGAGAGTTCAGATAATTATTTTTATTTGTATGAAATTGCTCTCCAGACTTTGAATTAATGGTGAGAGGACTAAACCCCAGAAAAGTGAATTTTCCATGGTGGTTCAGGCTGTGTCTACAGAGAACTGACAGAACCTGTCACTTCTGTCTGGTCTTTGATAAAATGAATGAGGGAAGTTGAATCATAATGCACACAGACCCATGGACATGTCCAGCTGTTCTGAACCGTGTGCTTTTTGGAGAAGTCATGAGGTGACTTCAGAGCACTCCCTCCCAGCCCATGCTGTTGGACTACACCTGGAGGGTGGCTCTGAGACACAGAAATATTCCCTGAGTAGGCAGCACAAATTCAAGATAATCAGCTTCCACTGAGAATCATGGTGTGGAGGGCATTATTAGAGCATGCCCCTGGGAGCCAGCACCACTGAGGACCTGAGGAACTGAACACATAGTTCCAAGGCCCTCCTGGGGCACCTGTATAATCAGAAAACTCAATATATATTGATGCTTTCATATGGATAATCAAGTGATTTTTTTAAAAAAATGAAGTATAATTAACATGTAGTGTCATATTAGTCTTAAGTGTACAGTATAATGATTCAGCATTTCTCAGTGCTCATCTATTTTGCCATCCCCACCCTTCTTCCCCTCTGACAACCACAATGTGTTCTCTACATTTAAGAGTGTTTTTTTTTTTACCTCTTTTTTCTTTTTTTTTTTTAATTGTTTTGTTTAATTCCATATAAGAGTGAAATCACATGGTTTGTCTTTCTCTGACTGATTTTTTTCACTTAGCATTATATCCTCCATGGACCTGCTAGGTCCATCTATGTTGTTGCAAATAGGAAGGTTTCATTATTTTTTATGCCTGGGTAATACTCCATTGTGTGTTGTATGTATATGTACATCTCACATCTTTGTCCATTCATCTATTGATGGATGCTTGAATTGTTCCATATTTTGGCTACTGTAAATAATGCTGCAAAACACACAGAGGTTCATATATATTTTTGAATTAATGTTTTCACTTTTGGAGGGTGAATACCTAGTAATGGAATTACTGGATCATATGGTAGTTCTATTTTTAATTTTTAAAGGAAATTCTATTTTTTTGTATGAGAGAGAGAGAGAGAGAGAGAGAGAGAGAGAGAATGTGAGCAGGGGAGAGGGGAAAAGGGAGAGAGAGAGAGAGAGAGAGAGAGAGAGAATCTTAAGCAGACTCCACACTCAGTGTAGAGCCTGATGTGGGGCTTGATCTTAACAACTGTGAGATCATTACCTGAGCTGAAATCAAGAGTCGGATGCCTAACCAACTAAGCCACCCAGGTACCCCCAAATTTTAAGCGTTTTCTATACTCTTGCATAATGGCTGTATCAATTTACATTTCCATCAAAGTACATAAGGGTTCTTTTTTCTACAAATTCTCACCAACACCTGTTATTTCTTTTTTAAAAATGTATATTTAATTATGTGGTTATTATCTTCTCTCTCTCTTTTTAAAAGTTTACTTATTATTTTTGAGAAAGAGAGAGAGAATGAGAAAGCAGGGAAGGGCGGGGGGGGGGGGGTGAGAGAGAGAGCATCTCAAGCAGGGATTCACTGTCAACATGGAGCCCAATGAAGGGGCTCAATCTCATGAACCATTAGATCATGACCTGAGCCGAAATCAAGAGTTGGATGCTTAACTGAGTCACACAGGGACCCTATTCTCTCTTTATAAGTACCTAAGCACCTGATAGAGAATTCATCTCTTATTTTCTTTCTCTCAAAAAAAACTCACTATTTATTTATTTTATTCAAATATAATTAATATACTGTTATATTAGTTTCAGGAATGAAATATAAAGATTTCACAATTCTATATATTTCTCAGTGCTTATGGAGATAAGTGTACTCTGAATCTTTTTTTGATTGTACCTTTTATTTAACAACTTACTGCAATCAATGTGATACATCATTTAACAAAAGGAAAGATAAGAATCATATGATCATTATGATGCAGAAAAAAGCATTTGACAAAGTTCAGCATCCATTCATGATAAAAACACTCAACAAAGTGGGTTTAGAAGAACTCTATCTCACCATAACAAAGACTATATAGATAAATCTACATCTAACCTACTCAGTGAAGAAAAGCTAAGAACTATTCCTTTAAGATCAGAAACAGGACAAAGATATCCACTCATACCACTTCTATTCAATATAGTATTGAAAGACCTACCACAGCAATAAGACAAACAAAAGAAGTAAAATGTATCAAAAAGGTAAAGAAGTTAAATTGTCATTATTTGCAGATAATATGATACCACACTAGAAAATCCTAAAGATTCCACCAAAATACTACTAGAACAAACAAATAAATTCAGTAAGTTGTAGGAAAAAAAAATAATATGCAAAATCTGTTGCATTTCTATATGCTAATAGCAAAGTAACAAAGAGTAAAGTTTACAAAAATACAATTTGCAATTTTACCAAAAGGAATAAAATACTTGGGAATAAATTTAACAAAGAAGATGAAAGACCTATGCTCTGAAAACTATAAAATATTGATAAAATAAATTGAAGATGACACAAACAAATGGAAAGATTCAATGCTCATAGAATGGAAGAATTAATATTATATATATATCCTGTTCACAGTTAGATACATAAGTGCTCAAGAATTACTAAACATAATGCCACTGGAGACTGATATAAGATACAGTGCTACTTGTTATAATATTTTTAATGTAGTAAAATATATATAACATAAAACTGTCATTTTAACCATATTAAAATGCACAATTCAGTGGCATCAATTACATTCACAATGTTTTGAAATCATTACTACCATTTCCAAATATTTTCATCATCCCATGTGAAAACTGCAATAACTCCCAATTTTTCCCTCATCTTGGTCCCTCTATAAACATTGTTCTACTTTCTGACTCTATGAATTTGCCTATTCTAGATGCTTTATAAAAACAAAATCATACAATATTTGTCCTTCTATGCCTAGCTTATTACACTTTGCTTGTTTTCAAGTTTCACCCATGTTGTAGTATGTATTAGAATTTCATCCTTTTTAAAGGCAAATAATACTCTACCACATTTTTGTATGTCTGCACCACATTTTGTTTTTCTAGTCATCTGTTGATGGACCATCAGGTCCTTTCAATCTTCTGACTACTGAATAACGTTGCTATAAACAAAGGCATAGAAGTATCTGAGTTCTTATTTTCAGTTCTTTTGGGTATATATCTAAGACTGCAATTGCTGGATCATTTGGTAATTCTATGTTTAACATTTGAGAAATACCAAACAATTTTCCACAGCAGCTGCAACATTTTATATTACCACCAGAAATATATGAGGACCCCCATTTTTTTTTAATGTGAGGAGAACATGAGATTTTTTTTTAATAAATGAGAATGTTTTTAAAAAAATGAATTTTTCCAGGTTTATTGCAGTATTATTGACAAACAAAAATAGTGCATATTTAAGTTGTACAACTTGATGACTTCACATATGTATACATTGTTAAATAAACACCACAATCAAGTTGATTAATATAATAATAAATTAACATGGTTCCCATTTTTTTGTGAGTATGAAAAGAATACTTAAGATCTACCCTTTAGCAAATTTCAAGTACATAATACAGTTTGTTAACTCATGTCGTAATTGCTGTACATTAGATCTCCAGAACTTATTCATCTTGCATAATTGAAACTTTGTACCCTTTGATAAACATCTCCCCACTTCACCCTTCTTCCAGACCCTGGAACCATCATTAAACCCTCTGCTTCTATGAGTTTTACTATTTTTAGATTGTACATATAAATGAAATTATGCATATTTGTCTTTGTGTATCTGGTTTATTTTATTAGTATAATGTCCTATTGTGTATTCATGTTGTTGCAAATGGCAGGATTTACTTAATTTTTAAGATTGAATAATAAACACCTTATGACATTTTTTTCTTTGTTCACCTGTAATGAATACTTAAGATGTTTCCATATCTTGGTTATTGTGAATAATGCTTCAGTGAACATGGGATAGTACATATCTCTGAACCAAATTTCATTTCCTTTAACTACCCCGAAGTGGGATAGCACTATTTTAAATTTATTAGCAAATTCCAATTAGTTAACACATGGTGTTATATTAGTTTCAGGTCTACAATATAGGAATTCAAACTTCAATACAACACCTAGTGTCATCACAACAAGTGTTTCCCTTAATTCCCATCACCTATTTAACCCATCTCTCCACCCACCTCCTCTCTGGTAAGTATCAGTTGATTCTCTATAGCTAAGAGTCTGTTTCTTGGTTTGCCTCTCTCTCTCTTTCCTTTTACTCCCTTGTGTTGTTTTTGAATTCCACATATAAGTGGAATAATATGGTATTTGTCTTTCTCTGACTGAAATCACTTAGCAAAATATTTTTTAGCTGCATCCATGTCATTGCAAATGGCAACAACATTATTTTTTATGTATATGTATATATATATATATATATATATATATATATATATATATTCTTTATCTGTTAATCAGTCAATGGGCACTTGTGCTGTTTCCATAATTTCGCTATTGCATAAAATGCTTCTAAAAACATCAGTGCCTATATGCCTTTAAATTAGCATTTTTTCTGTTTTTGGGGTAAATACCTAGTAGTGCAATTGCTAGTTTGTAGGGTAGTTCTGTTATTAACTTTTTGCAGAATCTCCATACTGTTTTCCACAGTGAATACACAAGTTTGCATTCATCAATAGTGCAAGAGGGTTCCCTTTTCTCTGTATCCTTGCCAACACATGTAGTTTTTTGTGTTATTGATTTTAGCCATCCTGACAGATGTGAGATGATATCTCATTGTAGTTCTAATTTGTATTTCCCTGTTTATGAGTGATGTTGAGAATCTTTTCATGTGTCTGTTGGCCATCTGGATGTCTTCTTTGGAAAAATATCTATTCATGTCTTCTGCCCATTTTTAAATTAGATTATGTGTCTTTTGGGTGTTGAGTTTTATAAGTTCTTCAAAAAATTTGGATACTAATCATTTATTAGATATGTCATTTGCAAATATACTCCCCGATGCCATAGGTTCCTTTTGGCTTTAATTGTTTCCTTCACTGTGCAGATTTTTTTTTTAAAATGAAGTCCCAATAGCTTGTTTATGTTTTTGTTTCCCTTGCCTTAGGGGACATAACTAGAAAAAAAAAATTGCTGTGGTTGATGTCAAGAGGTTACTGTCTGCGTTGTCTTCTCAGCTTTTTATATTTCATGTCTCACTTTTAGGTCTTTAATCCATTTTGAATTTATATTTGTGTATGGTGTAAGAAAGTGGCCCAGTTTCATTCTTTTGCATGTTGCTGTTCCGTTTTCCCAACACTATTTTTGAAGAGTGTTTTTCCTATTGGAAATTATTTCCTGCTTTGTTGAAGATTAATTGACCATATGGTTGCGGATTAATTTGTAGGTATTTAATTCTTTTTCATTGATCTATGTGTCATTTTTGTGCCAGGATCATACTGTTTTTATTACTACAGCTTTTTAATATAACCTGAAGTCCAGAATTGTGATGCTTCTGGATTTGCTTTTCTTCTTTGAGATTGTTTTGGCTATTCAGAGTCTTTTGTGGTACTGTACCAATTTTAGGATTGTTTGTTCTTTCTATATCCAAAATGCTGCTGGTATTTTGATACAGATTGCATTAATTGTGTAGGTGGCTGTGGTCAGTATAGACATTTTCACAATATTTGTTACTTCAATCCATGAGTAAAGAATGCCTTTCCATTTTTTGTGTGTCATCTTCGTTCCTTTCATCAATGTTTTATAGTTTTCAGAGTACAGATCTTTCACATCTTTGGTTAGGTTTATTCCCAGGGGTCTTACGGTTTTTGATGCAGTTGTAAATGGGGTTGATATCTTAATTTCTCTTTCTGCTGCTTCATTATTTGTGTATATAAATGCAAAAGATTTCTGTATATTGATTTTGTATCCTGCAACTTTATTACATTTGTATATCAGTTCTAGCAGTTTATTGGTGGAGAGTCAAGTCATCTGGGAAGAGTGAAAATTTGACTTCTTCTTTGACAATTTAGATTCTTTTTATCTCTTTTTGTTGTCTGATTCCATGGCTTAGGATATGTAGTACTATGTTAAATAACAGTGGAGATAATTAACATCTCTGTCTTGTTTTTGACCATAGAGTCAAAGCTCTCAGGTTTTCTTCATTTATGATGATATTAACTGTGGGTTTTTCATGGATGGCCTTTATTATGTTATGTTCCCTCTAAACCTAATTTGTTGAGATGTTTTATCATGAAGGGATGTTGTACTTTGTCAAATGCTTTGTCTGCATCTATTGAAATGATCGTATGGTTCTTATCCTTTCTCTTATTGAAGTGATATATCATGTTCATTGATTTGCAAATATTGAACCACCCATGCAGCTCAGGAATAAAGCCTACTTTTTAATGTATTGTTGAATACAATTTGCTAGTATTTTGTTGAGGATTTTTGCATCTATATTCATCAGGGATATCGGCCTGTAGTTTTTTTTATAGGAATCTTTTTCTGGCTTTGGTATCAGGGTAATTCTCGCCTCAAAGAATGAGTTTGGAAGTTTTCCTTCCTTTTATACGTTTTGGAATCATTTGAGAATAGATATCTCTTTAAATGTTTGACAGAGGGGTGGCGGGGTGGCTCAGTCAGTTAAGTATTCTACTCTTGATTTCAGCTGCTGCCATGATCTCACAATTCGTGGGTTCAAACCCTGCATTGGGCTCAGTGCTCTCAGCACAGAGACTGCTGGAGATTCAATTTCTCTATCTCTTTCTCTCTGACCCTCCCCTGCTCTCTTTCTCTCAAAAATAAATAAATAAACATAAAAAAGATGTGTGGTAAAATCTACCTGGGAGGACATCTCACCCTGGACTACAGTTTGTTCGCAGATTTTTGGTTACTGATCCAATTTCTTTGCTAGTTATCAGTATGTTCAAATGTTCTATTTCTTTATTTTTCATTTTTGGTACATTATATGTTCTTTTTTTATTTATTTTTTATTTTTTTTAAATTTATTTATTTATTTAATATATGAAATTTACTGTCAAATTGGTTTCCATACAACACCCAGTGCTCATCCCAAAAGGTGCCCTCCTCAATACCCATCACCCACCCTGCCCTCCCTCCCACCCCCCATCAACCCTCAGTTTGTTCTCAGTTTTTAACAGTCTCTTATGCTTTGGCTCTCTCCCACTCTAACCTCTTTTTTTTTTTTTCCTTCCCCTCCCCCATGGGTTTCTGTTACGTTTCTCAGGATCCACATAAGAGTGAAACCATATGGTATCTGTCTTTCTCTGTATGGCTTATTTCACTTAGCATCACACTCTCCAGTTCCATCCATGTTGCTACAAAAGGCCATATTTCATTTTTTCTCATTGCCACGTAGTATTCCATTGTGTTTATAAACCACAATTTCTTTATCCATTCATCAGTTGATGGACATTTAGGCTCTTTCCATAATTTGGCTATTGTTGAGAGTGCTGCTATAAACATTGGGGTACAAGTGCCCCTATGCATCAGTACTCCTGTATCCCTTGGATAAATTCCTAGCAGTGCTATTGCTGGGTCATAGGGTAGGTCTATTTTTAATTTTCTGAGGAACCTCCACACTGCTTTCCAGAGCGGCTGCACCAATTTGCATTCCCACCAACAGTGCAAGAGGGTTCCTGTTTCTCCACATCCTCTCCAGCATCTATAGTCTCCTGATTTGTTCATTTTGGCCACTCTGAGTGGCGTGAGGTGATATCTGAGTGTGGTTTTGATTTGTATTTCCCTGATAAGGAGCGACGTTGAGCACCTTTTCATGTGCCTGTTGGCCATCCGGATGTCTTCTTTAGAGAAGTGTCTATTCATGTTTTCTGCCCGTTTCTTCACTGGGTTATTTGTTTTTTGGGTGTGGAGTTTGGTGAGCTCTTTATAGATTTTGGATACTAGCCCTTTGTCCGATATGTCATTTGCAAATATGTTTTCCCATTCCATTGGTTGCCTTTTAGTTTTGTTGGTTGTTTCCTTTGCTGTGCAGAAGCTTTTTATCTTCATAAGGTCCCAGTAACTTCATACTGGTCCCCAGTAATTCCCTTGCCTTTGGGGATGTGCCGAGTAAGAGATTGCTACAGCTGAGGTCAGAGAGATCTTTTCCTGCTTTCTCCTCTAAGGTTTTGATGGTTTCCTGTCTCACATTCAGGTCCTTTATCCATTTTGAGTTTATTTTTGTGAATGGTGTGAGAAAGTGGTCTAGTTTCAACCTTCTGCATGTTGCTGTCCAGTTCTCCCAGCACCATTTGTTAAAGAGACTGTCTTTTTTCCATTGGATGTTCTTTCCTGCTTTGTCAAAGATTAGTTGGCCATACTTTTGTGGGTCTAGTTCTGGGGTTTCTATTCTATTCCATTGGTCTATGTGTCTGTTTTTATGCCAATACCATGCTGTCTTGATGATGACAGCTTTGTAGTAGAGGCTAAAGTCTGGGATTGTGATGCCTCCTGCTTTGGTCTTCTTCTTCAAAATTACTTTGGCTATTCGGGGTCTTTTGTGGTTCCATATGAATTTTAGGATTGCTTGTTCTAGTTTCGAGAAGAATGCTGGTGCAATTTTGATTGGGATTGCATTGAATGTGTAGATAGCTTTGGGTAGTATTGATATTTTGACGATATTTATTCTTCCAATCCATGAGCAGGGAATGTCTTTCCATTTCTTTATATCTTCTTCAATTACCTTCATAAGCTTTCTATAGTTTTCAGCATACAGATCTTTTACATCTTTAGTTAGATTTATTCCTAGGTATTTTATGCTTCTTGGTGCAATTGTGAATGGGATCAGTTTCTTCATTTGTCTTTCTGTTGCTTCATTGTTAGTGTATAAGAATGCAACTAATTTCTGTACATTGATTTTGTATCCTGCAACATTGCTGAATTCCTGTATCAGTTCTAGCAGACTTTTGGTGGAGTCTATCGGATTTTCCATGTATAATATCATGTCATCTGCAAAAAGCGAAAGCTTGACTTCATCTTTGCCAATTTTCATGCCTTTGATTTCCTTTTGTTGTCTGATTGCTGAAGCTAGAACTTCCAGCACTATGTTAAACAACAGCAGTGAGAGTGGGCATCCCTGTCGTGTTCCTAATCTCAGGGAAAAAGCTCTCAGTTTTTCCCCGTTGAGGATGATGTTAGCTGTGGGCTTTTCATAAATGGCTTTTATGATCTTTAAGTATGTTCCTTCTATCCCGACTTTCTCAAGGGTTTTTATTAAGAAAGGGTGCTGGATTTTGTCAAAGGCCTTTTCTGCATCGATTGACAGGATCATATGGTTCTTCTCTTTTTTTTTGTTAATGTGATGTATCATGTTGATTGATTTGCGAATATTGAACCAGCCCTGCATCCCAGGAATGAATCCCACTTGAGCATGGTGAATAATTCTTTTTATATGCTGTTGAATTCGATTTGCTAGTATCTTATTGAGAATTTTTGCATCCATATTCATCAGGGATATTGGCCTGTAGTTCTCTTTTTTTACTGGGTCTCTGTCTGGTTTAGGAATCAAAGTAATACTGGCTTCATAGAATGAGTCTGGAAGTTTTCCTTCCCTTTCTATTTCTTGGAATAGTTTGAGAAGGATAGGTATTACCTCTGCTTTAAACGTCTGGTAGAACTCCCCTGGGAAGCCATCTGGTCCTGGACTCTTATTTGTTGGGAGATTTTTGATAACCGATTCAATTTCTTCACTGGTTATGGGTCTGTTCAAGCTTTCTATTTCCTCCTGATTGAGTTTTGGAAGAGTGTGAGTGTTTAGGAATTTGTCCATTTCTTCCAGGTTGTCCAATTTATTGGCATATAATTTTTCATAGTATTCCCTGATAATTGTTTGTATATCTTAGGGATTGGTTGTAATAATTCCATTTTCATTCACGATTTTATCTATTTGGGTCATCTCCCTTTTCTTTTTGAGAAGCCTGGCTAGAGGTTTGTCAATTTTGTTTATTTTTTCAAAAAACCAACTCTTGGTTTCGTTGATCTGCTCTACAGTTTTTTTAGATTCTATATTGTTTATTCCTGCTCTGATCTTTATGATTTCTCTTCTTCTACTGGGTTTAGGCTGCCTTTGCTGTTCTGCTTCTATTTCCTTTAGGTGTGCTGTTAGATTTTGTATTTGGGATTTTTCTTGTTTCTTGAGATAGGCCTGGATTGCAATGTATTTTCCTCTCAGGACTGCCTTCGCTGCGTCCCAAAGCGTTCGGATTGTTGTATTTTCATTTTCGTTTGTTTCCATACATTTTTTTTGATTTCTTCTCTAATTGCCTGGTTGACCCACTCATTCTTTAGTAGGGTGTTCTTTAACCTCCATGCTTTTGGAGGTTTTCCAGACTTTTTCCTTTGGTTGATTTCAAGCTTCATAGCATTGTGGTCTGAAAGTATGCATGGTATAATTTCAATTCTTGTAAACTTATGAAGGGCTGTTTTGTGACCCAGTATATGATCTATCTTGGAGAATGTTCCATGTGCACTCGAGAAGAAAGTATATTCTGTTGCTTTGGGATGCAGAGTTCTAAATATATCTGTCAAGTCCATCTGATCCAATGTATCATTCAGGGCCCTTGTTTCTTTATTGACCGTGTGTCTAGATGATCTATCCATTTCTGTAAGTGGGGTGTTAAAGTCCCCTGCAATGACCACATTGTTATCAATAAGGTTGCTTATGTTTATGAGTAATTGTTTTATATATTTGGGGGCTCCGGTATTTGGCGCATAGACATTTATAATTGTTAGCTCTTCCTGATGGATAGACCCTGTAATTATTATAGAATGCCCTTCTTCATCTCTTGTTACAGCCTTTAATTTAAAGTCTAGTTTGTCTGATATAAGTATGGCTACTCCAGCTTTCTTTTGGCTTCCAGTAGCATGATAAATAGTTCTCCATCCCCTCACTCTCAATCTAAAGGTGTCCTCAGATCTAAAATGAGTCTCTTGTAGACAGCAAATAGATGGGTCTTGTTTCTTTATCCATTCTGATACCCTATGTCTTTTGGTTGGCGCATTTAATCCATTTACATTCAGTGTTATTATAGAAAGATACGGGTTTAGAGTCATTGTGATGTCTGTATGTTTTATGCTTGTAGTGATGTCTCTGGTACTTTGTCTCACAGGATCCGCCTTAGGATCTCTTGTAGGGCTGGTTTAGTGGTGACAAATTCTTTCAGTTTTTGTTTGTTTGGGAAGACCTTTATCTCTCCTTCTATTCTAAATGACAGACTTGCTGGATAAAGGATTCTCGGCTGCATATTTTTTCTGTTTAGCATACTGAAGATATCGTGCCAAGCCTTTCTGGCCTGCCAAGTTTCAAAAGAGAGATCAGTCACGAGTCTTATAGGTCTCCCTTTATATGTGAGGGCACGTTTATCCTTTGCTGCTTTCAGAATTTTCTTTTTATCCTTGTATTTTGCCAGTTTCACTATAATATGTCGTGCAGAAGATCGATTCAAGTTACGTCTGAAGGGAGTTCTCTGTGCCTCTTGGATTTCGATGCCTTTTTCCTTCCCCAGTTCAGGGAAGTTCTCAGCTATATTTCTTCAAGTACCCCTTCAGCACCTTTCCCTCTCTCTTCCTCCTCTGGGATACCAATTATGTGTTTATTATTTCTTTTTAGTGTATCACTTAGTTCTCTAATTTTCCCCTCATACTCCTGGATTTTTTTATCTCTCTTTCTCTCAGCTTCCTCTTTTTCCATAACTTTATCTTCTAGTTCACCTATTCTCTCCTCTGCCTCTTCAATCCGAGCTGTGGTCGTTTCCATTTTGTTTTGCATTTCGTTTAAAGCGCTTTTCAGCTCCTCGTGACTGTTCCTTAGTCCCTTGATCTCTGTAGCAAGAGATTCTCTGCTCTCCTCTATAGTGTTTTCAAGCCCAGCGATTAATTTTATGACTATTATTCTAAATTCACTTTCTGTTATATTATTTAAATCCTTTTTGATCAGTTCATTAGCTGTTGTTATTTCCTGGAGATTCTTCTGAGGGGAATTCTTCCGTTTGGTCATTTTGGATAGTCCCTGGAGTGGTGAGGACCTGCAGGGCACTTCCCCTGTGCTGTGGTGTATAACTGGAGTTGGTGGGCAGGGCCGCAGTCAGACCTGATGTCCGCCCCCAGCCCACCGCTGGGGCCACAGTCAGACTGGTGTGTGCCTTCTCTTCCCCTCTCCTAGGGGCGGGATTCACTGTGGGGTGGCGTGGCCCGTCTGGGCTACTTGCACACTGCCAGGCTTGTGGTGCTGGGGATCTGGCGTATTAGCTGGGGTGGGTAGGCAAGGTGCACGGGGGCAGGAGGGGCAGGCTTAGCTTGCTTCTCCTTAGGTGATCCACTTCAGGAGGGGCCCTGTGGCAGTGGGAGGGAGTCAGATCTGCTGCCGGAGGTTTGGCTCCGCAGAAGCACAGAGTTGGGTGTTTGCTCGGAGCGAGCAAGTTCCCTGGCAGGAACTGGTTCTCTTTGGGATTTTGGCTGGGGGATGGGCGGGGGAGATGGCGCTGGCGAGCACCTTTGTTCCCCGCCAAGCTGAGCTCTGCCGTCCGGGGGCTCAGCAGCTCTCCCTCCCTTTGTCCTCCAGCCTTCCCGCTTTCTGAGCAGAGCTGTTAACTTATGACCTCCCAGACGCTAAGTTGCACTTGCTGTCGGAACACAGTCCATCCGGCCCCTCCGCTTTTGCCAGCCAGACTCGGGGGCTCTGCTTGGCCGGCGAGCCACCCCTCCACCCCGGCTCCCTCCCGCCAGTCCGTGGAGCGCGCACCGCCTCGCCGCCCTTCCTACCCTCTTCCGTGGGCCTCTCATCTGGGCTTGGCTCCAGAGACTCCGTTCTGCTAATCCTCTGGCGGTTTTCTGGGTTCTTTAGGCAGGTGTAGGTGGAATCTAAGTGATCAGCAGGACGCGCGGTGAGCCCAGCGTCCTCCTACACCGCCATCTTCCCTCCTTCTCTATATGTTCTTGAAATTCATCCATTTCTTCCCATTTTTACAACTTGTTGGCATATAGCTTTTTTCATAGTATTCTAATTGTGTTTTTGTGGTGTTAGTGGATTTTTCTTGTCTCTCCTTGTGATTTTATTTATTTGAGTACTTTCTCCTATTTTTTTTGTTATGTTTTTGTTTTTGTTTTGTTTTGTTTCAGAGAAAGAGAGTGCATGTGACTGGGGGTAGAGGGTCAGGCTCCATGCTCAGCCTGGAGCCCAACGTGGAACTCGATCCCATGACCAGACCTGAAATCAAGAGTCAGACACTCAACACACTGAGCCACCCAGACCCCATCTCCTTATTCCTTTTTGTTTTGATAATTCTACCTAAAGGTTTATATATTGCATTAATTTGTTCAAAGAAGCAGCTACTGGTTTCATTGATCTGTTCTGGTGTTTTATTAGTTTCCAGATAATTTATTTCTTCTATACTATTAATTATTTTCTTCCTTTTGCTGTCTTAGGCTTTGGCTGTTCTTTTCCTAACTCCTTTAGGTTAAGATTAAGTTATCTATTTGACATTTTTCTTGCTTCTTGAACATAAGTCTGTATTCTTATATACTTTTGTTTTAAGATTGTTTTTGCTGCATCTCAAAGGTTCTCAACAATTGTGTTTGCATTTTATTTCCATGTACTTCTAAATTCCTTGTTTGATTTACTGATGACCCATTCATTGTTTAATAGCATGTAATTTAGCCCTATGTATTTGTGGTCTTTCTAGATTTTTTCTTGCTGTTGACTTCAAGTTTCATCACATTATGGTCAGAAAATGTGCGTGGTCTGACTTCAAACTTCTTGAATTTTGTTGAAGCTTGTTTTGTGACCTAATATGTGGTCTATTCTGGAAAATATCCAGTGTGCGCTTGAAAAGAATGTGTATTACGCTCTTTTAGGATGGAATGTTGTGAATGTATCTGTTAAATCCATATGTTGCAGTGTATCATTCAAACCTATTGTTTCCTTGTTGATTTTCTCACTAGACAATACATCCTTTGATATAAGTGTAATGTTAAAGTCTCCTATTATTATTGTATTATTATCATCAACTAGTTCCTTTATGTTTGTTATTAACTGTTTTATGTATTTGGTTTCTCTCATGTTGGGTGCATAAATATTTACAATTGTCATATTTTCTTGTTGGATTGTCCTTTTTATTATTATACGGTATTCTTTGTCTCTTGTTAAAGTCTTTGTTTCAAATCTATTTTGTCTGATATGACTATTGCTACTCCAGCTTCCTTTTGACATCCATTTGCATGATAAATGTTTCTCCATCCTCTCACTTTCATTTTGCAGATTTTAGGTCTAAAATGAGTCTCCTGCAGGCAATGTATAAATGGGTCTTGTCTTTTTATCCATTCTATCACTCTGTGGTTTTTGATTTGAACATTTACTCCATTATTTTCAAAGAAATTTTTGGTAGATGTGTATTTATTTCTAGTTTGTTACTAGTTTTGTGGTTTTTTTCCTCTGCTTTTCCCCAAATTCTTTTTCCTCTTGCTTTCTTTAATACTTTGATAGTTTACTTTATGGGTGTAGTGGATTCCTTTATCTATATTCTTTGCCTATTTATTAGTGATTTTTGATTTGTGATTACATTAGGTTTGTATATAATATCTGCATATGGCAGTTTATATTAAGCTGATGGTCATTTATGTTTGAACCCATAAAGAGTTAAAAGAGTAAAAACTCTTTTCCTCCCCACATTTTAGGTAAATGGTGTTATATTTTATATCCTTTTATTTTTCAGTTCCTTAACAGATATTGTACAGAAATATTCATTTTTTTTTCTGCTTTTGTGTTTCCTACATTCATATTGTCACTTATAGTCTTTTCTTTCACCCAAATAGTCTGTTTTTATATTTCCTGCAGGGCTGGTTTAGTGGTAATGAACTCCTTTAGTTTTTGTGAAACTCTTTATGTCTTCCTCCATTATGGATGATAGCCCTTCTGGAGAGAGTATTGTGGGCTACAGATTTTCCCATTCAACACTTTGAATATATCATGTCACTACCTTCTGGCTTGGTAAATCTCGCCCTGATAACATTACAAGAATTCCCTTGTATGTTACTCTTTTCTTTGCCTTGCTGTTTTTTTTTTATATGAAATTTATTGTCAAATTGCTTTCCATACAACATCCAGTGCTCATCCCAACAGGTGCCCTCCTCAATATCCATCACCCACCCTCCCCTCCCTCCCACCCCCCATCAACCCTCAGATTGTTCTCAGTTTTTAAGAGTCTTTTATAGTTTGGCTTCCTCCCTGTCTAACTTTTTTTTTCCTTTCCCTCCCCCATGGTCTTCTGTTAAGTTTCTCAGGATCCACATAAGAGTGAAAACATATGGTATCTGTCTTTCTCTGTATGGCTTATTTCACTTAGCATAACACTCTCCAGTTCCATCCATGTTGCTACAAAAGGCCATATTTCATTCTTTCTCATTGCCAAGTAGTATTCCATTGTGCATACAAACCACAATTTCTTTATCCATTCATCAATTGATGGACATTTAGGCTCTTTCCATAATTTGGCTATTGTTGAGAATGCTGCTATAAACATTGGGGTACAAGTGCCCCTATGCATCAGTACTCCTGTATCTTTGGGTAAATTCTTAGTAGTGCTATTGCTGGGTCATAGGGTAGATCTATTTTTAATTTTTGTTTAGGAACCTCCACACTGATTTCCAGAGTGGCTGCACCAGTTTGCATTCCCACCAACAGTGCAAGAGGGTTTCCGTTTCTCCACATCCTCTCCAGCATCAATAGTCTCCTGATTTGTTCATTTTGGCCTCTCTGACTGGAATAAGGTGGTATCTGAGTGTGGTTTTGATTTGTATTTCCCTGATGAAGAGCGACATTGAGCATCTTTTCATGTGCCTGTTGGCCATCTGGATGACTTCATTAGAGAAGTGTCTATTCATGTTTTCTGCCCATTTCTTCACGGATTATTTGTTTTTCGGGTGTGGAGTTTGGTGAGCTCTTTATAGATTTTGGAGACTAGCCCTTTGTCCAATATGTCATTTGCAAATATGTTTCCCCATTCCGTTGGTTGCCTTTTCATTTTGTTGATCATTTCCTTTGCAGTGCAGAAGCTTTCCTTCCACAGATTAAGGAAGTTTTCAGCTACTATTTATTCATATATATTCTCTGACTGCTTTTCTCTTCTTTTTTTTTTTTTTTTTCTGGGATTCCTTTAATACAACTGTTATTACATATGATGGAGTCACTGAGGTCACTAAGTCTATTCTGATTTTCTATAATTATTTTCTCTCTTTTGTTCAGCTTGATCCTTTATATGTCACTGATTTGTTTCTTGGATTCTTCCAGCCTGCTGTTCATTCTATCAAGCATGTTTCTTTTTTTTTTTTTTTTTTTTTATTGAGTCAATTATCTCAGCTATGTTATTCCTTACCTCTGTGTTTAGGCTCTCCTTCATGTCTTCCACCTTTTCATTATGTCTAGAGAGTATCATTGTGATAATTACTTTACTTTATTATGTATATTACATATGTGTAGATATTATTTTTTTATTTTTATTTTTAAAAATATTTTTATTTATGTAATTACATCCAAGTTAGTTAGCATATAGTGCAACAATGATTTCAGGGGTAGATTCCTTAATTCTCTTTACCTATTTAATCCACCCCCCCACAACCCCTCCAGTAACCCTGTTTGTTCTCCATATTTAAATGTCTCTTATGTATTGTACCCCTCCCTCCTTTTATATTATTTTTGCTTCCCTTCCCTTGTGTTCTTCTTTTCTGTATCTTAAAGTCCTCATATGAGTGAAGTTATATGAGATTTCTCTCTCTGACTGACTAATTTCACTTAGCATAATACCCTCTAGTTCCATCCACGTAGTTGCAAAAGACAAGATTTCATTCTTTTTGATTTCTGAGTAATACTCCATTATATATATATATAAATAATATACTCCATTATATATACCCCTATATATATATTTATATACATATAATTTTTTTATAAATATATATAATTCATATTTTATATATTTATAAATAAATTTATTATAATGTAAATATTTATATATAAATTTATTATAATATAACTATTTATATATATAAATTTATTTGTATATAAATATAATATTCTTTATCCATTCATCCATTGACTGACATTTGGGCTCTTTCCATACTTTGGCTATTGTTGATAGAAGTGCTATCAACAATAACATTGGGGTGCATGTGCCCCTTTGAAAGAGCATACCTGTATCCCTTGGATAAATATCTAGTAGTTCAACTGCTGGGTTGTAGGGTAGTTCTATTTTCAATTTTTTGTGGAACCTCCATACTGTTTTCTGGAGTGGCTGCACCACCTTGCATTCCCACCAACAATGCAAAAGAGATCCTCTTTCTCCACATCCTTGCCAACATCTGTTGTTTCCCGAGTTGTTAATGTTAGCCATTCTGACAGGTGGGAGATGATATCTCACTGTGGTTTTGATTTGTATTTCCCTGATGATAAGTGATGTTGAACATTTTTTCATGTGTCAGTTAGCCATCCGGATGTCTTCCTTGGAGAAGTGTCTCTTCATGTCATTGGTCCATTTCTTCACTGGATTATTTGTTTTTTGGGTGTTGAGTTTGATAAGTTCTTTACAGATTTTGGATACTAACCCTTTATCTGATATGTCACTTGCAAATATCTTCTCCCATTCTGTTGGTTGCCTTTTAGTTTTGCTGATTGTTTCCTTCACTGTGTAGAAGATTTTTATTTTTATGAGGTCCTAGTGGTTCATTTTTGGTTTTGTTTCCCTTGCCTCTGGAAATGTGTTGAGGAAGAAGTTGCTGTGGCCAAGATCAAAGAGTTTTTGCCTGCTTTCTCCTCGAGGATTTTGATGGCTTCCTGTCTTACATTGAGGTCTTTCATCCATTTTGAGTTTATTTTTGTGTATGGTGTAGGAAAGTGGTCGAGGTTCTTTCTTCTGCATGTCTCTGTCCAGTTTTCCCAGCACCACTTGCTGAAGAGACTGTCTTTATTCCATTGGATATTCTTTCCTGATTTGTCAAACATTAGTTGGCCATATGTTTGTGGGTCCATTTCTGCATTCTCTATTCTGTTGCATTGATCTGAGTGTCTGTTCTTGTGCCAGTACCATTCTGTCTTGATGATTTGAGCTTTGCAGTATAGCTTGATGTCTGGGATTGTGATGCCTCCTGCTTTGGTTTTCTTCTTCAAGATTGCTTTGGCTAGGGGCGCCTGGGTGGCGCAGTCGGTTAAGCGTCCGACTTCAGCCAGGTCATGATCTCGCGGTCCGTGAGTTCGAGCCCCGCGTCAGGCTCTGGGCTGATGGCTCGGAGCCTGGAGCCTGTTTCCGATTCTGTGTCTCCCTCTCTCTCTGCCCCTCCCCCGTTCATGCTCTGTCTCTCTCTGTCCCAAAAATAAATAAAAAACGTTGGAAAAAAAAAAAAAGATTGCTTTGGCTATTCGGGGTCTTTTCTGGTTCCATACAAATTTTAGGATTCTTTGTTCTAGCTCTGTGAAGAATGCTGGTGTTACTTTGATAAGGATTGCATTGAATATGTAGATTGCTTTGGGTAGTATCGACATCTTAACAATACTTGTTCTTCCTATCCAGGAGCATGGAATCTTTTTCCATTTTTTGTGTCTTCTTTGATTTCCAAACAGTCTTATTTTAGACCTAAAACATCTGTAGGTTGAAATTAAGAGATGGAGAACCATCTATCAAGCCAATGGACATCCAAAGAAAGTTGGAGTAGCCACAATTATTTCATACAATCTAGATTTTAACATAAAGACTGTAACAAGAAGGAAGAAGAGCATTATATAATAAGGTGTCTATCCACCAAGAAGATCTAACAATTATAAATATTTATGCCCCCAACATGTGACACCCAAATATATAAATCAATTAATCACAAACATAAGCACATTGATAATAATACCATTATATTATGGGAATTCAACACCCCATTTACAGCAATGGACAGAAAGTAGAAAATCAATAAGAAAGTAATGGTTTTGAATGTCACACACAGATGGACTAATAGATATATTCAGAAAATATCATCCTATGGCATCTGAATACACATTCTTCTCAAGTACACATGGAACAATCTACAGAATGGATCACATACTCAGTCACAAATCAGCCCTCAACAAAGTACACAAAAATCAAGATCATACCTTGCATATTTTCCGTCCACAATACTATGAAACCTGAAATCAACTACAAGGGAAAAAAAAATAAAGACTGTGAATACTTGGAGATTTGAGAACATCCTACTAAAGAATGAATGGGTTTACCAAGAAATTAAAAAGTACATGGAAGACAATGAAAATAAAACACAACAGCCCCAAACCTCTGGGATGCAGCAAAGGTGGTCTTAAGAGGGAAGTATATAACAATCCAGGCCTTGCTAAAAAAAGAAGGAAGGTCTCATACACACAACCTAACTTTACACTTAAACAAGCCCAAAACCAGCAGAAGGGAAATAATAAAGATTAGAGCAGAAATCAATGATATCATTAAAAAAACCACAAACAAACAAACAAACAAAAAACAGTAGGACAGATCAAAGAAACCAGGAGCTGGTTCTTTTAAAGAATTAACAAAATATATAGGGGCATCTGGCTGGTTAGTCGGTTATAAGTCCGACTTTGGTTTAGGTCATGATTGCATGGTCTGTGGGTTTGAGCCCAGCATTGGGCTCTGTGCTGACAGCTCAGAGCCTGAAGCCTGCTTCAGATTCTGTGTCTCCCTCTCTCTCTGCCCCTCCCCCACTCACACTCTGTCTCTATCTCTCAAAAAATAATCATTAAAAAAATTAAAAACAAAAACAAAACAAACTTTATAAATCCCTAGCCAGATTTATCAAAAAGAAAAAGAACCCAAATAAAGAAAATCAAATGAAAGAGGAGAGATCACAACCAACACCACAGAAATAAAAATAATAATAAGAGAATAGTATATGCAATTATATGGGAACAAGTTGGGCAATCTGGAAGAAATTAGACAAATCCTAGAAATATATAAACTACCAAAACTGGAACAGGAAGAAATAGAAAATTTGAGCAGACCCATAGCCAGTGAATAAATTGAATCAGTAATCAAAAATTTCCCAAGAAACAAGAGTCAAGGGCCAGATGGCTTTCCACAGGAATTCTACCAAACATTTAATTTTTTTAAAATTTATTTATTTTGAGAGAGACAGAGACATCATGAGTGGGAAAGGGGAAGGGAGAGAGAGAGAGAGAGAGACAGAGAGAGAGAATCTTAAGCAGACTCTGCACTGCCAGCACAGAGCCCAATGTGGGGCTCAAACCCACAAAGCCATGAGATCATGACCTGAGCCAAAACCAAGAGTCAAATGTTTAACCGACTGAGCCACCCAGTGGCTCCAAGAAACTGACTCAACTATTGAGAAAAAAAAAAAAAAGATTGTTATTAGAGGGGAGATAGGTGATGAATATTTAAGGAGTGCACTTGTGATGAGCACACGATGTTGTAATGGAAGTGTTGAATCACTAGATTGTAGTCCTGAAACTAAAATCACACTAAATGCTAAATTAACTGGATTTAAATTAAAAAAATATAAAAAATCCTACTTCAGACATACATCAATATTCCAATAAAATGTAGAAATTTTATTTCTATATAGTTCCTATCCACTTACACAGTTTTGACATTATTATCACACACACAGATTTGGTGTGTGTGTAGTAGAAAACCAACAATGTATAACAAGTATAAATTTATGGAGTTCCTTTTATAACTTTCTTATTTACCACTTCTGACTTTCTTCACTTCTTTATGGATTCATTTTGTCTTCTATTATTTCCTCCTTCAATAAAACTTTCCTCCTATCCACCTACTTTTGGTGTTACTGATAAATATGTTAAATTTTTATGTAAGCTTTAAAATAGCATTATATTATAGATTTTTAAATATATATTGGACATTTTCAAACCCTTATTCCTGAAGGTATCTCAGTGTCCAGTTTTTCCTCTCAGCCATTTTGATGACTCTATTGTTTTCCCCAAGTTATAAATTTTGCTTAAAGTGGTAGAAAGTCATTCATTTATTTTTGACAAAGCTACTGCAACAAGTTTCATCAAATACTGTTTTTTTCTCCTGAGAGAATTTCATGTGTTGATACTTCAAGGAGACTAGACTCCAGACAGACCAAAACACAAAGACACAATTTCTTTTGAATAAAGTCCACTTAGTTCCCTCTTGAATCAGGACTTCAGACTAAGAAAATAGCCTGCCATCTTCAAGACTGCTGCTGAGTTCTGGGGAGGAGTATGGGGATAGGGTAAGTTAAGACACTACAAATCCTTGACATTGAGATCCAGTCACCTTCATCTTGATGAAGCATTTGCTTGGTTGTTGTAAACCATTGACTGTTTTCCCACATTCCAGCAGGTTTTTTTTTTAACCAGTTTTTTCAGCGTTTCTGTAGAAGGGCAGGCCATTGGAGCTTCTTCTTGTACTATTCTTGCTGATATCACCTCCTAGACCATTCTTTCTCGATTTGAAGTTTTGTTCACACTCATAGAGCAAATACTTCCTGGAAGTACCAGAACATGACCAGATGTGAATACCAGCCACAACAATTTTGGCATTGTACTTGGATATTGGTATTAGTCACACCTAATACTGGCTATTAGGCACAACTCTTTTCTATGTTTCCTATATGCCATTATGCCATTTGGTAATCGAGTGTTGCATAAGCAGTCTGTATTGGGACACGTTTTATGTAGGGCAGATAAATTGATCTAATTACTTGTCGGGAGGTTCCCCTATTTAATTCGTTTGTAATAGTCATTTCCAGAAAACACGCCTTTGTTAGAACCTTTCCTTATTTCTTTTTTTGTTTTGTTTTGTTTTGTGTTTTCTTTTGTTTTGTTTTCAATATATGAAGTTTATTGTCAAATTGGTTTCCATACAACGCCCAGTGCTCATCCCAAAATGTGCCCTCCTCAATACCCATCACCCACCCTCCCGTCCCTCCCATCCCACATCAACCCTCAGTTTCTTCTCAGTTTTTAAGAGTCTCTTATGCTTTGGCTCTCTTCCACTCTAACCTCCTTTTTTTTTTCCCTTCCCCTCCCCCATGGGTTTCTGTTAAGTTTCTCAGGATCCACATAAGAGTGAAAACATATGGTATCTGTCTTTCTCTGTATGGCTTATTTCACTTAGCATAACATTCTCCAGTTCCATCCATGTTGCTACAAAGGGCCATATTTTGCTCTTTCTCATTGCCACATAGTACCCCATTGTGTATATACCACAATTTCTTTATCCATTCATCAGTTGATGGACATTTAGGCTCTTTCCATAATTTGGCTATTGTTGAGAGTGCTGCTATAAACATTGGGGTACAAGTGCCCCTATGCATCAGTACTCCTGTATCCCTTGGGTAAATTCCTAGCAGTGCTATTGCTGGGTCACAGGGTAGGTCTATTTTTAATTTTCTGAGGAACCTCCACACTGCTTTCCAGAGTGGCTGCACCAATTTGCATTCCCACCAACAGTGCAAGAGGGTTCCCTTTTCTCCACATCCTCTCCAGCATCTATAGTCTCCTGATTTGTTCATTTTGGCCACTCTGACTGGCATGAGGTGATATCTGAGTGTGGTTTTGATTTGTATTTCCCTGATGAGGAGCGACGTTGAGCATCTTTTCATGTGCCTGTTGGCCATCCGGATGTCTTCTTTAGAGAAGTGTCTATTCATGTTTTCTGCCCATTTCTTCACTGGGTTATTTGTTTTTCGGGTGTGGAGTTTGGTGAGCTCTTTATAGATTTTGGATACTAGCCCTTTGTACGATATGTCATTTGCAAAATGTTTTCCCATTCCATTGGTTGCCTTTTAGTTTTGTTGGTTGTTTCCTTTGCTGTGCAGAAGCTTTTTATCTTCATGAGGTCCTAGTAGTTCATTTTTGCTTTTAATTCCCTTGCCTTTGGGGATGTGTCAAGTAAGAAATTGCTGTGGCTGAGGTCAGAGCGGTCTTTTCCTGCTTTCTCCTCTAGGGTTTTGATGGTTTCCTGTATCACATTCAGGTCCTTTATCCATGTTGAGTTTATTTTTGTGAATGGTGTGAGAAAGTGGTCTAGTCTCAATCTTCTGCATGTTGCTGTCCAGTTCTCCCAGCACCATTTTTTAAAGACACTGTCTTTTTTCCATTGGATGTTCTTTCCTGCTTTGTCAAAGATTAGTTGGGCATACGTTTGTGGGTCTAGTTCTGGGGTTTCTATTCTATTCCATTGGTCTATGTGTTTGTTTTTGTGCCACTACCATGCTGTCTTGATGATAACAGCTTTGTAGTCGAGGCTAAAGTCTGGGATTGTGATGCCTCCTGCTTTGGTCTTCTTCAAAATTACTTTGGCTATTCTGGGCCTTTTGTGGTTCCATATGAATTTTAGGAATGCGTGTTCTAGTTTTGAGAAGAATGTTGGTGCAATTTTGATTGGGATTGCATTGAATGTGTAGATAGCTTTGGGTAGTATTGATATTTTGACAATATTTATTCTTCCAATCCATGAGCACGGAATGTTTTTCCATTTCTTTATATCTTCTTCAATTTCCTTCATAAGATTTCTATAGTTCTCAGCATACAGATCTTGTACATCTTTGGTTAAATTTATTCCGAGGTATTTTATGCTTCTTGGTGCAATTGTGAATGGGATCAGTTTCTTTATTTGTCTTTCTGTTGCTTCATTATTAGTGTATAAGAATGCAACTGGTTTCTGTACATTGATTTTGTAACCTGCAACTTTGTTAAATTCATGTATCAGTTTTAGCAGACTTCTGGTGGAGTCTATCAGATTTTCCATGTATAATATCATGTCATCTGTGAAAAGCGAAAGCTTGACTTCATCTTTGCCAATTTTGATGCCTTTGATTTCCTTTTGTTGTCTGCTGATGCTAGAACTTCCAACACTATGTTAAACAATAGCCGTGAGAGTGGACATCGCTGTCATGTTCCTGATCTCAGGGAAAAAGCTCTCAGTTTTTCCCCATTGAGGATGATGTTAGCTGTGGGCTTTTCATGAATGGCTTTTATGATGCTTAAGTATGTTCCTTCTATCCCGACTTTCTCAAGCGTTTTTATTAAGAAAGGGTGCTGGATTTTGTCAAAGGCCTTTTCTGCATCGATTGACAGGATCATATGGTTCTTATCTTTTCTTTTATTAATGTGATGTATCACATTGATTGATTTGCGAATGTTGAACCAGCCCTGCATCCCAGGAATGAATCCCACTTGAGCATGGTGAATAATTCTTTTTATATGCTGTTGAATTCGATTTGCTAGTACCTTATTGAGAATTTTTGCATCCATATTCATCAGGGATATTGGCCTGTAGTTCTCTTTTTTTACTGGGTCTCTGTCTGGTTTAGGAATCAAAGTAATACTGGCTTCATAGAATGAGTCTGGAAGTTTTCCTTCCCTTTCTATTTCTTGGAATAGCTTGAGAAGGATAGGTATTATCTCTGCTTTAAACGTCTGGTAGAACTCCCCTGGGAAGCCATCTGGTCCTGGGCTCTTATTTGTTGGGAGATTTTTGATAACCCATTCAATTTCTTCGCTGGTTATGGGTCTGTTCAAGCTTTCTATTTCCTCCTGATTACGTTTTGGAAGAGTGTGGGTGTTTAGGAATTTGTCCATTTCTTCCAGGTTGTCCAATTTGTTGGCATATAATTTTTCATAGTATTCCCTGATAATTGCTTGTATATATGAGGGAGTGGTTGTAATGATACCCTTTTCATTCATGATTTTATCTATTTGGGTCATCTATCTTCTCTTTTTGAGAAGCCTGGCTAGAGGTTTGTCAATTTTGTTCATTTTTTTAAAAAAAAAACAACTCTTGGTTTCATTGATCTGCTCTACAGTTTTTTTAGATTCTATATTGTTTATTTCTGCTCTGATCTTTATTATTTCTCTTCTTCTACTGGGTTTAGGCTGTCTTTGCTGTTCTGCTCCTATTTCCTTTAGGTGTGCTGTTAGATTTTGTATTTGGGATTTTTCTTGTTTCTTGAGATAGGCCTGGATTGCAATGTATTTTCCTCTCAGGACTGCCTTCGCTGCATCCCAAAACATTTGGATTGTTGTATTTTCATTTTCATTTGCTTCCATATATTTTTTTAATTTCTTCTCTAATTGCCTGGTTGACCTATTAATTCTTTAGTAGTGTGTTCTTTAACCTCCATGCTTTTGGAGGTTTTCCAGACTTTTTCCTGTGGTTGATTTCAAGCTTCATAGCATTGTGGTCTGAAAGTATGCAGAGTATAATTTCAATTCTTGTATACTTATGAAGGGCTGTTTTGTGACCCAGTATGTGATCTATCTTGGAGAATGTTCCCTGTGCACTCGAGAAGAAAGCATATTCTGTTGCTTCGGGATGCAGAGTTCTAAATATATCTGTCAAGTCCATTTGATCCAATGTATCATTCAGGGCCCTTGTTTCTTTATTGACCATGTGTCTAGATGATCTATCCATTTCTGTAAGTGGAGTGTTAAAGTTCCCTGCAATTACCACATTCTTATCAATAAGTTTGCTTATGTTTGTGAGTAATTGTTTTATATATTTGGGGGCTCCTGTATTCGGCGCATAGACATTTATAATTGTTAGCTCTTCCTGATGGATAGACCCTGTGATTATTCTATAATGCCCTTCTTCATCTCTTGTTACAGCCTTTAATTTAAAGTCTAGTTTGTCTGATATAAGTATGGCTACTCCAGCTTTCTTTTGACTTCCAGTGGCATGATAAATAGTTTTCCATCCCCTCACACTCAATCTGAAGGTGTCCTCAGGTGTAAAATGAGTCTCTTGTAGACAGCAAATAGATGGGTCTTGTTTTTTTTATCCATTCTGATACCCTATGTCTTTTGGTTGGTGCATTTAGGCCATTTACATTCAGTGTTATTATAGAAAGATATGGGTTTAGAGTCATTGTGATGTCCGTAGGTTTCATGCTTGTAGCGATGTCTCTGGTACTTTGTTTCACAGGATCTGCCTTAAGATCTCTTGTAGGGCTGGTTTCGTGGTGACAAATTCCTTCAGTTTTTGTTTGTTTGGGAAGACCTTTATCTCTCCTTCTATTCTAAATGACAGACTTGCTGGACAAAGGATTCTCGGCTGCATATTTTTTTCTGTTCATCACATTGAAGATCTCCTGCCATTCCTTTCTGGCCTGATAAGTTTCAGTAGAGAGATCAGTCATGAGTCTTATAGGTCTCCCTTTATATGTTAGAGCATGTTTATGTCTATCTGCTTTCGGAATTTTCTCTTTATCCTTGTATTTTGCCAGTTTCACTATGATATGTTGTGCAGAAGATCGATTCAAGTTACATCTGAAGGGAGTTCTCTGTGCCTCTTGGATTTCAATGCCCTTTTCCTTCCCCAGATCTGGGAAGTTCTCAGCTATTATTTCTTCAAGTACACCTACAGAACTTTTCCCTCTCTCTTCCTTCTCTGGAATACCAATTATTCATAGATTATTTCTCTTTTGTGCATCACTTAGTTCTCTAATTTTCCCCTCATACTCCTGGATTTTTTTATCTCTCTTTTTCTTAGCTTCTTCTTTTTCCATACTTTTATCTTCTAGTTCACCTATTCTCTCCTCTGCCTCTTCAATCTGAGCTGTGGTTGTCTCCATTTTATTTTGCAGCTCGTTGATAGCTTTTTTTAGCTCTTCCTGGCTGTTCCTTAGTCCCTTGATCTCTGTAGCAAGAGATTCTCTGCTGTCCTTTATACTGTTTTCAAGCCCAGCGATTAATTTTATGACTATTATTCTAAATTCACTTTCTGTTATATTGTTTAAATCATTTTTGATCAGTTCGTTAGCTGTTGTTACTTCCTGGACATTTTTGTGAGGGGAATTCTTCCATTTCATCATTTTGGATAGTCCCTGGACTGGTGTGGGACTTTGGGGCACTTCCCCTGTGCTGTCTTGACTAACTTGCGTTGGCCGGTGGGGCCGCAGTCAGACCTGATGTGTGCCCCCAGCCCACCGCTGGGGCCATAGTCAGACTGGTGTGTACCTTCTCTTCCCCTCTTCTAGGGGCGGGATTCACTGTGGGGTGGCGTGACCCGTCTGGGCTACTTGCACACTGCCAGGCTTGTGGTGCTGGGGATCTGGCTTGTTAGCTGGGGTGGATTGGCAAGTTATACAGGGGTGGGAGGGGCAGGTTCATCTCACTTTTCCTTCGGAGATCCACTTTGTGAGGGGCCCTGTGGCACCTGGAGGGAGTCAGACCCACCAGAGGGACAGATCCGCAGAAGCCCAGTGTTGGGTGTTTGTGAGGTGCAAGAAAGTTCCCTGGCAGGAACTGGTTCCCTTTGGGATTTGGGCTGGGGGATGGGTGAGGGAGATGGTGCTGGCAAGTGCCTTTGTTCCCCGCCAAGCTGAGCTCTGTTGTCCGGGGCTCAACAACTCTCCCTCCTGTTGTCCTTCAGTCCTCCCATTCTCAGAGCAGAGCTGTTAGCTTTTAACCTTCCAGATGTCAAGTCCCTCTTGCCGTCGGAACACAATCTGTCTGGCCCCTCCGCTTTTGCAAGCCAGACTCAAGGGGCTCTGCTTGGCCAGCGGCCTGCCCCTCCGCCCCGGCTCCCTCCAGCCAGTCTGTGTAGCACGCACTGCCTCACCGCCCTTCCTACCCTCTTCTGTGGGCCTCTCGTCTGTGCTTGGCTCCGGAGACTCTGTTCTGCTAGTCTTCTGGCAGTTTTCTGGGTTATTTAGGCAGGTGTAGGTGGAATCTAAGTGATCAGCAGGACGCGGTGAGCCCAGCGTCCTCCTATGCCGCCATCTTCCCCAGCCTGGCAGAACCTTTCCTTATTTCTTAGAATACCTTCTATGTTTCTCCTCTCTATATTTACCTGGGGTCAAGAAGACCCCTAATTTCTGGAAGTACAATACATGGAACTGTTCAAGATGATTCCTTTAGTGTCTTTGCAACTTTTAGATGGTCTGTATGTACATGATCCAGAGGCAAGCCACAGAGTGACAATGAAAGCCAACTTTGGGAAGTGGGTGGGTACCAACTCCCTGTAGGCTGAGATGATCACTACTCCACATCCATCTGTAAGCAAACATCTCCATCATTTACAGGAAAGGAAAAGTCTTATCTCCAATTCCCCTGTCTCCAAGTGGCCATCAGCCTCTTTCCAAACTTGCATGCTCTTTGATTTCCCTTCTGTATAAACCTAAAGATACCTGTAGCTCACCCAGACACCAAATTTACCACCATGTAGGCAACAGTTATTGCATTAACAAACACTGCTGCTTTGTTTCTAACTACCCAATGAAGTTATTTTTTTCTTTATATTTCTCTTTCTAAGAACCCCCTTTTTAAACAATGCATAATTGTGGTTGACATATTTACCATGTAAATTTTGGAGCACAAGAACCCCATGGAAAATTGGCTCAGCAGAAATGACACATGTAAATACATGTAGTTCAGCCAACATTTACTTATTTCAGATAAAGGATGTAACAGGTAGGGAAACGATCTGGGCTCCTCAGAACTTTCCTTTCATCCAAACTGCTAGGAACTGTATGCCTAACACTTTCATTTCCTATCAACTCAGACAGTGGTTTTATCAATGTCCTAACCTCAGTCTGTCAACCACACAATAAACTGTCTTCTTATGGCTTGGATGATACCTACCTTCTGGGATATGTGTGAGATTTCCAACTGTGCCATAGGACCAAGGGCTGTAGAATAGGGGTTATCCTACTGTACTACGCCATTTCACCTAAGGGCTTTCTGAACTCCAGGTTGGCTGTAAATATCCAGGACTCACCACATGTTCTCCCAAAGCACAACTACTCTGATCCAGAGGGACACCTGATCTGGTGGGTACACCAATCCTAGACTGAGGTAAGCTATAACAGCTCAATCATCTAATAAATTCTCTCCACATCCATGTCCATAACTGCAATGGGGAATCTCTTGCTGTCACAGCATCTTGTTGTTGCTGACCTACCTACCTTGGGAACATTGGGCTCCCTTTCTAAAGGACTGTCAAAACAACAAGTGCATCATTCCCAGGTTTAAAGACATGACATGCTCTCCCATCTCTTCTATGCACATTCTGTGTTTTTATCTTTATTCTGAGAGAGCCTTGGTGAGTGGGCGTTCCTAGGAATCCTGATGGGCAGGTGGGCAAGAAACTTTAGTGAACATCCTTGTATGAAGGAGGGAAGAGGGTAAAGACATAGGTCTATGTTTAAAGGGAGCCAGTCCTGGGGAGCCTGGATGGCTGAGCTGGTTAAGCTCAGGCCATGATCTTGTGGTTCCTGGGTTCATGTCCTGCATCAGGCTCTGCACTGACAGCTCAGAGCCTGGAGCCTGCTTCTGATTCTGTGTCTCTCTCTCTCTCTGCCCCTCCCTGGCTCACGATCTCACTCTCTCTCTCTCTCTCAAAACATTAAACATTAAAGATAATGATAATAATAAATAAAGGGAGCCAATCTTAAGCTGTAATTGGAAGTGTTGCATGTCCCTGTTTGGCACTTCTCCTGATCATTTCTGTCCCCTGTTCCCTCAGGTGCAGCACTAAAGGCATGATCACTCTTTTCCTCTCACATGATTAGACAGTCATGCTGAAATCTGGAAGAAATTCAAGCAACTAACAGAAAACAGAATTAATTAATGTCTGGGGAAAAATACCCAAAGGACAAATGTCACAGGGCCCCCACATCAGCTACATAACTGAAGACAGTTTTCATCAGACATTTCCCTTGCCTGATGCACACTGTTGTATTTATTCTTTATTTCCTGGAGAGTCACAGCCCAGCTATAATGTGGCATCCATCAGTCAGGCTGTGTTTTCTTCCATGAATATTATGTAAATCACAGGGTATGTTTTCCACAAAGTATAGGCCTGATTCCTATAAGGAGGCTACTTTTTCTGAGGTAATACTTACTGAGCATAAGCATGTTTATAAACTGGCTGTTATCTTGGAACGGATAATCTGGTCTTTTCCCAGCAGGAAGTGAAGTTCACATTCAGATCAGGAGTTAGCTGTACTTTCTTCAGCATTTTACATGGTTTTCATTTCCATAGGCCCTGAAGATTCAATTAGGGGATTCCAGACCTGTAATCTGAACAAAGTATTGGTTCTTTATGGAGACAGTAAACAGGAGTCGGGACTAGAGACCTCATCTGTAGGTTGGGCCTCGGCTGGAAGACAGGCATTGGGGCAAACAGGGAGGAAAGACCGCCAAGCCATGTCCATCCCACCTGCCGCACATTTACTCCTTCAACATCATCTCATATGCTACATTCCTAACTTGATTCTCAGTCAAGATGAGAAAGGGTAGTATGGTTATAGGTGTAGGTGGTCCTGGATGCAATGGGAGCTGGAGGGGTCAGAAAGCCTGGGTGAGAGGGACAAAGAGGAAATCATAGCTATGTTGGTCTATCACAGGTAGGTTACAGCACATGGACTCTGGGAGTTACTGGTCCAAATGGAACTCGGTGCTTGTCATCCACCTGATCTTAGTCACATGAGGTAACCTTTGTGCTGGAGTCTTCCATCTGCAAAATAACACCTACACACTATTTATGAGAGTAATTAGTATGTGCAAAGTACTTAAAACAATGACCTCCTCTTAAGTTAACGATCTTGTAGTTAACATATAACTATAAGTTAACTGTAAGTTAACTAACTATAACTATAGTTAACTATCACTATTTCAGCTCTTATCTGTCCTAGAGATTGGACCTTGGTTTTGTGCAGAAATTTATTTGAAATTTAAAAATTAATTATTCTTTGCCACTCAAATTTTGGTGAAAAATAGTGTAATTCTGTTATCATCTTGTTCAAGAAGAGAACCAGGCAGAATCAAACCTAAACCATCCAAATAAAATGAAAATTAGCCTCCAGAGAAGATTAGATAATAGATCTTCATGCATTTTAGCATCTATCAATCCTGGCTCATTTAAGACCAATTTATGGTTATGTTCTGGGAAAATCAAGAGTTATTTTCCCCATAAGTGGATTTAAGAAATACCACAATTATAACTCACAGGTTAGTGTTTAAGATAGTTTTTCTGGGATTCTTAGGAGAGAACCCTAATGGGTTTGCTTCCTCCCTTTTTTACATTATATATCCTCCTCTCTCTCTTCCCACTCCCCTCCCTGTTAAGTATGAGATATTATTGTGTTTCAGCCAGTATTTATTAGCACTGAGATTAAAAGATGAATAAATCAGTCAAATTTCTCTTAGTCTGGGCTCAGGAGATGAGATAGTGAACAAATGACATAAATGACTATTACCTATGTATAGTTAGGTTCTATGAGAGTCTAGATGGAGACTAATACCTTGTATAGTTATTGTGGGCTGCCCATCTACCTAAGAATATGTAATTTCAAAAACCAGTCAGTATTTTTGGTCAAAACTAGTTTTTCTTAAAAGTTAAAGACATCCTTTGTAGAATACTTCCAAAGGGCTTTTCCATATTAGCATGTAATATTATTTGAAAATGGAATTGATCTTGGAGGAAATACCTCATAAGCTCTTTCTTTAGAGAGATAACTGTATAAATCAGACTCTAAGACCAGAGAGGCAGAGCAAGAGTGAAAAGAGTCCTACAAAAGACACAGGACAGCCAGCGGAATTAGAAGGGTTTCTTGTCGACACAGGATACAAAGGAGAAAGGACAACAGAGGCCAGATACTTATATCCCTATCTCATCACCCCAATTTTGAGAAGGAGGCCAAATTCTATTTCATCTATATTAGCACTAGAAGTCTCTACAATTACAACCAGGGTCATAAGAGCATACTGATACTCATCCAAATGGTTAACATTACCCATGTGCAGGCTTCCATGTGGTCAAAATTTATCCAAATTAACTTCACATGTTTCCTATTCATTTGGATATGTTGAAATAGTGTATGTCATGAAATAAATTCATGTATCTTCATGGATCAGACAGAATTAAGAAAAAAAGAAGTGATATGGTCAGTGGGGATCATTATAGAGTATGGAGGCTGCAGTAAATGGGAGAGTAAGAAAACTGTTTTTAAAAAAAAAATTGTATGTCAATTATATTTCAATTTTTTGTCTACCATAGCCAAACTACAGAAACAGCCCAAGTGTCCATCAATAGATGAATAGATAAAAAAAAAGAGGTCCTAGAGATTGGACCTTGTTTTTGTGCAGAAATTTATTTGAAATTTAAAAATTATTCTTTGCCACTCAAATTTTGGTGAAAAACAGTGTAATTTTATTATCATCTTGTTCAAGAAGAGAACCAGGCAGAATCAAACCTAAACCCCACTGTTAAGCTATCTGGTCCTGGACTTTTGTTTGTTAGTAGTTTTTTTGAGTATCAGGTTTACAACATGATCATTCAACAATTCTATACATTGATCATGTTCACCATGTAAGGGTAGTCACCATACATCGTTATTACAATCTTATTGACCACCTTCCCTAAGGTGTACTTTTAATATCATGACTTATTTATTTTTTAACTGGAAGTTTGTACCTAAGTATATCTTTATTTATTTGCTCATCCCCTTACTTCACTGGCAACAACCAGTTTGTTCTCTGTAATTGAAAGTCTGCTTTTGTTTTTTTTCCCTAGATTTTACATATAAGTGAAATCATATGGTAATTGTCTTTCTCTATCTCACTTATTTCACTTAGCATAATATCCTCCATCCATATTGTTGCAAATGGCAAGATCTCTTCCTTCCTTCCTTCCTTCCTTCTTTCCTTCCTTCCTCTTTCTTTCTTTCTTCTTTCTTTCTTTCTTTCTTTCTTTCTTTCTTTCTTTCTTCTTTCTTTTTCTTTCTTATTTATTTCTGGCTTTTTAATATTCCATTGTAGCTATATATTACATCTTCTGTAGAATTCATCTACCAGTGGACATTTGGGTTACTTCCAAATTTTGGTTATTGCAAATAATGTGGCAATAAACATTAAATAAATATTTAAGAATAAATAAATAAATAAACATAAAATAAATATTTAGCGTTTGATTTTCTGTAATAAATACCCAGTAGTAGAGTTACTAGATCATATAGTATTTCCAATTTTAGCTTTTTGGAGAACATCCATTCTGTTTTCCACAAGTTGTACCAGTTTACATTTTCACCAAGAGACCAAATATTTTTATTTTCTTCACATCCTTACTACTTTGTTATTTCTTGTGTTTAATATTAGCCTTTCATACAGGTGGGAGGTGATATCTCATTTTGGTTTTGATTTGCACTTTCCTGAAGATTAGTGATGTTCAGTTTTCTTTCCATGTTTCTGTTGGCCATCTGAATGTCTTCTTTGACATAAAGAATGTTTATTCAGGTCCTATGCCCATTTTATATTCAGGTTGTTGTATTGGTGCTGAGTTGTATAGTTATTTTTAAACTTTGGATATTAATCCCTTATTGTGTATGCCATTTGCAAATAACACCTCCCATTTATTACATTGCTTTTTTGCTTGTTGATGATTTCCTTTGCCAAGCAAAAGCTTTTTAAAAAAACATTTTATTTTATTTATTTTATTTTTAATTTTTTAATTTTTTTAACGTTTATTTATATTTGAGACAGAGAGAGACAGAGCATGAACGGGGGAGGGTCACAGAGAGAGGGAGACACAGAATCTGAAACAGGCTCCAGGCTCTGAGCTGTCAGCACAGAGCCTGACGCGGGGCTCGAACCCACGGACCGTGAGATCATGACCTGAGCCGAAGTCGGACGCTTCACCGACCGAGCCACCCAGGTGCCCCAAAATATTTTATTTTAATTCTAATATAGTTAACATACAGTGTTATATTAGTTTTATATAGGCAATAAAGTGATTCCGCAAGTCCATACATGACCTGGTGCACATCAAAACAAGTGTACTCCTTAGTCCCCATTACTTATTTCACTTATCCCCCACCAACCTCCCCCTCTGGTAACCATCAGTTTTTTCTCTATAGTTAAGAATATGTTTCCTGGTTTGTATCTCTCTCTTTTATTTTTCCTTTGCTTGTTTTGTTTCTTAGATTCCACATATGAGCGAAATCATACCATATTTGTCTTTCTCTTATTTTGCTTAGCAGTATATTCTCTAGCTTCATCTATGTAATTGCAAATGACAAGATATCCTTTTTTTATGCCAGAACAATAATCCATTGTACATATATATGTTGCTTCTTTTTTTTTAACGTTTATTTATTTTTGAGAGAAAGATACAGAGTGTGAGGGGGAGAGGGACAGAGAGAGAGGGAGACACAGAATCGGAAGCAGGCTCCAGGCTCTGAGCTGTCAGCACAGAGCTCGACGCGGGGCCCAAACTCATGAACCATGAGATCATGATGTGAGCTGAAGTTGGACGCTGAACCAACTGAGCCACCCAGGCGCCCCAGTTTTTGAGGTGACAAAGATATTCCAGAACTACATAAGGGTGAAAAAAAGAGAAAGGACTTAATTTTTAATAAAAAAAAAAACATTAAAAAATCAATACCACCGAAATACAAGCAATTATAATAATATATCATAAAATTTGTATTTCAACAGATTAGACAATCTACAAGAAATAAATTTCTAGAAACATGCAATATTCCAAAACTGAAAAGGAAATGATGGAAAATTTGAACAGATCAATTACTATTAATGAAATTCAATTGAAACTCAAAAAAACTACTAACAAACAAAAGTCCAGGACCAGATAGCTTAACAGTGGGGTTTAGGTTTGACTCTGCCTGGTTCCCTTCTTGAACAAGATGATAATAAAATTACACTGTTTTTCACCAAAATTTGAGTGGCAAAGAATAATTAATTTTTAAATTTCAAATAAATTTCTGCACAAAAACAAGGTCCAATCTCTAGGACCTCTTTTTTTTTTTTTTATTCATCTATTGATAGACACTTGGCCTGTTTCTGTTGATTGGCTATGGTAGACAATGCTGCTATAAACATTAGGGTGCATGTATCCCTTTGAATTAGTGGTTTTGTATTTTGGGGGTAAATATCCAGTAGTGCAATTACTGGATCATAGGCTACTTCTATTTTTAACTTTTTGAGGAAACTCCATACTGTTTTCCAGAGTGCCTGCATCACTTTATATTCACAATAGTGAAAGAGGGTTCCTTTTTCTCCACATACTCACAAATACCTGTTGTTTCTAGTGTTGTTGATTTTAACCATTCTAACAGGTGTAGGTGACATCTCATTGCAGTTTTGATTTGCATTTCCCTGATGATGAGTGATTTTGAACACCTTTTCAAGTGTCTGTTGGCCATATGGATGTCTTCTCTGGAGAAATACGTGTTGTCTTCTCCCCATTTTTAGTTGGATTATTTATTTTTTGGAGTTTGGAGTTGCATCAGTTCTTTATGCATTTTGGATCCTAACTCTTTATTGGATATGTCATTTGCAAATATCTTCTCCCAATCGGTAGGTTGCCTTTTAGTTTTTTTTTTTTTTTTTTGACTGTTTCTTTTGCTGTGCAGAAGCTTTTTATTTTGATGTAGTCCAAACAGTTTGTTTTTTAAATATTTATTTATCTATTTATCTGTTTTTTCAAGTTTTTATTTAAATTCAAGTTAGTTGACATATAGTGTAATATTAGTTTCAGGTGTACAATTTAATTATTCAAGACTTAAATACAATAGCCAGTGCTCATTGCAAGTGCATCCTGTCACTTATGTATGTATTTATTTAATTTAAATTCCAGTTAGTTAACTTACAGTGTAATATTAGTTTCAGGTGTTCAATTTAGTGACTTAACACTTAGATACAACACTGGTGCTCATTACAAGTGTACTCTTTAATCCTCATCATGTATGTATGTATGCCTGAAATGACTTGTCCATAAATATGTTGCAAGGCCAATGTTCAACAGATTGTCATCTATGTTTTCTTTGAGGAGATTTATGATTTCAGGTCTCACATTTAGGAGTTTAATACATTTTGAGTTCATTTTTGTGTGTGCTGTAAGAGTATGGTCAACTTTTGTTTGTTTTTTTTTTTTTTTTGTTCATGTGTTTGTTTCATTGTATTAACACGATTTATTGTAAGACTGTCTTTCCCCCGTTGTATATTTGGTTTCCTTTGTCATAAATTAATTGACCATATAGGTGTGAGTTTATTTCTGGGTTCTCTATTCTGTTCCACTTATCTGTGTCTATTTTTGTTATAATACTATAATGCGTTGATTACTATAGCTTTACAATATTTCTTGAAATGTGAGATTGTTATACTTTCAGTTTTTTTCTTCCTTATGAAGATTTCTTTGGCTTTGGAAGACTTTTGTGGTTCCATACAAATTTCAGGATTATTTGTTCTGTTCTCTTAAAAATATTATTGGTATTTTTATGGGGATTGCATTGATTCTGTGGGTTGTCTTGGTATTCTTGACATGTTAGCAATATTAATATTTCCAATACATGAGTATGATATGTCTTTCCATTTGTACCATTTCTTTCACTAACGTCTTATAGTTTTCATCATATAGGTATTTCCTCTCCTTGATTAAATTTATTTCTAGGTATATTTTTTTTTTGGTAAAATTATAAATGTGATTGTTTTCTTAATTTTTCTTTCTCTTACTTTCTTCTTAGTGTATAATAATGCAACAGATTTTTGTATGAAATTTTTAATTTTTAATTTTTAAAGATTGTTTATTTATTTTGAGAAAGAGAAAGAGAAAGTGTGCACAGAAGTTCAGGAGGGGTAGAGAGAGAGGAAGAGAGACAATCCCAAGCAGGCTCTGCACTGCCAGCACAGAGCCTGACATGGGGCTCAATCCCCTAAACTGTGAGATCATGACCTGAGCTGAAACCAAAAGTTAGATGCTTGACTGAGCCACCCAGGTGCCCCATTATTTCAAAATTTTACCAAATTTATTCATCAGTTATAATAGTTTTTGGTAAAGTCTTCAGGGTTTACTATAGATAATATCATGTCATCTGAAACTGAGTTTTTTTCTTTCTTACCAATTTGAATTTTTTTTTTTCTTGATTGCTGCTCCTAGAACTTCCAGTACCATATTGAATAAAAGTGGTGAGAGTGAACATCCTTGTCTTATTCTTGACCTGAGAGGGAAAGATTTCAATTTTTCTTCGAGTATGATGTTAGTTGTGGGTTTTTATATATTGCTTTTGGTATGTTGAAGTATGTTTACTATAAACCCACTTTGTTGACAGTTTTTATCATGAATGGATGCTGTATTTTGTAAAATGCTTTTCTGCTTCTGGTGAGATTTTTTTTTATCCTTTCTCTGTTTAATATGATGTATCACATTGATTAATTTGTGATATTGACCCACCATTGCATCCTTGGAATAAATTCCACTTGACTGTGGTAAATGATAATTGTGATGTATTGTTGATTGCATTTTGTTAACATTTTGGTGAGAATTTTCACATCTACTTTATCAGAGATACTAGCTTGTAGTTTCCTTCCTTCCTTCCTTTCTTCTTTTGTCTTTTCTTTTCTTTTTTTCTCTTCTTTTGTTAGTGTCTTCATCTAGTTTTGGCAACAGGGTAATGCTGGCCTCATAAAATGAATTTGGAAGTTTTCCCCTCCTCTTTTATTTCTTGGAATATTGAGAATAGTACAATTTAACCCTTCTTTAAAAGCTTGGTAGATTCAACTGTTAAGCTATCTGGTCCTGGACTTTCGTTTGTTAGTAGTTTTTTTGAGTATCAATTTAATTTCATTACTAGTAATTGATCTGTTCAAATTCTCCACCGTTTCCTTTTCAGTTTTGGAATATTGCATGTTTCTAGAAATTTATTCATTTCTTCTAGATTGTCTAATCTGTTGACATACAAATTTTATAATATATTATAATTGCTTGTATTTCAGTGGTATTGATTTTTTAATTAAAAATTAAGTCCTTTCTCTTTTTTTTTCATAATAAGAGTGAATAAAGGTTTGTCATTTTTGTTAATCTTTTCAAAGAATCAGATATTGGTTTCATTGCTCTTTTATATGTCTCTATTACATATATATCTACTATAATATTTATTATTTCTTTCCTTCTACTAAATTTAGGCTCTGTTTCCTCTTTTTCCTAGTTCTTTTAGAGGTATGGTTAAGTTGTTTATGTGAGATTTCTCCAGTTTTTGGTAAACCTGTATAGTATAAACTACCTTTCTGAATTGCTTATGCTATGTTCCAAAGATTATGTATCATTTTGTTTACATTTTCACTTGTTTTCATGTATTTTTAAATTTTATTATTCATTCATTCATTCATTACTAGTATGCTGTGTAGCCTCCATTTGTTTTCATTTTATTCCAGATTTTTCCTGAAATTGATTTCTAATTTCATACCTTTTTAGTCAAAAAACAGGTTTTTTTTCTTTCCAAGATTTTTTTTAAAGTCAGTTTAGTTGGCATATAGTATAGTCTTGTTTTCAGGAGTAGAATTTAGTGATTAATCACTTAAATATAACATCCAGTGTTCATCACAACAGGTGCCCTCCTTAATACCCATCACCCATTTACCCCATCCCCCCACCTATTTCCCCTTCAGCAATCCTGTTTGTTCTCTATAGTTAAGAGTCTCTTATGGTTTGCCTCCCTCTGTTTTTATCTTATATTGTTTTTCCTTCTCTTCCCTTATGTTCCTCTGTTTTATTTCTTAAATTCCACATATGAGTAAAATCATATGGTATTTGTCTCTCTGACTGAATTATTTTGATTGGAATAGTATACTCTAGTTCCATCCTTGCCATTGTAAATGGCAAGGTTCACTCTTTTTGATGACTAAGTATATATATATATATATATATATATATACATACACAGCTCCACCACTTCTTTATCCATTCATCAGTCAATGGACATTTGGTCTCTCTCCATAATTTAACTATTGATAGCACTGCTGTAAACATTGGGGTGCATGTACCCCTTCAAATTAAATATTTTATATCCTTTGGATAAATGTATTTTATATCCTTTGGATAAATGCCTAGTAGTGCAACTGCTGGGTTGTACGGTAGCACTGTCTTTAACTTTCTGAGGAGCCTCCACACTGTGTTCCAGAGTGACTGCACCAGTCTGCATTCCCACCAACATTGGAAGAGGATTCCCCTTTCTCTGCATCCTCACTGACATGTTACCTCCTGTGTTGTTAATTTTAGCCATTCTGACAGGCGTGAGGTGGTATGTCATTGTGGTTTTTATTTGTATTTCCTTAATGATGAATGATATTGAGTGTCTTTTCATGTGTCTTTTAGCCATCTGGATGTCTTCTTTCGAAAAATGTGTCTTCATGTCTTCTGCCCATTTCTTAACAGAGTTATTTGTTTTTTGGGTGTTGAGTTTGATAAGTTCTTTATAGATTTTGGATACTACCCCTTATCAGATATGTTCTTTGCCAATATCTTCTCCCATTCTGTATGGTGCCTTTTAGTTATGACTGTTTTCTTCATTGTACAAAAGCTTTTTATCTTGATGAAGTCCCAATAATTCATTTTCTTTCTTTCTTTCTTTCTTTCTTTCTTTCTTTCTTTCTTTCTTTCTTTCTTTCTTCTTTCTTTCTTTCTTTCTTTCTTTCTTTCTTTTTCTTTCTTTCTTTTTTAATTTAGATTTTAGTTAGTTAACATACAGTGCAGTATTGGTTTCAGAAGTGGAATTCAGTGATTCATTGCTTACATACAACACCCAGTGCTCATTACAATGCTCTCCTTAATACACACTCCCTTCTAGCCCAATTCACACCCACCTCCTCCCATCAACGCTTACTTTTTTTCCTCTATCATTAAGAGTCTCTTGTGGGTTGTTTGCCTTTTTTTCTTCCCCCTCCTTCCCATATGTTCATGTGTTTGGTTTCTTAAATTCCACAAATGAATGAAATAATATGGTATTTGATTTTCCCTGAATGACTTATTTTGTTTTCCATAATACATTCTAGCTCCATCTACATTGTTGAAAGTGGCAAGATTTAGTTATTGTTCATGGCTGAGTAATATTCCATTTGTGTGTGTGTGTGTGTGTGTGTGTGTGTGTGTGTGTACAATCAATTTGTCAGCCAATTGATGTTCATGCTCTTTACATAGTTTGGCTATTATTGATAATGCTGCTATAAACATTGGGGTGCCTGTATCCCTTTAAATCTGCGCTTTTGTATCCTTTGGGTAAATACTTAATAGTGCAATTGCTAGATCATAGGGAAGTTCTATTTTTAGTTTTTTGTTTTGTTTTGTTTTGTTTTGTTTTTAATGGTTCTCCACAGTGTTCTCCAGACTGACTGCATCAGTTTGCATTCCCACCTGCAATGGAAGAGGATTCCATTTTTTCCACATTCTTGCCAAGACCTGTTGTTTCTTATGTTGTCAATTTTAGCCATTCTGACAGGTTTTAGGTGGTATCTCATTGTGATTTTGATTTATATTTCCCTGACGAGTTATGGTGAACATCTTTTCATGTGTCTGTTAGCCATTTGTATGCCTACTTTGGAAAAATGTCTATTCATATCTTCTGCCTGTTTCTTAATTGGATTATTTAGGTTTTGGTGTTGAGTTTGATAAGTTCTTTATAGATTTTGGATAATGACCTTTATCAGATATGTCATTTGCAATATCTTCTCCCATCCCATAAACTGCCTCTTAGTTTTGTCGATTGTTTCCTGTACTGTGCAGAAAGTTTTTATCTTATGAAATCTTGATAGTCCACAATAGATTTTGTTTTTCTTGCCTTCAGGGAAGTGTCTAGCAAGAAATTACTCCAGCTGAGGTAAAAGAGTTTGCTGCCTATGTTCTCCTCTAGGATTTTGATAGTTTCCTGTCTTTCATTTAGGTCTTTCATCCATTTTGAATTTATTTTTGTGTATGGTGTAAGAAAGCGAGCCAGTTTCATGTTTCTGCATGTCGCTGTCCACTTTTCCCAACAGCATTTGTTGAAGAGACTGTCTTTTTCTCATTGGTAATTTCTTCCTGCTTTGTCAAAGATTAGTTGACCATAGAGTTGTGGGTCCATTTCTGTGTTTTCTATTCTGTTCCATTGATCTATGTGTCTTTTTGTGTCAGTATCATACTGTTTTAATGACTATAGCTTTGTAATATAGCTTTCCGTCTGGAATCGTGATGCCTCTATTTTTATTTTTCAGGATTGCTTTGGCTATTTAGAGTCTTTTGTGGTTCTATACAAATTTTAGGGATGTTTGTTCTAGCTCTGCAAAAAATGCTGGTGGTATTTTCATGGGGATTGCATTCAATGTGTAGATTGCTTTGGGTAGTATAGACATTTTAACAATATTTTTTCTTCCAATCCATGAACATGAAATGTTTTGCCATTTCTTTGTGTCCTCTTCAGTTTCTTTCATAAGTCTTCTATAGTTTTCAAAGTACAGACCTTTTTACCTTTTTAGTGAGGTTTATTCCTAGGTGTCTAATTGTATTTGGCACAAGTGCAAATGGGATTGATTTCTTGATTTCTTCTTCTGCTGAACCTTTATTGGTGTATAGAAATGCAACAGATTTCTGGATGTTGATTTTATAACCTGTGACTTTCCTAAATTCATGTATTAGTTCTAGCAATGCTTTGGTGGAGTCTTTCAGATTTTCTACATAGAGTATCATGTCATCTGCCAAATGGTGCCACACTCTGTGTTTTAACTCAGGTGTGGCTGTGTTTCAAATTTCCAGACTTTAAAGATCCCAGGGCATGGATCTGCCCTGATCTTCTGGAGGGTGACCTCCCTGCATTATGTCTTGTCCTGTCTTATCACAGAAGACAAACATGTGACAGTGCAGTGGATCAGAGTTTATGGTAAATCACAACACACAGCCAATGCCAGGGTGTGCAGACCTCCACCTGGGTCTTTGTTCCTCTATTAGTGAGTCAGACAGTTTGATAGCTCCTGCAGGGTCCTTTGTCCTCAGAGAGGCCATTACCATTTACCGAAAGCACTCCAAGCAGGGCAACTGCTTCTCTCTATGTGACCCTCAGGATCCTTAGGCCGCCCACTGCAGGGGCTTTGTTCTGCTTTCCCACTGGAGCACTGCTCACCTTCCCAGGTGCAAACCTGGCAATGTCTCAGACCTTCAAAACTTCAGAATATGTTCTTTTCTATGTATAAGAAAGTAGTTTTATAAACAGTTTATGGAAAAGTATTTATAAAAACTTAATGGAACTCCTTTTTTCCCCATCAAAGGTTTTGGGGAATAATTTTCTTGTGTAGTCCTTTGTGTGTGTTTTCTCTTTGTGTGTGTGTGTGTATGTGTGTGTGTGTGTGTGTGTGTGTGTGTTCTTTCTCTCGTCCTTCTTTCTGGCTACTCCCAGAATGGTCAGACTTCCCTCCCCGGGGGAGCATCCAGGGTGCTTTTCTCCCACAAACTCTATGCAGTTCCGACTTTCCACAGGTCATTTTTCTGGTTTACATATGTGCAGCGTTATTCTCTAAGACTTCTTATAGATCACTTGGGTGTTCTGAATGATTTGATTTTTATCTAGCAGTGCTTGAGGGAGGAGGCAAGCTCAGGGTCACCCTACTGCTCTGCAATTTTACCAACCATCCTTTAATAATTCATTTTTGCTTCTGTTTCCCTTGCCCCTGGAGAAGTTTCTAGTAAGAGGTTGCTACTTCCAATGTCAAAGAGGCTGCTGAATGTATTCTCCTCTAGGATTTTGATGGTTTCTTGTCTCACATTTAGGTGTTCCAACAATTGTGAGTTTATTTTTGTGTATGGCATAATAAAGTGGTCCTGTTTAACTCTTCTGCATGTTGTCGTCCAGTTTTCCCAAAACCATTTGTTGAAGAGATTTTTTTCAATGGGTTATTCTTTCCTATTTTGTTGAAGTTCATTTGACCATATAGTTGTGGGTCCATTTCTGGGTTTTACAGTCTGTTCCATTGATTTGTCTGTTTTATGTTTATTTGTTTGTTTTGTTTTGCTTTTGTGCCAGGACCATACTGTCTTGTTGATTTCAGCTTTGTAATATAGTTTGAAGTCCAGAATTGTGATACCTCCAGCTTTGCTTTTCTTTATCAAGAATGTTTGGCTCTGGAGCACCTTGTTGTCTCAGTCAATTAAGCATCCCACTCCTGATTTCAGCTCAGGTCATGATCTCACAGTCTTGAGTTCGAGCCCCACACTGGGCTCTGTGCTGACAGTGTGAAGACTGCTTGAAATCCTGCTCTCTGCCCTCCCCCCACTTGTGCTCTCTCTCTCTCTCTCAAAAATGAATAAAATAAAAAAAAAGAATTCTTGGCTCTTTAGGATCTTTTATGAATCCATATAAAATTTAGAATTGTTTGTTCTACCTCTGTGAAAAATGTGGTATTTTTATGGGGATTGCATTAAATGTGTAGATTGCTCTGAGTAGTATAGACATTTTCACAATTTGTTCTTCCAACCCATGAACATGGAATGTTTTCCCACTTTTCTGTCTCCTCTTCAATTTTTTTTTTCATAAGTATTTTCTAGTATCTTAGACTCTGCACCAGTTTATGGATTATTTTTCAGAGGAATTCTGAAATGACTTTCTAGAACTTCTCAGGAGATACTTTGACACTAAGAGAGTTTACAAAAACATCAATTATTATAATTATATCAGTTATTGAGAGCACATCCATATGAATGTCACTCAGTGGGAGACTCTGACTGATTTTACTAAAAGGCCAGAAAGAGAAGTCTTGTGTTAGAAGGCTGGTACCTTCTTGTGTTAGAAGGCTTGTACCAGAAGGCTGGTATATTCAGTATATTGACAGGGACCCAGAAACTAATTGGAACTAGAGAAAAATAAGAATCAGGACCTTAATGATGAGGAAAAATAAGCCAAATTTATTGAAGAACAATTGAGAAGAGGTTTGTAGGGGAAAGAACCAGAGGCTCTTATTCTTGCATAATTAAGCAGAGAAAATGATGAACAAAAGTTTACATTTAATTTGAATAAAGGAGCATGTAGAGTTTTCAAGGAAGTAATTGACAAATATACAGCTGTTGTAAAGATGATTACTCTGTAGACAAGCTGAAACTTGACAAGACTCATTTAGAAACAGTAATTCCAGCACCAGGAAAAATAATTCTTTTTAAACGGAGGCTACAGAGGAAATGAAGGTACTTTAGATTCCATCAATGAGAAAACCTTTTCAGACACTATAGTTATTGAAACTGGCATTTTTTAAAACTTTTTTTGTCATTTTAATTTTTTTCAATAATTTTTTAACTAGACTAAATTATAATTTATATTCCAAAGCATACAAACAAAATCAAAAGTACCCATTTGTTAAACAATTACACATAAATATTAGAATAAACTAAAAATTTCCCATGTGATATGCTGAAATGGCATTACTAGTGATAAAATATGACTATGTAGCATCATTGGCAACAAAAATGAGATGCTTACATAATTTTAAAACATTACTGTTCAAATGGCTAAACATTATTTTTTAAAATATAATTTATTGTCAAGTTGGTTAACATAGTGTATACAGTGTGCTCTTCATTTGGGGGGTAGATTTCCATGATTAATCGCTTACATACAACACCCAGTGCTCATCCCAACAAGTGCTCTCCTCAATGTCCTTCTCCCATTTTCCCCTCTCCCTCACCATCTCCATCAACCCTCAGTTTGTTCTCTGTATTTAAGAGTCTCTTATGGTTTGCCTCCATCTCTGTTTGAAACTAGTTTTTCCCCTTCCCTTCCCCCATGGTCTTCTGTTAAGTTTCTGAAGTTACATATATGAGTGAAAACATATCATATCTGTCTTCCTCTGACTGACTTATTTCACATAACATAATACTTTCCAATTCCATCCATGTTTCTGCAAATGGCAGGATTTCATTCTTATTGACAAATAGTATCCCATTGTATATATAAACCACATCCTCTTTACCCATTCATCGGTTGATGGACATTTAGGCTCTTTCCATAATTTGGTTATTGCTGAAAGTGCTTCTATAAACATTGGGTACATGTGCCCCTATGAATTAGCACTCTTGCATCCTTTGGATAAATTCCTAGTAGTGCCATTGCTGGGTCATAGGGTAGTTCTATTTTTAATTTTTTGAGGAACCTTCACATTGTTTTCCAGAGTGACTGCACTAGTTTTCATTCCCACCAACAGTGCAAGAAGATTCCTACTTCTCTACATCCTTGCCAGGATCTGTTTTTTCATGAGTTGTTAATTTTAGTCAGTCTGACTGGTGTGAGGTGGTATCTCACTGTGGTTTTGTTTAAAAAGTTTTTGTTTAATGTTTATTTATTTTGAAGGAGAAAGAGACAGAGCATGATTGGGGGAGGGGCAGAGAGACAGACAGACAGAGACACAGAATCCGAAGGAGGCTCCAGGCTCTGAGCTATTACCACAAAGTCTGACATGGAGTTTGAACTCACAAGCCATGAGGTTGTGAACTAAGGTGAAGTTGGACGTTTAACCTACTGAGCCACCCAGGTGCCCCTCAAGGTGGTTTTGATTTATATTTCCCTGATGATGAGTGATAATGAGCATCTTTTCATGTGTCTTTTGGCCATCTGGATGTCTTCTTTGGAAAAGTGTCTATTCATGTCTTCTTCCCATTTCTTTTTGGGTGTTGAGTTCTTCATAGATTTTGAATACTAACCCTTTATCTGATATATCATTTGCAAGTATCTTCTCCCATTCTACTGGTTGCCTTTTAGTTTTGTTGATTGTTTCCTTTGCAGTGCAGAAGCTTTTTATCTTGACAAGGTTCTGATAGTTTATTTTTGCTTTTATTTCTCTTGCCTTTGGAGACATGTCCAGCAAGAAATTGCTGCAGCTGAGGTCAAAGAGGTTGTTGCCTGTTTTCTCCTCTAAGATTTTGATGGTTTCCTGTCTCACATTTAGGTTTTGTTTTTTTTTTTTTAATCCATTTTGAGTTTACTTTTGTGTATGGTGTAATAAAGTGGTTCAGTTTCAGTCTTCTGCATGTTGCTATTCCGTTCTGCCAACACCATTTGCTAAAGAGACGGCCTTTTTTTTTCCCATTGAATGCTCTTTCCTGCTTTGTCAAAGATTGGTTGGCCATACATTTGTGGGTCCAATTCTGGGTTGCCTATTATATTCCATTGGCCTATGTATCTGTTTGTGCCAATACCATATTGTCTTGATGATTACAGCCTTGTAGTAGAAGGTAAAGTCTGGGATTGTGATGCCTCCCACTTTGGTTTTCTTCTTCAACATTACTTTGGCTATTCAGGGTCTTATGTGGTTCCATACAAATTTTGGGATTATTTGTTCTAGCACTGAGAAGAATGCTGGTACAATTTTGATTGGGATTGCATTGGATGTGTGTATTGCTTTGGGTAATATTGACATTTTAACAACATTTGTCCTTTCAATCCATGAGCATGGAATGTTTTTCCATTTCTTTATATTTTCTTCAATTTTCTCCAGAATTTTCTATAGTTTTCAGCATACAAATCTTTTACATCTTTGTTAGATTAATTCCTAGGTATTTTATTGTTCTTGGTGTGATTGTAAATGAGATCGATTTCTTGATTTCTCTTTCTGTTGCTTCATTATTGGTGTATAGAAATAGAACTGATTTCTGTACCTTGATTTTGTATCCTGCAACTTTGCTGAATTAGTGTATGAGTTCTACCACCTTTTGGGTGGAGTCTTTTGGGTTTTCCATGTAGAGTATCATGTCATATGAAAAAAGTGAAAGTTTGACTTCTTCTTTGCAAATTTGGATGCCTTTTATTTCACTTTTTGTCTGTTTGCTGAGGGTAGGATTTCCAACACTATGTGAAACAACAGTGGTGAGAGTGGACATCCCTGTCGTGTTCCTGATCTCATGGGGAAAGTTTTCAGTTTTTCTTGATTGAAGATGATATTAGCTGCAGGCTTTCATATATGGCTTTTATGATGTTAGGGTATGTTCTTTCTATTCTGACTTTCTTGAGGGTTTTTATTAAGAAAGAAAGCTGTATTTTGTCAAATGCTTTTTCTGCAAATTACAGGATCATATGGTTCTTATTCTTTCTTCTATTAAAGTAATGTATCACATTTATTGATTTGCAAATATTGAACCAGTCCTGCATACCGGGAATGAATCCCACTTGATCATGGTGAATAATTCTTTTAATATACTGTTGAATTCAATTTGCTAGCATCTTGTTGAGAATTTTTCATCCATGTTCATCAGAGATCTTGACTTCTAATTATCTTTTTTGGGGGGGGCGGGTATCTGTCTGGTTTGGGAATCAAGGTAATGCTGGCTTCATAAAATGAGCCCAGAAGCTCTCCTTCTACTTCTATTTTTTGGAACACCCTGAGAAGGACAGGTATTAACTCTGCTTTAAAAATGTCTGGTAGAATTCCCTTGGGAAGTCATCTGGCCCAGAACTCTTATTTTTGGGAGATTTTTGATAACTGATTAAAATTCTTCACTGGTTATGGGTCTGTTCAAATTTTGTCTTTCTTACAATTTGAGTTTTGGTAGTGTGTATGTGTCTAGGAATTATAAATGTTTATGTCCCAATATGAAACACCTAAATCAATTAATCACAAACATAAGTTATCTTTATTGCATATGACTTTAATATTCCACTTAGGGCAATGGACAGATCATCTTGGCAGAAAATCAATGAAGAAACAATGGCCCTGAATGATACACTGGACCAGATGGATTTGACACATATATTCAGAACTTTTCATCCAAAAGCAGCAGAATACACATTATTCTTGAGTGCACAAGGAATATTCACCAAGATAGGTCATATACTGTGTCACAAAAAAGCCCTCAATAAATATAAAATAATTGAGATCATACCATGCATATTTTCAGATCACAATGTTATCAAACTTGAAATCAGTCACAAGAAAAAGTTTTGAAAACCTCCAAATGTATGGGGGCTAAAGAAAATCCTACTGACGAATGAATGGGTCAGCCAAGTAATTAAAGAAGAAATTTAAAAATATATATATATACATGAATACAAATGAAAATGAAAACACAGCAGTCCAAAGCCTTTGGGATGCAGGAAAGGCAGCCCTAAGAGGAAAATACATTGCAGTCCAGGCCTATCTCAAGAAACAAGAAAAATCCCAAATACAAAATCTAACAGCACACCCAAAGGGACTATAACCAGGACAGCAGAGAAATCCCAAGGTCAGCAGAAGAGAAATAATAAAGTTAGAGCAGAAATAAACAATATAGAATAAAAAGAAAAAAAAAACCAGAACAGATCAATGAATCTAAGGGCTGTTTTTTTGAAAAAATAAACAAAATTGATAACGTTCTAGCCAGACTTCTCAAAAAGAAAAGAGAGAGTACCCAAACAGATAAAATCACTAATGAAAAAGGACAGATTACAACCAACACCACAGAAATGTAAACAATTATTACAGAATATTATGAAAAATTATATGCCGACAAACTGGACAACCCCAAAGAAACTGGCCTTTTAAAAGGACAAGAGTTGAAGGAATTCAATATGAAGACATTTCTAAACTTGTCTGAGTTTAAAAATTTGTTAACAAATTAAAATCACAAAGCATGAAATTGTTTATCAAGACATTATGAGACTGTACTGTGTTGGGTGTTTCTTTTGTATAAAACAAATGGATTTATTTAAATATTAGTGTATAGTAGTTCAGATAAGTTTATAGAAAAATCTGTCTCATGAAGTAAGATAACACTGTAATTTTGTTCTTTTCGGTTTTGTTTCCTTTGTAATATTTCTTTAATGATTTTTAGCCTCATTAAAAGAATGTTATTGTAAAGTGTTTTAAATAAAGCTATTTAGAAATATATACTTAGAAGAAATTCTTAATATACTCTATATTTTCGGTAGTAAAGTTAAAGTATCTATATCTATATCTATATCTATATCTATATCTATATCTATATCTACCTATCTATATCTATCTATCTATATGTATCCATAGCTATCTATTTCTATATATCATCCATATTTATATCTATGTTATCTATAATATCCCTATCTCTATCTCAATCATCTCTATCTCTGTATGTAAAGAGTGTCTCAAGTACAGATTTTTTACCTCTTTGGTTGGATTTATTCTTAGGTATCTTGTGGTATTTGCTGCAGTTGTAAATGGGACTGATTCCTTGATTTCTCTTTCTGTTGCTCCATTGCTGGTATATAGAAATGCAACAGATTTCATTAAATGTATTGTAAAATGCCCCTGGCAAGGCATCTGACCTTGGATTTTTGTTTGTTGAGAGATTTTTTGATTACTGATTTACTTCCTTTGCTGGTTATTGGTGTGTTCAAGTTTTCTGTTTCTTCCTGTTTATGTGTTGGTAGTTTATGTTTCTAGGAATTTATCCATTTCTTCCTGATTGCCCAATTAGTTGGCATATAATTTTTCATAATATTCTTTTATAAATGTTTTTATTTTTGTGGTGTTGGTTATTTCTCCTCCCCTTTTTTTGATTTTATTTCGGTCATTTCTCTTTTCATTTTGGTAAGTATTGGTTGGAGTTTTATGGTTATTTAATTTTTTCAAAGATCCAGCTCCTGATATCATTGATCTGTTCTACTGGTATTTTTTGTTTGTTTGTTTCTATGTCATTTATTTCTGCTCTAATCTTTATTATTTCCCTTCTGCTTGCTTTAGGCTTCATTTATTGTTCTTTTTATAGCTTCTTTAAGTGTAAGTTTAGGGTGTGTTTGAGATTTTTCTGACTTCTTGAGTAGGCCTATATTTGTATATACTTTCCTCATAAGACCACTTTTGCTACATCCCAAACGTTTTGGACCATCATGTTTTTATTATCATTTGTTTTCCTGTATTTTTTTTTTATATTTCCTTGTTGACCCATTAATTCTTTAATTGGATTTTTTTAACCTCCATGTATTTATGTTTTTTCCATTTTTTTTCCTTATGGTTGACTTCAAGTTTCATAGTGTTGTTGTTGGAAAATATGCATGGTATGATATCAGTATTTTTGTACTTGTTGAGGCCTGATTTGTGACCTAGTATGTGATCTACTCTGGAGGATGTTCCATGTGCACTCACGAAGAAATGTCTATTTCACTACCTTACAATGAAATGTTCTGAATATACCTGTTAGGTCCATCTGTTCCAGTGTGTCATTCACAGCCATTGTTTCCTTGTTAATTTTCTGGTGAGATAATCTCTTCATTGATGTAAGTGCGGTGCTAAATTCCTCTACTATTATTGTATTATTATTATTGAATTCCTTAATGTTTGTTATTGTTTTATATATTCAGGTGTTCGCATGTTGGAGACATAGGTATTTACAATGAGAGGCATAAGTATTCATAATTTTTAGACTTTGTTGGATAGACACCTTTATTATGTTATAGTGCCCTTCTTCAATTCTTGTTACAGCATTTGGTGTAAGATCTAGTTTGATACAAATGTTGCTACTCTGGCTTTCTTCTGATGTCCATTTGCATGATAAGTGGTTCTATATCTCCTCACTTTCAATCTGCATGTGTCTTTATGTCTAATATGAGTCTCTTGTAGGCAGCATATAGATGAGTTTTGTTTTTTAATCCATTATGACCCCTATGTATTTTGACTGGAGCATTAAGTCTATTTACATTCAGAGTAATTATTTAAATATATGAACTAAGTGCCATTTTATTACTTGTTTTGTCCTTGTTTCTGAAGATTTTCTCTTTTCCTTTCTGGCCTTTGCTGCTTTTGGTCTTTCTTTCCCACTCAGAATTCCCTTTAAAATTTCTTTCAGGGCTGGGGTAGCAGGTGATAAGCTACTTTAGTTTTTGTTTGTCTGGAAAACTCTTTATCTCTCTTTCTATTTTGAATGACATATTCTTAGCTGCATATTTCTCCCATTCATCATGTTGAATATATCCTGCCACTCTATTCTGACCTGACAAGTTTCTAACCTTATTTTTCTTCCCTTGTAGGTTATGGTTTTCTTTTCCTTTGCTGCTTTCAGGATTCTTTCCTTATCCCTCTATTTTGCAAATTTTACTATGCTATGTCTTGGTGTTGGCCTGCTTTTGTTAATTTTGATGGGAGTTCTCTTTCCCTCCTGGATCTGGTTATCTGGATATCTCCCCTTTCCCAGATCAGGGGAGTTTTCAGCTATTATTTCCTCAAATAAATTTTCTTCCCCTTTTCTCTCTCTTCTTCTGGGACTTGTATCATACAAATGTTATTACATTTGATGGAGTCAATGAGTTCCCCAAGCCTGTTCTCGTATTCCATACTTCTTTGTTTCTTTTGTTCAGCTTCATTATTTCCCATTTTTTTTCTATTTCCCTCATTCGTTCCTCTGTTTCTTCCATCTTGTGTTCATTGCAAGAAGTATGTTTAAAATGTCAGTTATTGCATTTTTCTTTTCTTATTGTTTCTTCTTTTATTTCCGTGACAAAGGCCTCCCATAAGTCTTCTATTCTTTTCTCAAGCAGAGCTAATAACCTCAAAATTGTTGCTATACAATCTCCATCAGGCATATTACTTAATATCTGTTTTACTTTGAATTCTGGCCTTGACCTTATCTTCTTCTTTAATTTGGGATGAATTCCTCCATCTTGACATTTTTTCTAAGTCTCTGCCTTCTCATGTGTATTAGAAAAGCCTGTTATTTTCCTTATCCTGAGAGCAATGCCTTTATGAATAAGAGGTCATATAATGTCTGGGGCCCTGTTCTTCAGGGAGTATCTCTAGTGAGTGCTGTGTGCACTCTGCTGTGGTGTTTTGGCTGCTCTATCCTTCAGGCCAGTTGTCTGCAGAGGCTCTCCTTGCCTGCCTTAAGCAGTGTTAGCCCTGGCCACAAACCAATGAGTTTTATCTAGATGTGCTCTGGTCTGCTTGTTAAATGCGACTTGATATTGCTTCCACTAGAAATGAAGTCCTGCAGAACTCTCTGGATGGTAGATAATGTGTAGGCAGGCATTTCTGATGGTACCTTGCTGGGACTGATGCAAGCTTGACCTATATGGCAGTAATGCCAATGTGCAAGGGTGTGGATCATAACATAAGCAGGCTAGGCAGCTAGTGTTCATACTGTACTGCTTCCTGAAGATTGCTCTGTGTTTAGGCTGAAGGCTTGGGGAGGGAAATGGTGCCAGCCATTTCCCTTGTCCCTAGACAGGCATCTCTGTTCACAGTGCCTAAGAGAAGTACTCCAAGAGGAGCAAATAATCTTCCTTCTCCGTGTCCCAGGTGTTTTTGTTTGCTGTTTCAACACTACTGTCTGCTTCTCGGTTGTTTGCCTGCCTTCTTTCCAGGAGCAGCACATTACCCTCCAGGCTCTATCCTAGCCAAGCCTGCTGACTTTTAAAACTCCAGGCTTTAGGTGTGTAGTGTGTGCAAGGGCCGGTTCTGGTCTTCTGAGGGAGGTACTGCAGTGGTCTGAGACAGGTTTGATTGACAAATGCAGTCACAGCACAATGCAAGGGTGTGGAACTTGGAGTAAGAAGGTTAGGCAACTAGTGTCTGGGTTAGATGCTTCCCACAGGTGGCTCTGCATTTATGCTGAGGGATGGAGGATAGAAGTGACACCAGCTGGCTCCTTTGTCCCTAGAGAGGCATCTCTGTGAACACTGCCTGTCAGGAACACATTCCAAGAAGAGCTAACAATATCCTTCTCGTGTGTCCCAGGAATTCTTTAGACCATTGTTTCCAGACTGCCCCCAGCTTGTTTGCCTGCCTTCTCTCCAAGAGCAGGGTAGCACTCTTAGGACTATATCCCAGATGAACCTGTTGAACTTTAGAATTGTAGTCATTAAACTTTCTGGTTGCAAAAAGTAAAAACAAAAACAAAAACAAAAAAACAAAAACAAAAACAAAAACACCTTTTTCATGTTTCCAAGAAATAGTTTTGGGGAACTATTCTCCTTGTGCATTCCTCAGTGTGCTCCTTTCTCTCTGGCCTTTCTCCATGACCATGACTCCTTCCTCTCTATAGCACCCCCAATATATTTCTCCCCCAAACTATATCTCCACACTTCCTACCTTCTTAGATGTAGGTTCTTTCCCTTTAGTTGTGGAGTTTGTTCTTTCAGTCTTCATGCTGATTTCTGGAGTATTCAGAATGATTTGATATTTAATTGTGTTTGAGGGACAAGATGCGACTCACAACTTCCTAGTACCTCACCATTTAGCTTTCACCAAAACTGGCAATTTTAGTTAAATCTTCATTTAATGTGTTCTCTTAAATAAAATGTTTTCCCAGTTTCCACTTCTATACAGGGAACACGGATTTATTACACTGTATTTCTCTTCCATCTCTGGTTCATTTTCTTGGATATAGATAACCTGATTCACAGGCAGAAGTCCCTATGTAAAAAGAGCTTATGTGTTTACCTAATGTATGTCTAGCCAAGTATATATTCAGTGGCTACAAATGACCTCAAGTTATTGGCCATTATAATTTGTTTGTGGTGACAGGAAACTCAGTTCTCATGGTGCCTAATGGATCACATTAAATAGAATAGTAAGAAACCAAAACATAAAATATTTGAAAACTCAGCAAGAATTAAAAGAGTGTAGCATTACAAGTTTTGAGAATCATAGTAATGTCATTTTAGTTGCTTTCAAATCCTTCCTTCCCCAAACTTGTTATGGTTCACTGTGAGTGGAGTTTTCTTCCATACCACATTGACGATGGATTTCATGTATGACTTGTTTTAATCAACTGAATGTAGGTGACAGTAATAGAGTCAGCATGAGCTCAGGCATTAAGAGGAATCACATAGTTATTATCAGTCCCTTTGTGCTTCTGCCATGCTCCATGTGAAGAGCAAGTTCTAGATAGCCACAGATTACAGAATGAGACCTATGTGGATTCAACCTGTACCTGAACTACAGCCTACAGAATAATGCTTCACGGAGGAGCCAAGATGGTGGAACAGCATGGAAGTTTTTGTGAAATACAGCCAGACCAACACTAAACCTTCCTACACACCTAGAAAACTGATTGTAGAATTAACACAACAATCTGCACAACCAGAACCACAGAATTCAGCAGAAAGAGAAAAAAATCATTTTTATTTTCAATTTTTATTAAAAATATTTTCTTTAATTTTTATTACTATAACTTTTCTTTTGTGTAATTATTTTCAAATTCTATTTTAATTCCATCATTTTATTTTAGTCTACTTCAGTGTATTCACCTTTTCAAATTTTTAAACGATTTCCTTTTTTTCTTTCTTTTTTTTCTCTTTTTCTTTTCTTTTTCTTGAATGCAAAAAGGAAAAAACTTCATTTTTACTTTCAATTCATATTAAAAATATTTTTATTTATTTTTTTACTATATTTCTTGCTTTTATGTAATTTTTTTTCAAATTCTATTCTACTTCCACATATTTTAGTCTACTACAGTGTATTCACTTTTTCAAATTTTGAAATGATTTCCTTTTTTTAACATTTTTTTGTTTCTTTTCTTTAATACAGAAAAAGAAAAAAAAATCATATTTATTTTTAATTTTTATTAAAAATATTTTTCTTTATCTTTTTTCTACTGTATTCTTTACTTTTGTGTATATTTTTTCAAATTCTATTTTACTCCCATCATCTCATTTTAGTCTACTTCAGTGTATTCATGTTTTCAAATTCTCAAATGATTTCCTTCCCCCCCACTTTTTTTCTCTAATCTGTCAAACCACTTTCAACACCCAGACCAAAACACACCTAGGATTGAGCATCATTTATTCGATTTTTGTATGCTATGTGTATGTTTAACTTTTTAGTTTTAGTATTTTTTAAAGTTTCATATTTTTTAATTTTAATTTTTCTACCTCATTAATTCCTTTTCTCCCTTCAAAACGGCAAAACGAAGGAATTCACCACAAAAGAAAGAGGATGAAGAAATGACAGCTGGGATTTAACCAACACAGATACAAACAAGATGCATGAACCAGAATTTAGAATCACGATAATAAGAATACTAGCTGGAGTCAAAAATAGATTAGAATCCCTTTCTACAGAGATAAAAGAAGTAAAAAGCCAGAATGAAATTAAAAATGCTATAACTGAGCTGCAATCATGGATGGATGCAGCAGCAGCAAGGATGGATGAGGCAGAACAGAGTACCAGTGATATAGAGGACAAAATTATAGAGAATAATGAAGCAGGATATAAGAGGTATATTAAGGCAAAAGAGCATGATTTAAAAATTAGAGAAATCAGTGACTCATTAAAAAGGAACAACATCAGAATCATAGGGGTCCCAGAAAAGGAAGAGAGAGAAATAGGAGAAGGTTATGTGAGAAAATCATAGCAGAAAATTTTCCTAATCTGGGGAAAGATACAGACATCAAAATCCAGAAAGCACAGAAAACCCCCATTTGATCCAACAAAAACTGACCATCAATAAGGCATATCATACTCAAATTCACAAAATACTTAGGCAAGGAAAGAATCATGAAAGCAGCAAGGGAAAAAAAAAGTCCCTAACCTACAAGGGAAGACACATCAGGTTTGCAGCAGACCTGTCCACAGAAACTTGGCAGGCCATGAAGGAGTGGTGGGATATATTCAGTATGCTGAATCAGAAAAATATGCAGCCAAGAATTCTTTATCCAGCGAGGGTGTCATTCAAAATAGAAGGAGAGATAAAAAGTTTCCCAAACAAAAATTAAAGGAGTTTGTGACCACTAAACCAGTCCTGCAAGAAATTTTAAGCGGGAGTCTCTGAAAGGAGAAAAGATGAATATATATATATATATATATATATATATATATAAAGCAACAAAGATTAGAAAGGACCAGAGAACACCACCAGAAACTCCAACTCTACAAGCATCATAATGGCTATAAATTCATAACTTTCAGTACTCATTCTAAATGTCAATGGACTCAATGCTCCAATCAAAAGACATAGGGTAACAGAATGGATAAGAAAACAAGATCCACCTATATGCAGTTTACAATAGACCCACTTTAGACTTAAAGACACCTTCAGATTGAAAATAAGGGAATGGAGAACCATCTATCATGCTAATGGTCCACAAAAGAAAGCCAGAGTAGCCATACTTATATCAGACAATCTAGACTTTAAAATAAACACTGTATCAAGAGATGCAGAAGGGCATTATATCATAATCAAGGGGTGTATCAACCAAGAAGACCTAACCATTTTAAACATTTATGTGACAAATGTGAGAGCACCCAAACATATAAATCAATTAATCACAAACATAAATAACTCATCAATAGTAATAACATAATAATAAGAGACTTCAACATCCCATTCACAGCAATGGACAGATCATTTACTCAAGAAATCAACAAGGAAACAATGGCTTTGAATGACACACTGGACCAGATGGACTTAACAGATACATTCAGAACATTTCATCCTAAAGCAGCAGAATATACATTCATCTCCAGTGCACATGGAATGTTCTCCAGAATAGACCATATACTGGGACACAAATCAGCCCTAAGTAAGTACAAAAAGACTGATATCATACCGTGCATATTTTCAGACCACAACACTATAAAACTCGAAATCAACCACAAGAACAAATTTGGAAAGGTAACAAATACTTGGAGACTGAAGAACATCCTACTAAAGAATGAATGGGCTAACCAAGAAGTTAAAGAGGAAATTAAAAAGTATATGGAAGTCAATGAAAATGATAACACCACAACCCAAAACCTCTGGGATGCAGCAAAGGTGGTCAAAAGAGGAAGTATAGCAATCCAGGCTTTCCTAAAGAAGGAAGAAAGGTCTCAGATACACAACCTAACCTTATGCGTTAAGGATCTGGAAAACAACAACAAGAACAACAACAACAACAAGAACAACAACAACAACAAATAAACCCAAAACCAGCAGAAGACAGGAAATAATAAAGATTAGAGCAGAAATTAATGCTATTGAAACCAAAAAACAAAACAAAACAAAACAAAACAAAACAACAACAAAAAACAATGTAGAACAGACCAATGAAACCAGAAGCTGGTTCTCTGAAAGAATTAACAAAATTGATAAACCACTAGTCAGTTTGATCAAGAAGAAAAAGGAAAGGACCCAAATAAATAAAATCAGGAATGAAAGAGAAGAGACCACAACCAACACAGCAGAAATAAAAACAATAGTAAGAGAATATTATGAGCAATATATGCCAATAAAATGGCATAATCTGGAAGAAATGGACAAATTCCTAGAAACATATACACTATTAGACCTGAAACAGGAAGAAATAGAAAATTTGAAGAGACCCATAACCAGGAAGGAAATCAAATTAGTAATCAAAAATCTGCCAAAATACAAGAGTCCAGGGCCAGATGGCATTCCAGGGGAATTCTACCAAACATTTAAGGAAGAGGTAACATTGATTCTCTTGAAACTGTTCCAAAAAATAGAAATGGAAGGAAAACTTCCAAACTCTTTCTATGAAGCCAGCATGACATGGATCCCCAAAACCAGACAGAGATTCCACTAAAAAGGCAAACTATGAACCATTTTCCCTGATGAACATGGATGCAAAAATCCTCAACAAAATATTAGCCAACCGGATCCAACAGTACATTAAAAAAACTATTCACCATGACCAAGTGGGATTTATACCTGGGATTCTGGGCTGGTTCAATATTCACAAAACAATTAACGTGATTCATCACATCAATAAAAGAAAGGACAAGAAATATATGATCCTCTCAATAGATGCAGAGAAAGCTTTGACAAAATACACCATCATTTCTTGATAAAAACCCTCAAGAAAGTAGGGATAGAAGGAGTATACCTGGAGATGATAAAAGCTGTATATGAATGACCCAACGCTAATATCATCCTCAATGGGGAAAAACTGAGAGCTTTCCCCCTAAGGTCAGGAACAAGACAGGGATGTCCACTCTCACCACTGTTATTCAACATAGTATTGGAAGCCGTAGCCTCTGCAATCAGACAACACAATGAAATAAAAGTCATCCAAATGGCTAAGAGGAGGTCAAACTTTCACTCTTTGCAGATGACATGATAATGTATATGGAAAACCCAAATGATTCCACCAAAAACTGCTAGAATTGATTCATGAATTAAGCAAAGTGCAGGATATGAAATCAATGCACAGAAATTGGTTGCATTCTGATACACCAACAATTAAGTGACAGAAAGAGAAATCAAGGAATTGATCCCATTTACAGTTGCACAAAAAACATAAAACACCTAGGAATAAATCTAACCAAAGAGGTGGAAAACTATACGCTGAAAACTATAGAAAGCTTATGAAACAAATTGAAGAAGACACAAAAAAAAAAAATGGAAAAAGGTTACATGCTCCTGGATAAGGAGAACAAATTTTGTTAAAATGTCGATACTACCCAAAGTAATCTACATATTCAATGCAATCCCTATCAGGGTAACACCAGCATTCTTCACAGAGATAGAACAAAGAATCCCAAAATGTGTATGGAACCAGAAAAGACCCTGAGCAGCCAAAGCAATCTTGAAAAAGAAAACCAAAGCAGGAGTCATCACAATCCTAGACTTCAAGCTATACTACAAAGCTGTAATTATCAAGACAGAATGGTACTGGCACAAGAACAGACACTCAGATCAATGCAACAGAATAGAGCAACCAGAAACAGACCCACCAATGTATGGACAGCTAATGTTGGACAAAGCAGGAAAGAATATCCAATGGAATAAAGACAGTCTCTTCAGCAAGTGGTGCTGTGAAAACTGGACAGAGACATGCAGAAGAATGAACCTCGACCACTTTCTTACACCATACACAAAAATAAACTCAAAATGGATGAAAGACCTCAATGTAAGATAGGAAGCCATCAAAATCTTTGAGGAGAAAGCAGGCAAAAACCTCTTTGATCTTGGCCACAGCAACTTCTTAACACGTCTCTGGAGACAAGAGAAACAAAACCAAAAATGAACCACTAGGACCTCATAAAAATAAAAATCTTCTGCACAGTGAAGGAAACAGTTAGCAAAACTAAAAGGCAGCCAACAGAATGGGAGAAGATATTTGCAAATGACATATCAGATAAAGAGTTAGTATCCAAAATCTATAAAGAACTATCAAACTCAACACCCAAAAAACAAATAATCCAGTGAAGAAATGGGCCAATGACATGAAGAGACACTTCTCCAAGGAAGACATCCAGATGGCCAACTGACACATGAAAAAATGCTCAACATCACTCATCATCAGGGAAATCTAAATCAAAACCACAATGAGATACCACCTTACACGTTTCAGAATGGCTAACATTAACAACTCAGGCAACAACAGGTATTGGCAAGGATGTGGAGACAGAGTATCTCTTTTGCATTGTTGGTGGGAATGCAAGCTGATGCAGCCACTCTGGAAAACAGTACAGAGGTTCCTCAAAAAACTAAAAATAGAACTACCCTATGACCCAGCAATTGTACTACTAGGCATTTATCTATGGGATACAGGTGTGCTCTTTTGAAGGGACACATTCACCCCCGTGTTTATAGCAGCACTATCAACAATAGCCAAAGAATGGACAGAGCCCAAATATCCATCGATGGATGAATGGATAAAGAAGATGTGGTATCTATATACAATGGAGTATTACTCGGCAATCAAAAAGAATGAAATCTTGCCATTTGCAACTACGTGGATGGAACTGGAGGGTATTATGCTTAGTGAAATTATTCAGTCAGAGAAAGATAAAAATCATATGACTTCACTCATAGGAGGATTTTAAGAGATGAAAAAGATGAACATAAGGGAAGGGAAACAAAAATAATATAAAAACAGGGAGGGGGACAAAACAGAAGAGACTCATAAATATGGAGAAGAAACTGAGGGTTACTGGAGGGGTTGTGGGAGGGGTGATGGGTTAAATGGGTAAGGGGCATTAAGGAATCTACTCCTGAAATCTTTGTTGCACTGTATGCTAACTAATTTGGATGTAAAATTTTAAAAATAAAAAATAAAATTAAAAAAAAGAAAAATGCTTCAGCTATACAACAGTCTAGGAACAAGAAAAATAAGTGTTTATTTTCATATGTCACTGAGATTTGGGAAGTTGTTTGTTGCATCACATTAATGCAACAATAGTGAATCAATAATAAAAAATGGCAATGCTTTTGACATTGTACTTAATTTAATTTTCCTTAACTTTTTTGGTTCAGCCAGTCATGTCAGAAGATATGGACAGAAGAAACGAAACTTTAATAGCCGATTTTATTCTCTTCTGACTCTTCCCCAATATGAAGTATGTCAGTATCCTTATCTACAGTATCATCCTGATCTACCTAACTGCACTCACTGGGAACTTTATCCTGCTCCTCTGGATATGGATGTACTTAAGGCTCCACACCCTGATGTATTTTGTGATCAGCCAGTTTTCTGTTTTAGACTTGGCCCTAATAAGCAGCACTGTTCCAAATATGGCAATCAACTTTTTCTCTGGAAGGAAGACTATCTCATGTTTTACCTGCAGAACTTAGATATTTTTCTTCTTTAGGGGGTGCTGAAAGCATTCTCTTGACCCTAATGGCCTATGACTGTTATGTGACTGTGTGCAACCTTTTGAGGTATGCAGTCATTATGAACCACAGGGACTGTATGCAAATGGTTACAGTTGTTATAGACTCTAAATCTCATGTTCTTTTTTGGCCAGCAAGAGAGTGGATGCAGAAGTAAAAATGAGAGATAGCTAATGTCTGGGAAAAGACAAGAGCCCAGAATAAGGGTCCTTGTCCAATTTGTCTGTATCAGAAAGATTACAAACATGGTGATGGGCATGCACAAAGAGGCAATAAATCTATTAACATTAACTCATGGACATGAGGGAAAGGGGTTCTTGAAGATATTCAGGGTTAGGGGTTTGGGTTAATACAAAACAAAATCCTGGTGCTGGACAGTTGGGCGGAAAGTTGTTTACAACAGACATGAGGCACCAAGTCTGTTTATCTTAGCTAGCCTAGGGGATGAGACAGATAGAGAAAATAACCTCAGGGTTAATAAGGCACCTTTTCTTTGCTAATCAGCTCTGCTCTGGGAAGCTTCACCCACAGCACAGTGGTCTATAGTCCTATTCACCTGTTTACCTAATTTGGTCCTTCCTTCCTTTGAAAACAGCTTTCTGCTATAGTACTAAGTTGGGGAGCACTTCCGCCCTGAATACCTAATCTTGTTTATTTCATATACCTATGTTCTCTACGGGAGCCTCTGCACCCTGTGGGACCCAAGGAATTTAACAAAAATCCCTTACCCCTGGAAAAGCAGAGCAAGACTAACTCCATTTTGTGCTACACCCACCATCTCATGTATAACCCCCACATGACCTACTTATTGCTTAAGACACTCCCCCACCCTAGTCAAGCCGCTGAGCACACCCTTACTGGAAACCGGCTCATATAAGAATGCGGAACCCCTAACCGCCAAAGAATGGAAACCCCGCCTTTTGCCCACCAAACTTGCATGCCAATTCTTAAACCCCGCCTTTTGCCCGCCAAACTTGCGTGCCAATTCTGACCAGAGTGACAGGCTAGTTCAAACAGCTACTTTAGGGTAAATTGTAATTCAATTGGCCACCTGCGTGTGGACTGACATGACTATGCAACTTTCTGTGTGTGTTACAATCTCATTGGCTACTGGCCCCTATAAAACTGCTATGACTTTTAACCTAGGGGTTCAAGTCCCTGCTCCACTGTGTCGGGTATACTTGGGCCCAAGCTCAAGCTTGCAAATAAACCCTTGTGCGTTTGCATCGGTATCAGCTCCTTGGTGGTCTCTCGGATTTGAAATCGGGGGCATTACACCCCACCTTCTCTATACTTATTTACCTAATCTTGTTTACCCCAAACGTGGGTGTGAGCATCCTATGACTTTGTACTTTTTATGCCTTGTTAACCCATTGATGTAAGCCAGGGAATTTCTAAGCTTATTCCTCACATACAGTGTCTTGGATTGGGGACATTTTAGCTTCTATAACTTACACATCTTATACCATGAGTCTGCCAATCTGTGGCTCCAGAGAAATACACCATTTCTACTGTGAGATGCCAGGAATCATGAAGTTCTCATGCAAAGACACTTCCACCTATGAACTAGTGGCCTTTGTGATGGGAATTGCATTTATGATTATCCCCTTTGGATTTATCATGGCTTCCTATACCCTCATTTAGAGGGTATATGCCCTTCATATGAAATCTCCCCAAGGCAGGAACAAAGACTTGGCCACCTATTCCTCCCATCTTACGGTGGTAAGTTGTTTTCTAGGACCATATGTTTATATGTATATGACACCTGATTCTTCCCACCCCCCGGAACAGGAGCAGGCTGTGTCTGTATTTTGCAGTGTTCTCACTCCCATGCTAAATTCCCTCATCTATAGTCTGAGAAACAAGAATGTGGTTGGGGCTCTTTAGATAGTCCTGGGAAATATTCAGTCTCTAAACAGAACATACGGAAAATTATGCGGAAAATTATGTAGAGGGCCAAGAGGCAAAGACCCCAGAAGTCTCCACAGTCACTTTTTCTGGCATGAAGAACTTTATTCTATCCCTCTCGAAGCACCATGTGGTTAGATTCGATCTTTAATATTAACTCAATCAAAAAGCTTAAGGACGTTAGTTAGTTTCTAATGAGTTGTTTCCAAGTGGCTAAACTCAACTGCCATTATTCTTGAAATCAGCTGATAACTTAAAAAAAATTTCAGTTTTCTCTTCCTACACCTGCTGATGTGGGCTGAATGTTTGTGTCTCTTTCAAATTTATATCTTGAAATCTTAACTTCTAATGTGATGGTATTAGGAGATGGGTCTCTGTTCCCATGGTCATAGATGAATTTCATACCCTTATAAAAGACACCCCAGAGAGCTCCCTTTTCCCTTCTGCTACGTGTGTACACAGTAAGATGGCCAACTGTAAATTAGGAAATGGGCCTTCATCAGACACTGAATCTTCCAGTACTTTGATATTGGATTTTCCATTCTCCAGAACTATGAAAAGTGAATTTGTGTTATGTCACCTAGTCCATGATAATCTCTTATAGCAGCCCAAAGGGACGAAAACACCTTCTGTAAACATTTCTCACTGTCCTTTGGGGCTCAACTTTGTTAATTATCATTGGAAATCTGGATATTGTTAATTTTCATTGTGGGAAAAAACAACTTTTTAGGAAAGTCAAATGGTACTGGTACATAAAGTGTTTCTTGTCAAAGAAATTGACAAGCCACGGCAAATATTCAACAGACTTTCTCAGCTCAGATCATGTTCAGAGGTAAGTCTTCGTTCTCATGGGGTAATTTGTGTCCTTATAAAACTATAATTCATCTATATAAAGATACCAATAAGTCATTATGGATGTGTAGAGATTAAACTGATGGGAACTTGGGTTGGGGGAGGTTAACAGCCAATGTAAAACAGTCATAAGGTTCACCATAGAAGAGAACAAATTGAGGAAAATAGAGAGCTATGAATAAGGTTTATGTGACCAACAGAAATGAGTACAATTTAACAGCTGGTTATATAAGTATTAAAGAGGTATTGTGTTGGCGTTCTTAGAAGATTTGTGACTGCATGTGGAAACACACACAAACACAGGTTGCTGCATGAAACCAAAGAGAAAAATGCTTTCACCACTCTCAAAAAAAAAAAAAAAAAAAAAAAAAAAAACCACAGGTGGGAAAGCTGACCAGCTGTTCCTGAGATCAAGCGCTGTGAGGTACATCAGGAGAGGCTTGTTTCTGTGACTTTGTGATAATTCCATCTTGGACAATCTCATTTTTCTCATGACAAAAGAGAATAAAGCCTTGTTGAAATTGTGACTCCAATGCTAGGAACCTAGTCAAGATTCTCTTATTTGAGAAAGATTTTCTTTAGTTATTTGTGGCAAAGAAAATGGTTCAGGGATGTTAGCCCACATAAATCACAATAACACTTTACAACTGATATAACACTGTATCCACTGTTAACAACAATCAGTTGTGGCCCCACAGAAAAGATAAACTACAGTACAGTATATATTATTTATTATCTGATTACCCATCAAAACCAAAAATCACTAAAAAATCTATTGGTGCATAGAATATGTGGAAAATGGCACTCTGTGTATTGCTGGAAGAAATGTGCAATGTTATGGCTTTCTCTACTTAAATGAAATGCTTGCCTTGCTTTTCAGGAATTCTGCTTATAACTTTTCAATAAAAATGTTATTGCATAATAATGTAAAGCCTGTTCTTTTTGTTTGTTTGTTTGTTTAAATTGTTTCTTTTCAGATTGGCAACAACCAGGGTAATAAGGGCTGGATAAATTGTGGTGTATTTATAATAGGGATGTACAAAACCACTATAAAGAATGAATGAAAACTGTGCCAGATACTCAGAAGGAACTGCACAATTTTTGAGAAACAAGAATTATGGAGAAATGTATATAATAAGTGTCCCTTTTAAATAAAATAAACAGCAACTCAAAGCTTCTTATTTATTTATTTATTTATTTATTTATTTATTTATTTATATATTTTCAAGTATACTTAACAGTGTTACATTAGTTTAAGATTTGCAATATAATGATTCAACAATTCTATATATTGCTCTCTGCTTGTTAAGACAATTGTATCCCAATACTTTTTATCTATTTCCCCCATCCCCTCTTCAACTCCCTTGTGGCAACCACCATTTTGTTTTTTGTTTTTAAGTCTGTTTTTTGTTTGTCTTTTTTTCTTTATTTGTTTTTGGTTTGTTTGTTTGTTTCTGAAATTCCACACCTGAGTGAAATCATGTGGTATATATGTCTTTCTCTGGCTGACTTATTTCACTTAGCATCATACCTTCTAAGTGCATCGATACTACAAATTCTAAGATTTCATACACACACACACACACACACACACACACACAGTACATCTTCTTTATCCATTTATAGAAATCAAAACCACAAGAAATAACAAGTGTTGGCAAAGTTGTTGGTAAAAAGGAACAGTTGTGCACTATTGGTTGGAATGCAAATTGGCGTGGTCACTGTGGAAAACAGTATGAAGGTTCCTGAAAAAATTAAAAATATAAATACCTATGATCCAGTAATTCCACTACTGAGTATTTAACCAAAGAAAACAAAACCACTAATTTATCCCTGTATTTATTGTAGTATTATTTACAAAAAGCTTGTTTTATGTCTGTACACTTGTATGTAAATATATACCTGTAGAAGATTTATTGCAGAAAGTAACTAGATTGCTTTCATGATTTTCTGGGAATTTGGAGGCCTGGAATGTATGTGATTCTGTATCAGTTACATGTGTGTGTGTGTGAGAGAGAGATAGAGACAGAGAGAGAGGGAGAGAAAGAGAGAGAGAGAGAGAAAATAAGTACATTAAAGGATGTTATCCTCTAGTTGTCTATAAGCAACAAGAACAAGATATTTTCAAAAATTTTCTATAAATTTATGCCACTTCAATATTTGAATAGAACCTTTGTTTTGTATAGAGTTTGAGAAAATATACTTTTTATATTCATCGTGTGAAATAAAATGAAAATACAGGCACTTGGGCAATTGTTTCATAATGCTTATATAAACATTGGATTGCATGTATCCCTTTGAATAAGTATTTTTGTATCCTTTGGGTAAATATCTAGTAGTGAAACTTCTGGATCAGCGGGTAGTCCTATTTTTAACTTTTCGAGGAAAATCCATACTGTTTTTGAGGGTGGCTGCATCAGTTTGTATTCCAAAAACAGTTCAGGAGTGTTCCCCTTTCTTCACATCCTCACCAACACCTCGTTTCTAGTGTTGTTAATTTTATCCATTCAGACTGGTGTGAGGTGGTATCTCATTGTAGTTTTGATTTATATTTCCCTATGAGTGATGGCGAGCATTTATTCTTGTGTATGTAAGTCATCTCTTTGTCTTCTTTGGAAGAGTCTCTACTCACGTCTTCTCCCCATTTTTCAACTGGATTATTCATCTCTTGGGTGTTGAGTTTTCTAAGTTCTTTGTATTTTTTGTATACTAACCCTTTATCAGATATGACATTTGAAGTATTGTTTCCGGTTGTGTATGTTTCCTTTTATTTTTGTTGATTGTTTCCCTTGCTGTAAATAGGCTTTTTATTTTGAGGAAGTCCCAGTAGTTTATTTTGCTTTTGTTTCCCTTGCCTAAGGAGACATCTAGAAAGAAGCTTCCACAACCAATGTCAAAGAGGTTACTGTCTGTGTTCTCCTGTAGAATTTTTATGGTTCCCTGTCTCACATTTTGGTTTTTATTTCTTTTGAATTTACTTTTGTGTAGGGTGTAAGTAAAAAAGTGGTCCAGTTTCATTCTTTTGCATGTCGTTGTCCAGTTTTTCCAAAACCATTTTTTGAAGACTTTTTCCCAATAGATATTCTTTTCTGCTTTGTTGAAGATTAGTGGACTGTATAGTGGTGGGTCCATTTCTGGGTCTTTTATTCTGTTGCCTTGATCTAAGTGTCCATTTTTGTGCCACTACCACAGTCTTCATCACTACAGTTTTGTAATATAACTTGAAGTTCAGAATTGTGATGTCCAGATTTTCATTTATTTTTCAGGTTGGTTTGGCTATTTATGGTCTTTTGTGGTTCCATAGAAATTTTAAGATTGCTCTTTCTAGCTCTGTGAAAAATGTTGGTGGTATTTTGATAGGGATTGTATTGAATGTATAGATTGCTTTGGGTAGTATAGACACTTTAACAATATTGGTTCTTCCAATATTGAGCATGGAATGTTTTTCTATTTCTTTTGTCATCTTCAATTTCTTCCTTAAGTGTTCTATAGTTTTCAGAATACAAATCTTTTACCTTTTGATTACATTTATTTCAAGGTCTCTGTTTTTGATGCAATTGTAAATGGGATGATACCTTGATTTCTCTTTATTCACTTTCATTATTGGTTTATAGAAATGTAACCAATTTCTGTACATGGATTTTGATATCCTGTGACTTTGTTAAAGTCAAGTATCAATCACAGAAATTTTTTGGTGGAGTATTTTGGGTTTTATATGTAGAGTATCATATTATCTGCAAACAGTGAAAGTTTGACTTCTTCCTTGCCAATTCAGATGCCTTTATTTCTTTTTATTGCCTGATTGCTGAGGCTAGGACTACCAGTACTATGCTAAATAACGGTGATGACAGAGGACATCCCTGTCTTGTCCCTGACCTCACAAGAAAAGCACACAGTTTTTTTCCCCATTGAGGATGATATTAGAGGTGGATTTTTCATATATGGTCTTTATGATGTTTATGTCTGTTCCCTGTAACCCTACACTGTTGAGGGTTTTTATCAAGAATGGATGCTGTACTTTGTCAAATGCTTTTTCTGCTATATTGAAATGATTATAAGGTTCTTATCCTTTCTTTTATTAATGTGTATCACACTGGTTGATTTGTGAATACTTAACCATCCTTGCAGCCAAGGAACAAATCCCAGCTGATTGAGGTGAGTGTTTCTTTTAATGTACTGTTGGATTAAGTTTGCTATTTTTTTTTCTTGAGAATTTTTGCATCCATGTGCATTAGGGATATAGGACTATAGTTGCCTTTTAAATGTTGTCTTCATCTGGTTTTGGTATTATGGTAATGCAGGCCTTATGGGATGGGTTTGGAAGTGTTCCTGTATTTTCTACTTTTTGAGATAGTTTGAGAAAAGTGGATATTAACTCTTCTTTAAGAAGAGTTTGGAAGAGTTTACATGTGAAGCCATCTGGCCGTGGACTTTTGTTTGTTAGATTTCAAATTACTGGTTCAATTTCTTGACTGTGTATAGTTGTGTTCAAGTTTTCTTTGTCTTTCACTTTAAACTTTGGTAGTTTATATGTTGCTAAGCATTTATCCATTTCTTCCAGGTTGTCCAATATGTTGGAATATAGTTTTTCATATTATTCTCTTATAATTGTTTTTTTTTTTAAATATGAAACTTATTGTCAAATTGGTTTCCATACAATGCCCAGTGCTCATTCCAACAGGTGCCCTCTTCAATATCCATCACCCACCCTCCCCCCTCCCACCCCCCATCAAACCTCAGTTTGTTCTCAGTTTTTAAGAGTCTCTTATGTATGGGCTCCCTCCCTCTTTAACCTTTTTTCCTTCCCCTCGCCCATGGTCTTCAGTTAAGTTTCTCAGGATCCTCATAAGAGTGAAAACATATGATATCTGTCTTTCTCTGTATGAGTTATTTCATGTAGCATAACACTCTCCAGTTCCATCCACGTTGCTACAAAAGGCCATATTTCATTCTTTCTCATTGCCACGTAGTATTCCATTGTGTATATAAACCACAATCTCATAAGTGTGAGGTAATGTCTCATTGTAGTTTTGATATTTCTATCCCTGATGATGAATGATGTTGAGCATCTTTTCATGTGTCTAGAAGCCATCTGTATGTTCTTTGGAAACATGCCTATTCATGAACTTTTTTAATGGTATTATTTGTTTTTTGGAATTTGAGTTTTATAAGTTCTTTATATATTTTGAATACTAGCCCATTATCAAATATGCCATTTGTAAATATCTTCTCCCATTCCATAGGGTACCCTTTAGTTTGGTTGATTGTTTTCTTCACTGTGCAGAAGATTTTTTTATCTTGATGAAGTTGTGATAGTTCATTTATGCTTTTGTTTCCTTTGCTTCAGGAAACATATCTAGAAAGAAGTTGCTACAGCTAATGTCGTCACTGCCTGTGTTCTTCTTGAGGATTTAGATGGTTTCCTGTTATACACTTAGGTCTTTAATCCATTTGAATTTATATTTGTGTGTGGTGTAAGAATGTGGTCCAGCTTTCATTGTTTTGCATTTGTATTGTTTTGCATTGTTTGCAGCTTCATTGTGTTGCATGTTGCAGTTTTCCCAACACCATTTGTTAAAGACACTGTCTTTTTCTTTTTTTTTAATTTTTTTTAACGTTTATTTATTTTTGAGACAGAGAGAGACAGAGCATGAACGAGGGAGGGTCAGAGAGAGAGGGAGACACAGAATCTGAAACAAGCTCCAGGCTCTGAGCAGTCAGCACAGAGCCCGACGTGGGGCTCGAACTCACGGACCGCGAGATCATGACTTGAGCCGAAGTCAGATGCTTAACCGACTGAGCCACCCAGGCGCCCCAAAGACACTGTCTTTTTCTATTGGATATTATTTCCTGCTTTGTTGAAGACTAATTGCCCATATAGTTATGGTTTCAATTCTGGTATTTCCATTCTGTTCCATTGATATATGTGTGTATTTTTGTGCCAGTACATACTGTCTTAATCATTATAGCTTTATAATATAACTTCAACTCCGCAATTGTGATTCTTCCAGCTTTGACTTTCTTTTTGAAGATTGCTTTGTTTATTTGGGGTCTTTTGTGGTTCCATACAGATTTTAGGATTGCTTGTTGTAGCTCTGTGAAAAATGTTGGCATTTTGATGCGGAATGCATTAACTGTGGAGGTTGCTTTTGGTAATAGAGGCATTTTAGTAATATTTGTTCCACCAATCTATGGGCATGAAATGTCTTTCCATTTATTTGTTTTCTCTTCAATTTTTTTCATAAGTATCCTATAGTTTTCAGAGAACAAATCTTGTGCCTATTTGGTCAGGTTTGTTCCTAGGCATCTTATTGTTTTTTGTACAGTTGTAAATGGGATTCATTCCTTGATTTCTCTTTCTGCTTTTTTTAAGTATACATTATTGGTGTATAGAAATGCAACAGATTTCTATATGTTGATGATTATATCATGTGATTGTACTGAATTCATGTATCCGTTCTCGTAAATTTTTGGTGGAGTCTTTCAGATTTTCTATATAGAGTATCATGTTATCTACAAATAATGAAAGTTTGACTTCTTCCTTTCTGATTTGGATGCCGTTTATTTCATTTTGTTGTGGGATTACTGTGGTTAGAATGTCGAGATCTGTTAAATAGCAGTGGTAAGGGTGGACATCTCTGTGTTATTCCTGATCATAAACAAAAAGCATTCAGTTGCTCCCCATTGAGGATGATAGTAGCTGTGGGTTTTTCACATATGGCCTTTATTATGTTGAAGTATTTTCCCTGTATCCCTACTATGTTGAGGGTTTTTATCATGAATGGATGCTGTGCTTTGCCATATGCTTTTTCTGCATCTGTTGAAAGGATCGTATGGTTCTTATCCTTTCTTTTATTAATGTGGGGTATTGAGTTGATTGCTTTATGAATATTTAACCACCCTTTCAGCACAAAAATAAATCCCACTTGATCATGGTGAATGATTCTCAAAGCCATTGTTTCTTGGTTGATTTCCTGTTAGATGATCTTTCCATTGATGTAATTAGGGTGTTAAAGTCCCCTACAATTATTGTATTATTAGGAATGATGTTTTCTTAATCTTTGCTGTTAATAATTTTATGTATTTGGGTGTTTTCATGGTGGGGGGCATAAATATGTAGATCTTCTTTGATAGTTCCCTTTATTATGATAAGTGCCCTTCTTCATCTCTTTTTACAGTTTGGTTTGTTTGTGTATGTATGTATGTATGTATGTATTTAGAATGAGAGACAGTGCGAGTTGGGGAGGGTCAGAGAGAGAGGGAGAGAGAGAATCCCAAGCAGACTCCACACTGATAGTGCAGAGCCCAATGTGGGGTTCAAACTCATGAACCATGACATCATAACTGGTACTGAAGTCAGACGCTTAACTGACTGAGGCATCCATGAACCCCTACAGTCTTTGGTTTAATATCTACTTTTTCAGCTATAAGTATTGCTACTTTGGATTTATTTTGAATCCCATGTTTCTCCATCACTTCCCCTTAAATCTGCAGGTGATTTTACGTCTAAAATGAGGGTTTTTTTAGGCTGTATATAGGTGGGTTTTGTTGTTTTATCCATTTTGACTTTATCCTATGTCTTAGATTGGAGTGTTCATTCCATTCATGTTTGGAATAATTATGGATAAACATTGTTTTTTTAATATTTTATTACTTATTTTGTCATTGTTTCTGGAGATTTTCTCTGTTCTTTTGTCGTCTTTGTCACTTTTGGTCTTTCGTTTCCATTCAAAGAGTCTACTTTAATATTTCTTTTAGGGCTCATTTATTGGTCATACACTCCTTTAGTTTTTGTTTTTCTGGGAAAGTTTTATCTTTCCTTCTATTCTGAATGATGGTCTTTCTGGATAGAACATTTTGTGTGGAGATTTCTCCAAGTTGAATATATCATGCCACTTCCTTCTGGCTTGCAAAGTTTCTGTTGAGAACTCTTCAGGTAGCCTTATGGGTCTCCCCTTGTAAGTTAAGGACTTCTTTTGTGTTGCTGTTTTTAAGAATTATTCTGTACCACTATATTTTGCAAATTCAATTACAATAGGTCTTGGTGTTTGCCTTCTTTTGTTGATGTTAATGGCAGTTCTCTGTGTACCTTGGATCTGTATGTCTGCTTCCTTCCCCACATTAGGGAGGTTTTCAGTTATATTTCCTTAAGTAAATTTTCTGTCCCCCTTTTTTCTTCTTCTTCTTCTGGACTCCTATAAAAATGTTATTATGTTAGATGGAATCACTGAGTTCCCTCAGTCTGGTCACATGCTTCATTATTCTTCTTTCTCTTTTTTGTTCAGCTTCATTATTTTCCATATTGTGTCTTGTACATTACTTATTCATCCCTCTGCTTCTTCAATCCTGCTACTCATTGCATTAGGTCTGCTTCCAATCTCAGTTTTTGCATTGCCCATTCCTGACTGCTTCTTTTTTAACTGTTTGATCTCTCAGGTAAAGGTCTCCATGATGTCTTCCTTTTTTTTTTTTTTTCAGCCCATCTAGTGTCCTTATGATTGTGCTTTAAATTCTGTATCAGGCATCCTACTTATATTTGTTTCATTTAGATCTTTGGCCCAGACTTTATCTTGTTCTTTCATTTGGGATAAATTCTTATGTCCTAGCATTTTGCCTAAGTGTCTGCCTTCTTCTCTATGTTAGCAAAGCCTGTTATGTTTCTTGTTCCTGAGAGTAAGGGCTTTATGAAGAAGAGGTTATATACTGTCCAGTACCTTACATTTCAGGGAGTATCTTTGGTATATGTTTCATGCACTATACTGTTGTATCTGGCTGCTCTTTCCTTTGGGCCAGTCATCTACAGAAGCTCTCTTTGCCCACAATGGGAAGTGTTTGGTCCTTGGTCAGAATGCAGTGTGTTTTATGTTCTTGTCTGCTTGTTAAATTATACCTGATACTGCTATCACCAGACTCGAATCCCTACAGAATACTCTGGTGGGGAAATGTGGTGGGGGCAAGAATTTCTCCTGGTGTTCTAGGGGAGGGGCCCACTGCACTGGGACTAAGGCAAAATTGACATAGAAAGACAGTTGCATCAGAACACAGGGGTGTGGGTCTTGGTGTAAGCAAGATAGATAGTCTATGTCAGCGCTGAACTTATGAAGGTGGGCCTGTGTTTATGGTGAGGGATGGGGAGGGAAATGGAGCCAGCCAGCTTCTTTGTCCCTAAAGAAATGTCTGTGAACACTGCCTCTCAATGTTCAGCTCTGTGAAGAGCAAATAATCTCCCCACTGTGCACTCCAGGCATTTTCCAGATCAGTGTTTACATTCTGTGTTCCCACATATTGTTTGCCTGTCTTTTTTTCCACGAATGGGGCAGTGAACCCATGGCTCTATCTCAGCCAATCTCCTTGATCTTTAAAACTCCAGGCTATATGTTTTGGATATTATCCTTTTATCTGATATGTCATTTGCAAATATCTTTTCCCATTCTGTCAGTTGCCTTTTAGTTTTGTTGATTGTTTCCTTTGCACCACAGAAGATTTTTAGCAACACTTTCAACAATAGCCAAATTATGGAAAAAGCCTAAATATCCATCAACTGATGAATGGATAAAGAGAATGTGGTTTATATATTCCATGGACTACTACTTAGCAATGAGAAAGAATGAATTCATGCCCTTTTCAGCAATGTGGATGGAACTGAAAGATATTATGCTGAGTGAGATAAATCAGTCAGAGAAGAACAGATATCATATGTTTTAACTCATATGTGGATCTTGAGAAACTGAACAGAAGACCATGGGGGAAGGGAAGGGGAAAAATAGATACAAACAGAGAGGGAGGGAGGCAAACCACAAGAGACTAAGGGTGGATGGGGGAGGGGTCGAGGAGAGGGAAAATGGGTGATGGGCATTGAGGAGGGCACTTGTTGGCATGAGCACTGAGTGTTGTATAGAAGTCAATTTGACAACAATTACATTCATTAAAACAAAACAAAACAAAACAACACTCCAGGTTAAACCCCACTGGAAACAAAACTCATTAAAATCAGTCCTTTTCTTTTTCCTTGTGTATTCCCCTGTGTGCCCCCTTCTCTTTTGCCTTTCTCCACAATCTTGGCTCCCTCCCACCTGTGATTCCTTTCTCCCCTAAATCATGTCTCTGCATTTCTCACGCTCTTGATGTGGCTTCTTTACCTTTAGTTGTGGGGTTTGTTCTATTATTCTTCAGGTTGATTTCTGGGATATTTATAATGACTTGATAGTTATCTTGTTGTGTTCATGGAATGAGATGACCTTAGAGTCCTCCTATTCCACTGCCATCTTCTTGAACCTGTCTTCTTTAAAAAAATGTATTTATTTAAATTAAATTTAAATTATTTAAAAATTTTTAAGTTAACACACTGTTATATTAGTCTCAGGTGTGTAATATCATTATTCAACAATTCTACACATTACTCAGGGCTCATCACTGTAAGTGTATTCTTAATCCCTTTCACCTATTTCAGCCATCCCCCATACATTTCTCCTCTGGTAACCCCTACTTTCTCCTCTATATTTAAGATGCTGTTTTTTGGTTTGTTTGTTTGTCTCTTTATTTTGTTGTTTATTTTTGTTTCTTAAATCTACATATGAGTAAGTTATATATTTGCAATCATTTGCAAATATCTTCTCTCATTCATTGTGTTCTCTTTTGCTTTTGTTGATGGCTTCTTTTTGTGTGCAAAAACTTTTAATCTTATTTGGTATTTTCTAACTATTTTATCCCAATAGTTTAATTTTGCTTTTGTTGTCCTTGACTGATGAGACATATTTAGAAAAATGTTTCTGTGGTTCATGTTAAAGAGATTATTGCCTATGTTTTCTTATAAGAATTTTATGGTTTCTGGTCCCAAATTTAGGTCTTTAATTCATTTTGATTTTTTTTGTATGTCTGAATTATAACTTTATTTTCTGTAACTGGTCACTTTTTTTTCTAGGCCTTATTATTCCCTCTGATGGTAGAAAAATTGAATCTAGTAAATTCAAGGTAAATGCTAACCCGTTATGTTTTGTTTTTATCTAATATTTTATTTTATTTTATTTTATTTTATTTTATTTTATTTTATTTTATTTCCAGTATAGTTAATATTCAGTATTGTATTAGTTTCAAGTGTACATATAGTGATTCAACAATTCCATACATCACCTAGTGCTTATCACAAGTGCATTTTCACTTAATTCTGTGTGGTGTAAAAAGGGGCCCAGTTTCATTCTTTTCAGGTAACTTTTCAATTTTCCCAACACCATTTGTTGAAGAGACTGTCTTTTTCCCTGGTGTAGTCTTTCTTTCTTTTTTTTTTTGTTTTTTGTTTTTTGTTATGGATTAATTGGATATATAATTATGGACTTATCTATGGGCCCTCTATATGTCCATTTTTATGTTAGGGAAAAGAGTCATTTTAGAGCAGTGTTGGCCACTCCTACAGCTCTTTGTACAATGAGATGCTCATGATGCTGCTTAAATAGAATCCTTTCAGGTGGGTGTGTTGGATAGTCTTGTCCATAAGAGAATTTGGAGGCAAGACACATGGTATTCACAATGTATGTGCCAGGCTGCTTGCATGATGGGACCTGGAGCTTCTTTGGAAGAACTTTTGAATAGGGCAGGTTGGATGTGGCAGTCTTCAGGGGAATGTGGAGTCAAGGTGCATTGTGTTAGCATACTAGTTGTTGAATGTTCATGCTGGAGTCACATGTGTCTGGATTTTCTGGCTGGGAGGCAGGAAAAAGCAATAGTGTCACCAGCTCTTTTGCTATTGGGGAAGCCTCCTAAAGATCTCTGCCTTTCCAGTGCATATTCTGAGATTACTAAATAAATTCTCCTATATACCTCATGTGCTTTTCAAACTGCTGCTTCTATGCTGCATCTCCTGAAGATTATTTTTGTGTGTGTACTGTCTCTTTAAGGGTAGGAACTGTCTCCTGTCACCTTCTTGCTCCCCCACAGCCAAGTCTGTAGGTTCTCAGTGTTAAGACCCACTGACTGTCAAAACTGGTGATATTAAGCTCTTGTGGTTTTCAAAACCAAATGTTATGAAGACTCCTCTTTCCTCTTCCCAGTGCAGGTCCCCCATGTCTGGGGTGACTGGTATGGGGTCTGTTCCTCGTCATTCTTCATGATTGTGGCTTCCCTTCTTTTTGTGGTTAGTCTCACAGGTTAGGTTTTTTTCCCAACTACATCTTCAATCTTCCTACTATTTTTGATGTGGCGTCCTCTCTATGATTAACTGTGGAGAGCTTGTTCTGCCAGTCTTTGAGCCATTTTCTAATGTGGGTGTTATCCAATGCATCCATGGGACAAGGGATGCTTACGATCCTCTTATCCTGTCATCTCCCTTAAAAGTGTGATAGGTGTTCTTTAACATAATTTCTGAAATCCCTGGTTTGATGTTGAAATACAATGTACTATATTGTTGTCATTAAGTGAAAGGTTAAAAATGTGCAAATACTTCTTGGATATGTTCATATTTAAGCTTTTTTTTTTACTTTTAACTTTCCTGGACTAATGGACTTTCTACTTAATACTAAACACCTATTATCTGGCTACATTATAATTTTGAAATTCCATTATTTTCCTTCTAACTTCCAAAGAACTGTTAATCTGCCCTAAATCTAAATCCAGGTACCTTTTTTTTTTCCTTATGCAGGCAAACCCCATGTTTGTTTTTGTTTTTTTGTTTTTTAAATGGCTGTTCAAATGCTGGATGGTACTTTAGATTATTAATTTTGAGTGATGATATTTTAAGAATGATTAAAATGAAGCTTACTATTGACGAGATATACCATAACTTCTAAACACTTTGTTATAGATGCATCTTAAAAAAATCTACAACTCATTCTATTTGTCACTAAGTAGTATGTGAGTGATTAAATGTAAGTCTCCATCCAAAGCCTGTCTAGTAGACAATGGTTTAGGCAGTTATAGCTATACTTTTAGTAGAGATATCTTTGACATTGTTTGTTTTATAAGTATATTCTAGAGATAAAGTTAATTTTTACTTTCTGTAGACATCCCAGTTAAAATTGAGAAATTTTAATGACTTAATAGAGACAATATGTTGTCCAAAAAACTTTATTAATATTTAAGTTCACTCTTAAGCTGACATTTTAAAAACCAAAATTACCACTGGTTGTCCGTCAAGCCCTTCTCTAGGCAATGATAGAAATGCCTGTTCAAAATTGCAAACATACATATTAGTGGAGAAATTTTCCTGTGATGCTTAATAAGTTATGTTGCCTTTTTAGTAATTATCATAATTCTGAAAACAACATCAGGGTAAATGTGAAGGCTCTAAAAAAGCTTCTCCATTTAAATTTTTATCAAGATGTACTTGTTCAAATTATAAATCTTTAGTGTGTTTTACAAGTTTGTAAGTTTCTGGTTACATCAAAGTTTCCTTTTGAAAAAACCCTCAATTCCTTGCCAAAAGTTCATGGTAGTTTTAACCCAGGTTCAAAATACCTAATTTTACTCCTTTTAAAATGTGATTTTTATTCTCTTGTTAGTATCACTTTCATATTATTTTTATTTAATAAACTTAGACTGCCCTTGCTTGGTAACAATCTATGGATTAATTTCCCCTTATAAGAGAAAATGTGCATTACCTAGAGCAAGTGTCTCTTTTTTGCTTCTCACACGTTTTACTTAAATAATGTCAAATTGTTTTCTTTTTCTTTATTTAAAAAATTTTTAATGTTTATTTGTTTTTCAGAGAGAGAGACAGACAGACAGAGAGTGAGCAGGGGAGGGACAGAGAAAGAGGAGAGAATCTGAAGCTGTCAGCACAGAGCCCAACACGGGGTTTGAGCCTGCAAACCACGAGATCATGACCTGAACTGAAGTTGGATGTTTAACTGACCAAACCACCCAGGTGCCCTATTGTTAAATTGCTTTCTAAATTGCATTACCAATTTCCACTCCTACTTGCGGCATAGGATTTATTTCCCCATATTCTTACCAATAATGGGAATGAACTGTTGATTCATTTTTTCTTAAATTTGCATTTTCCTGCTTGCAAATACCAAAGTATAAACAAAGACCTGATTTACACATAGCTTAAAATTGTAAAAAATGAACCATATAATTTCTTTATAATATTTTGTAATACTTTCACAAAAGGAAAATAATAGATCACAATGAAAATTTTAAATTAAAGATACTCTGATTTTTTATAGCTTTTTGGAAAGTATAAACAGGAAGAGGAAATAGTGATGTGTACATTTATGCATAAAAGACATATTTTGAGCAAGTATTTTCCACAAAACATCTTTCATTATGTCTAAGTAGTAATTATAAACCTCAAGGGTTTTACTGCCTTAATAAACATTTACTAAAATATCCCCTTTTTTAAAAAAATGTAAATTACAAAAAACTGTATAGCAAACAGAAGAGTTAAATTCATTTTGAAGATGCCTTTATTATCTTAACATCTATTCAAAGCTGCCTTTCAGTTTACTTTTCGTATCAGCTTAAATTGTGGTCTTAAGCAATACAGTAGATGCAGATACAGCATTATCTTTCTTATAAGTTTTTCTTTTCTGTAACATTTTTTCAAATTTTTATTTAAATTAATTTATATTTAAATTCCAGTTAGTTAACATACAGTGTAATATTAGTTTCAAGTGTGCAATATAGTGATTCAATACTTCCATATAAAACCTGGTGCTCATCACAACAAGCGTACACCTTAATTCCCATCACCTATATAACCCATCTGCTCATTAATCTCCCTTCTGGTTTTCAGCATTCGTTCTTATAGAGTCTCTATTTCTTGGTTTGCCTCTCTTATTTCTCTTGGCTCATTTGTTTTCTTTCCTAAATTCCACATGTGAGTGAAATCATATGATATTTGTCTTTCTCTGACTGACTTTTTTTGCTTATCATAATATTCTCTAGCTCTATCCATGTCATTGCAAAGTACAAGATTTCATTTTTTTAATGACTGGAATATATTTTTATTACTGTATATATATATAATGTATATATATATACATATACATTATATATATAACTGAATATATTACTGAATATATATATATATATATATATATTACTGAATATATATATATGTGTGTGTGTGTGTATATATATAGGATATATGTTCAGGAATATATATATATATATATATATATATACATTCAGAAATTGATAGACACTTGGGGTGTTTCCATAACATGGCTATTATAAATAATGCTGCTGTAAACATTGGGGTGCATGTATCCCTTTGAATTAGTACTTTATATTCGATGGGTAAATACCTAGGAGTGCAATTGCTGGATTGTAGGGTATTTCTATCTTTAACTTTTTGGGGAAACTTCGTACTGTTTTCCATAGTGGCTTCACCACTTTGCATTTCAACCCACAGTGCAAGAGAGTTCCCCTTTCCCCACATCCTCACCAAAAACTGTTGTTGTGTTGTTGATTTTAGCCATTCTGAAAAATGTAAGTTGATACAAGATTGTAGTTTTTATTTGCATTTCTCTGATCAGTGATGTTTTGCATCCTTTCATATGTCCATTGGCCATCTGTATATATTCTTTGAAAAAATGACTTTCATGTCTTCTGTCCAATTTTAAATGGATTATTCATTTTTTGGATGTTGAGTTTTATAAGTTCTTTATGTATTTTGGATACTAACATTATATCAAATATGCCATTTGCAAATACTTTTTCACACATTAATAAAAAAAGGATAACCATATGATCCTTTCAATAGATGAAAATAAAGCATTTGACAAAGTAAAACATCCATCCATGATAAAAAACAAAATACAATAAAAAAAACAAAACAAAACAAAAAATAAACCTTCAAAAGTAGGTTTAGAGGGAGCATACCTAAATATAATAAATGTCATGTATAAAACACACTCACTTAATATCATCCTCAATGGAGAACAACTGAAAGCTTTTTCTCTGTGTTCAGGAAGAAGACAGGGATGTCCACTGTCACCACTTTAATTTTAACGCAGTTCTCAAAATCCTTAGCCACAGCAATAAGACAACAAAAAGAAAAAAAAAAGGCATCCAACTTGACAAGGAAGAAGTCAAACTTTGACTATCTTCAGATGACATGATGCTCTACATAGAAAACTCGAAGTCTCCGCCAAGTAATTGCCAGAACTGATACACAAATTCAGTACAATTATAGGATACAAAATCAGAATACAGAAATCTGTTGCATTTTATACTCCAATGATGAAGCAGCAAAAAGAGAAATTAAGAAAACTATTCCACTTACAATCACACCAAAAATAATAAGATACCTAGTAATAAACTTAACCAGAGGCACCTGGCTGGTTCAGTTGGTACAGCATACAACTTTTGATCTTAGGGTTGTGAGTTTTGAGCTCCTTTTTGGGTGAGATCACTTAAAAATACAATCTTAAAAAAATTAATCCACTCAAGAGATGAAAGACATGTACCCTGAAAACTATAAAAACACTGATGAAAGATACTGAAGATGACACAAAGAAATGGAAGGACGTTTCATACTCATGGATTGGATGAACAAATATTGTTAAAATGATACCCAAATGTTGTTAAAATATTACCCTAAGGAATCTACACACTTAATGCAATCCTTACCAAAATACCAGCATAATTTTTCACAAACCTAGAAGAAACTACCCTAAATTTGTATGAAACTACAAAAGACTATAAATAGCCAAAGCAATCTTGAATAAGAAAAGGAAAACTGGAGGCATTACAATTCTGAACTTCAAGTCATATTGCAAAGCTATAGTCAACAGAACAGTATGGCACTGGCACACAAATAGACATGTTGATCAATGAAACAGAATAGACAACCCAAAAATGAACCCATAATTATATGGTCAATGAATCTTTGACAAAGCAGAAAAGAATATCTGAAGGTAAAAAGACAGTCTCTTCAACAAGTGGTGTTGGTAAAAACTGGACAGAACATGCAAAAAAGTGTAACTGGACCATTTTCTTACACCATACACAAGAATAAATTCAAAATAGATTACAGACTTAAATGTGAGTCCTGAAACCATAAAAATATTAGAGAAGAATACAGGCTGTAAATTCGTTGACATTGGCTGTAGCAACGTCTTTCTAGATATGTCTCCTGAGGCAAGGGAAACAATAGCAAAAATAAACTATTTGTACATCCACAAAATAAAAAGCTTGTTTACAGCAAAAGAAACAGTCAACAAAACTAAAAGGCAACCTGTGAAATGAGAGAAGATATTTTCAAATAACATAGATGATAAAATGTTAGTATCCAAAATATATTTAAAAACTTACAAAATTTAATACATAAAAATGAATAATCCAATTAAAAATGGGCAGAAGTCATGAATAGACATATTTCCAAAGAAGACATTCAGATGGCCAACAGACACTGAAGATGCTCAACATCACCATTCATGGGGAAAATACAAGCAAAACTACATCATTTCACCTCATATCTATCAGAGTGGCTAAAATAAACAACAGAGGGAAAAAAAGTGTTAATGACAATGTAGAGAAAAGGAATGCTCTTTCACTGTTTGTGGGAATGCAAAGTGTTGCAGCCAGTATGGAAAACTGTGTGGAGGTTCTTCTAAAGGTTAAAAATAGAACTACTCTATGATCAAGCAATTGCACTACTAGGTATTTACCCATAGAATACAAAGTACTAATTCCAAGGGATACATGCTTATAGCAGCCTTTTCTACAACAGCAAAATTATGGAAACAGTTCAAGTGAGCATCAGTTGATGAATAGATAATGAAGAAGTGGAATACAACTCAACCTTAAAAAAGAACAAAATCTTGCCATTCGCAATGACACAGATGGAGCTAGAGAGTATTATTCTAAGCGATATAAGTCAGTCAGAAAAAGACAAGTATCAGGCTATTTCACTCAATATGCAATTTAAGAAACAAAACAAATGAGCCAATGGGAAAATGGTGACAGAGGCAAGCCAAGAAAGAGAATCTTAAGTACAGAGAACAAACTGATGGCTCCCAGAAGGGAGGCGGGTGGGTGGATGTGTTAAATAGGTGATGGGGAGTAAGGAGTACACTTGTTATGAACACTGGGTGTTGTACAGAAATATTTAATCACCATATTATACTCCTGAAACTAATATTACACTGTTATGTTAACTAACAAGAATTTAAATGAAAGATTGGAAAAAAAGAGTGTATTTATATTGATGAGCACTGAGTACCATAGAATTCTTGAATCACTATATTTTACACCTGAAACTAATATAACACTGTATATTATCTATATGGAATTAAAACAAAATAAAATTAAATTGTGCATTCTGTTGTTTGTGAGTGGAATGTTCTCTATATATTTGTTTGTTCCAACTTGTCTAGTGTGTAGTTGAAATGCACTGTTTCCTTAATTTTCTATCTGGATGATCTATTCATTGATGTGGGGTGTTATGGTCCCCTACTATTACTATATTACTATCAATTTCTTTATTTTTGTCTGTTAGTATTTTCTTTACATATTTATGTACATGGTCCTCTATATATTGATACAAAATGCCAATCATTCAATCATAAATTTCTACATATGCTGAGTGAGATATAATTGAAAACAAAAGAAAAAAAGACCTTTGAAAAACATTGTAGGTGACCTAGTTACTGGAGTAAGAAAATAAGAGCTTAAAAATATTCTAACATTTAATATGTTTATGTAGAGAAATAGAAAAAAAGGCAAAATGAAGGAGAATTTTATCAGAATATGAGATTTTATAAATAGAAATTAAATAGATATTCAAAATCTGTAAACTACAATATCTGAAATTAAAACTCTTTGGCTTTTTTTAAGGTAATATGTAGATTTCTATGAAGTGTTTTCTATGGGCTGGAGAGAATATGTTGCTTTCAGGTTTATTAGGACTCAGTGTAAAAGAGTATTAACACCATGAATTTCTAACTTGATATTTTTTAATATTAAATTAATATTTTTTAGAATTATTTGTAAGTGTATCATCTGTTACTTTTTAGAAATATAATTTAGAGGTGCCTGGGTGGCTCAGTCAGTTAAGCATCCAACTTCGGCTCAGGTCATGATCTCGCCATCACATCGAGCCCCACATCGGTGGGGGAGGGCTTTTGAAGAGTGGAGATGTGGTCAATAGCATTAAGAATGAATATATGAATGAAAGAAAACACAGAGATGATGGTTTTTAAATAAGAAACATAAATCAATCTGTGCTGACAGCTCAGAGCCTGGAGCCTGTTTCAGATTCTGTGTCTCCTCTCTCTGTCCCTCCTGAGTTCATGCTCTGTCTCTCTCTGTCTCAAAAATAAATAAACATTAAAAAACATATATACATAATTTATTGTCCAAAACCGTCTGTTAGTTTAAAGCAGTAAAAATTAGACTATTAACACAGTGAAGCTCACCTCACCTTGTGCATGTAATCTGGACTATGAATATTTGTCATCAAACATCATTTTTGCAACATATATACAACTTTAGTCATGATGTATGTGAATCACAGAATGTGATGAATTCTGGGAATAGAGAAGGAATGAGATAAGCAGGGATCTTTTGCTTTTCATTTCTCTCTTGTTTATTTTTTGAAAAATTATATCTCAAGCATAATATGTTATTTATATTTGATAAGCTGATTTTCACACTCTCTCTCAAAAATAAATAAATAAAATTTAAAAAAGAATTAAGGGATCGTCAGAAGATGGCGGCATAGGAGGTCCCTGGGCTCACCCCGCGTCCTGCTGATCACTTAGATTCCACCTACACCTGCCTAAATAACCCAGAAAGCCGCCAGAGGATTAGCAGAAGGGAGTCTCCAGAGCCAAGTACAGACGAGAGGCCCACAGAAGAGGGTAGGAAGGGCCGCGAGGTGGTGCGCGCTCCACGGACTGCCGGGAGGGAGCCAGGGCAGAGGGGCGGCCTGCTGGCCAAGCAGAGCCACTGAGTCTGGCTTGCAAAAGCAGAGGGGCCAGACAGAGTGTGTTCTGACAGGAAGCGGGACTTAGCATCTGGGAGGTCATAAGTTAACAGCTCTGCTCAGAAACCGGGAAGGCTGGAGGACAAAGGGAGGGAGAGTTGTTGAGCCCCAGGAGGACAGAGCTCAATTTGGCGGGGAACAAAGGTGCTCGCCAGCGCCATCTCCCTCACCCATCCCCCAGCCAAAATCCCAAAGGGAACCAGTTCCTGCCAGGAAACTTGCTTGCTCTGCACAAACAGCCAACGCTGTGCTTCTGCGGAGCCACCCTTCCGGCAGCGGGTCTGACTCCCTCCCTCTGTCACAGGGCCACTCCTGAAGTGGATCACCTAAGGAGAAGTGAGCTAAGCCTGCCCCTCCTGCTCCCGTGCACCTTGCCTACCCACCCCAGCTAATACTCCAGATCCCCAGCACCACAAGCCTGGCAGTGTGCAAGTAGCCCAGATGGGCCACACCACCCCACAGTGAATCCCGCCCTAGGAGAGAGGAAGAGGAGGCACACACCAGTCTGACTATGGCCCCAGCGGTGGGCTGGGGGCAGACATCAGGTCTGACTGCGGCCCTGCCTAACAACTCCAGTTATACACCACAGCACAGGGAAAGTGCCCTGCAGGTCTGCACCACTCCAGGGACTATCCAAAATGACCAAATGGAAGAATTCCTCTCAAAAGAATATCCAGGAAATAACAACAGCTAATGAACTGATCAAAAAGGATTTAAATAATATAACAGAAAGTGAATTTAGAATAATACTCATAAAATTAATCACTGGGCTTGAAAACAGTATAGAGGAGAGCAGAGAATCTCTTGATACAGAGATCAAGGGACTAAGGAACAGTCACGAGGAGCTGAAAAACGCTTTAAACGAGATGCAAAATGAAATGGAAATGACCACAGCTTGGAATGAAGAGGCAGAGGAGAGAACAGGTGAACTAGAAGATAAAATTATGGAGAAAGAGGAAGCTGAGAAAAAGAGAGCTAAAAAAATCCAGGAGTATGAGGGGAAAATTAGAGAACTAAGTGATACACTGAAAAGAAATAATATACACATAATTGGTATCCTAGAGGGGGAAGAGAGAGGGAAAGGTGCTGAAGGAGTACTTGAAGAAATAATAGCTGAGAACTTCCCTGAACTGGGGAAGGAAAAAGGCATTGGAATCCAAGAGGCACAGAGAACTCCCTTCAGACGTAACTTGAATCGATCTTCTGCACAACATATCATAGTGAAACTGGCAAAATACAAGGATAAAGAGAAAATTCTGAAAGCAGCAAGGGATAAACGTGCCCTAACATATAAATGGAGACCTATAAGACTCGTGACTGATCTCTCTTTTGAAACTTGGCAGGCCAGAAAGGATTGGCACGAGATCTTCAATGTGATGAACAGAAAAAATATGCTGCCGAGAATCCTTTATCCAGCAAGTCTGTCATTTAGAATAGAAGGAGAGATAAAGGTCTTCGCAAAGACACAAAAGCTGAAGGAATTTGTCACCACTAAACCAGCCCTACAAGAGATCCTAAGGGGAATCCTGTAAGACAAAGTACCAGAGACATCGCTACAGGCATAAAACATACAGACATCACAATGACTCTAAACCCGTATCTTTCTATAATAACACTGAATGTAAATGGACTAAATGCGCCAACCAAAAGACATAGGGTATCAGAATGGATAAAAAACCAAGACCCATCTATTTTCTGCCTACAAGAGACTCATTTTAGATATGAGGACACCTTTAGATTGAGAGTGAGGGGATGGAGAACTATTTATCATGATACTGGAAGCCAAAAGAAAGCTGGAGTAGCCATACTTATATCAGACAAACTAGACTTTAAATTAAAGGCTTTAACAAGAGATGAAGAAGGGCATCATATAATATTTACAGGGTCTATCCATCAGGAAGAGCTAACAATTATAAATGTCTATGCGCCAAATACCGGAGCCCCCAAATATATAAAACAATTACTCACAAACATAAGCAACCTTATTGATAAGAATGTGGTAATTGCAGGGGACTTTAACACTCCACTTACAGAAATGGATAGATCATCTAGACACACGGTCAAGAAAGAAACAAGGGCCCTGAATGACACATTGGATCAGATGGGCTTGACAGATATATTTAGAACTCTGCATCCCAAAGCAACAGAATATACTTTCTTCTCGAGTGCCCATGGAACATTCTCCAAGATAGATCATATACTGGGTCACAAAACAGCCCTTCATAAGTTTACAAGAATGGAAATTATACTCTGCATACTTTCAGATCACAATGCTATGAAGCTTGAAATCAACCACAGGAAAAAATATGGAAAACCTCCAAAAGCATGGAGGTTAAAGAACACCCTACTAAAGAATGAGTGGGTCAACCAGGCAATTAGAGAAGAAATCAAAAAAAATGTATGGAAACAAACGAAAATGAAAATACAACAATCCGAACGCTTTGGGATGCAGTGAAGGCAGTCCTGAGAGGAAAATACATTGCAATCCAGCCCTATCTCAAGAAACAAGAAAAATTCTAAATACAAAATCTAACACCACACCTAAAGGAAATAGAAGCAGAACAGCAAAGGCAGCCTAAACCCAGCAGAAGAGGAGAAATAATAAAGATCAGAGCAGAAATAAACAATACAGAATCTAAAAAAACTGTAGAGCAGATCAACTAAACAAAGAGTTGGTTTTTTGAAAAAATAAACAAAACTGACAAACCTCTAGCCAGGCTTCTCAAAAAGAAAAGGGAGATGACCCAAATAGATAAAATCATGAATGAAAATGGAATTATTACAACCAATCCCTCAGAGATGCAAACAATTATCAGGGAATACTAGAAAAATTATATGCCAACAAATTGGACAACATGGAAGAAATGGACAAATTCCTAAACACCCACACACTTCCAAAACTCAATCAGGAGGAAATAGAAAGCTTGAACAGACCCATAACCAGCGAAGAAATTGAATCAGTTATCAAAAATCTCCCAAGAAATAAGAGTCCAGGACCAGATGGCTTCCCAGGGGAGTTCTACCAGACGTTTAAAGCAGAAATAATACCTATCCTTCTCAAGCTATTCCAAGAAATAGAAAGGGAAGGAAAACTTGCAGACTCATTCTATGAAGCCAGTATTACTTTGATTCCTAAACCAGACAGAGACCCAGTAAAAAAAGAGAACTACAGGCCAATATCCCTGATGAATATGGATGCAAAAATTCTCAACAAGATACTAGCAAATCAAATTCAACAGCATATAAAAAGAATTATTCACCATGCTCAAGTGGGATTCATTCCTGGGATGCAAGACTTTTTCAACATTCACAAATCAATCAACATGATACATCACATTAGTAAAAGAAAAGATAAGAACCATATGATCTTATCAATCGATGCAGAAAAGGCCTTGACAAAATTCAGCACCCTTTCTTAATAAAAACCCTCGAGAAAGTCGGGATTGAAGGAACATACTTAAAGATCATAAAAGCCATTTATGAAAAGCCCACAGCTAACATCATCCTCAATGGGGAAAAACTGAGAGCTTTGTCCCTGAGATCAGGAACACAACAGGGATGCCCACTCTCATTGCTGTTGTTGAACATAGTGTTGGAAGTGCTAGCATCAGCAATCAGACAACAAAAGGAAATCAAAGGCATCAAAATTGGCAAAGATGAAGTTAAGCTTTCACTTTTTGCAGATGACATGATACTATACATGGAAAATCCGATAGACTCCACCAAAAGTCTGCTAGAACTGAAGCATGAATTCAGCAAAGTTGCAGGATACAAAATCAATGTTCAGAATTCAGTTGCATTCTTATACACTAACAATGAAGCAACAGAAAGACAAATAAAGAAACTGATCCCATTCACAATTGCACCAAGAAGCATAAAATACCTAGGAATAAATCTAACCAAAGGTGTAAAAGATCTGTATGCTGAAAACTATAGAAAGCTTATGAATGTAATTGAAGAAGATATAAGGAAATGGAAAGACATTCCCTGCTCATGGATTGGAAGAATAAATATTGTCAAAATTTCAATACTACCCAAAGCTATCTACACAGTCAATACAATCCCAATCAAAATTGCACCAGCATTTTTCTCAAAACTAGAACAAGCAATCCTAAAATTCATATGGAACCACAAAAGGTCCCGAATAGCCAAAGTAATTTTGAAGAAGAAGACTAAAGCAGGAGGCATCACAATCCCATACTTCAGCCTCTACTACAAAGCTGTAATCATCAAGACATCATGGTATTGGCACAAAAACAGACACATAGACCAATGGAATAGAATAGAAACCCCAGAACCAGACCCACAAACGTATGGCCAACTAATCTTTGACAAAGCAGGAAAGAACATCTAATGGAAAAAAGACAGTCTATTTAACAAATGGTGCTGGGAGAACTGGACAGCAACATGCAGAAGGTTGAGACTAGACCACTTTCTCACACCATTCACAAAAATAAACTCAAAATGGATAAAGAACCTGAATGTGAGACAGGAAACCATCAAAACCCTAGAGGAGAAAGCAGGAAAAGACCCCTCTTACCTCAGCTGTAGCAATCTCTTCCTCGACACATCCCCAAAGGCAAGGGAATTAAAAGCAAAAGTGAATTACTGGGACCTTATGAAGATAAAAAGCTTCTGCACAGTAAAGGAAACAACCAACAAAACTAAAAGGCAACCAATGGAATGGGAAAACATATTTGCAAATGACATATCGGACAAAGGGCTAGTATCCAAAATCTATAAAGAGCTCACCAAACTCCACACCCAAAAAACAAATAACCCAGTGAAGAAATGGGCAGAAAACATGAATAGACACTTCTCTAAAGAAGACATCCGGATGGCCAACAGGCACATGACAAGATGCTCAACGTCGCTCCTCATCAGGGAAATACAAATCAATACCACACTCAGATATCACCTCACGCCAGTCAGAGTGGCCAAAATGAACAAATCAGGAGATGATGGATGCTGGCGAGGATGTGGAGAAACGGGAACCCTCTTGCACTGTTGGTGGGAATGCAAACTGGTGCAGCCACTCTGGAAAACAGTGTGGAGGTTCCTCAAAAAATTAAAAATAGACCTACCTTATGACCCAGCAATAGCACTGCTAGGAATTTACCCAAGGGATACAGGAGTACTGATGCATAGGGGCGCTTGTACCCCAATGTTTATAGCAGCACTCTCAACAATAGCCAAATTATAGAAAGAGCCTAAATGTCCATCAACTGATGAATGGATAAAGAAATTGTGGTTTATATACACAATGGGGTACTATGTGGCAATGAGAAAGAATGAAATATGTCCCTTTGTAGCAACGTGGATGGAACTGGAGAGTGTGATCCTAAGTGAAATAAGCCATACAGAGAAAGACAGATACCATATGTTTTCACTCTTATGTGGATCCTGAGAAACTTAACAGAAACCCATGGGGGAGAGGAAGGAAAAAAAAACAAAAAAAGGTTAGAGTGGGAGAGAGCCAAAGCATAAGAGACTGTTAAAAACAGAACAAACTGAGGGTTGATGGGGGGTGGGAGGGAGAGGAGGGTGGTTGATAGGTTTTGAGGAGGGCACCTTTTGGGATGAGCACTGGGTGTTGTATGGAAACCAACTTGACAATAAATTTCATATATTGAAAAAAAAAGAATTAAAAAAAGAAGGTACACTGAATAGGATTTTAAAGCTATAAAGTTAACCTATTTTATTAGCTTGAAAATTATTAATGTTAACATACCAACAAAAAATTTAAAAAATGTGAAAATTAGTAGGAAAAAATAAAAAAAAAATAATTCCCATAAAATCCATCAAAAATTTCCTGAATGTACCTCATTGTTTCTATTCTCATATGGATATATATATTCTTTAATTTAGAAAGCAAAATAATGCAACTTGCATAAATTATATGCAATAAAATATAAAATAATATATGATTACCAATAAGAGATTGCTGAATGAAAATTTTATATACAAAGATTTTATGGAACAAGTGATCTTGATATTTTGAAGAGTGGAGGTTTGGTCAATAGCATTAAGATTTAATATATGAATGAAAGAAAACACAGAGATGATGGTTTTTAAATAAGAAACATCAATCAACGAGTTATTTCTAGGATAACAATTTGTTTTAGACCATGTGTCCTGATACACTGACGCTGCTCAAGGCGGTAGAGATTATCTCTGCACAGACGTTATTGTCAAAACCCACGTAATTTCTCAAAAGGTTAATCATAAATAACACATTAAGTTTGTACTCTAAGAAAGCCTTGACTATGGAACTAGAAACAACTTTATACCAACAAACAAATAACAATATTCCTGAGTCCTAATACTTTTCTGATCCGTTATTATGTTACATTTCCAGTATGACAATCCAATGATAATAGCTACTTTCAATATTGAGTATGAAACGTTTCTTACAGTGACATTGTGGAAACATAGCATTTTCTCAATTGCCACATCTTCTCATGCACTTCCTCAGGGCCCCCACCACTTCTTTGTTCCTTAAGCTGTAGATGAGGGGATTTAGCATGGGGGTCACTATGGTGCCAAGTACAGCTGCAATCTGATCTTGTTCAGGTGTGTGAGAAGAACTGGGTGTCATGTAAATGAAGATGGCTTGACCAAAGTAGAGACTCACTACTGTCAGGTGGGAGAAACAGGTGGAAAGTGCTTTTTTACTTCCTTTCCAAGAATTCATCTTCAGAACAGTGAGGAAGATGAGAGTGTAGGAGACCAGAATAAGAAAAAATGGGACGAGGAGAAACACAATTGTTGATACAAATTTTACCATTTCATAGACTGATATATCCACACAAGACAACCTCAGGATGGCAGGCATCTCACAAAAGTAATGATTAATTTCCCTGGAACCACAGATAGGGAAATTCATTGGGTAGATGGTGTGTATAAGGGCTGCAAGGGACCCTCCAATCCAGGCTGCAGCAGCCATCTGCAGACAGACGTTGGGATTCATGAGAATTGTGTATCTCAGGGGGTTACACACAGCCACACAGCGGTCATAGGCCATTAGGGTCAGCAAGATGCACTCAGCAAGACCAAGGGTGAGGAAGAAAAAGAGCTGAGTGGCACAGGCGAAATAGGAAATGTTCTTCCTCTCTGTGAAATAGTTGGTAACCACCTTGGGGACTGTGCTGGAGATGTAAGCCAAGTCAATGAGGGACAGCTGACTGAGCAGGAAGTACATGGGGGTGTGGAGGCAGGAGTCCAGCCAGATGAGGAGGATTAGTATGGAGTTTCCAGTAAAGGCAATAATGTAAATAAAAAGGAGGAGGAGGATGAGGAGGTAGGGATAACTGAACCAGGGAAAGAGTCCCAGGAGGATAAAGTCAGTTGAGTTTTCATTCTTCTGCTCCATGTTTTAATTTAAATGCTTTATTCAAACTGAAAAATTGGAAAAGTTATATAACAAAGGATGTGGTGCTTTGTTAAAATAATCTGTCAGTCAACATTCACTTCTCTGTACACTTACAGCTAGGACTTTAAAACAGTACATTCTCATAAAAAAGAAATTGAAAAGAAAACTGAAAAGAAAATTGAAAAGAAAATTGAAAAATTTCTACTCAGAAATTAGCAATGTTATATTCTAATTTGATTGGTTTGACTTGGCCAGATGAATATTTAGTCCCTTTGGTAATAATTACAAACCTGACCATTATGTTTCCCATATATTTAACTTTTTAATGTACTCCAATCTGTTGACATTCTTGTGTTTTTCATATTGCTTTCCTGACTGTACTGTTCTGCTCACCTCCACCCCAAAGTATCTCAAGTGTCCCTTGTGGCCATTTCACAGCTTTTCTAAAGAAATTTGAATCGCCACCGAAATGATATAGACTGTTTATTCTATTTTACATACTAACTTCCTTAATTCTTACGTTTTCAGTTTTCTTTTTAATTCTCATGTCTTACCTTCATTTTAAACTTATTTTTTCACTTGAATAATTTCCTTTGTCAATGAACAGCCTAAAAGACAGCAATCATATCTCTTGGTTAATCTTTCAGTTATTGTTCATTTCCCATTGAGTAAAAATTTCTTCAAAATACTTTTAAGGTGTTGATTAAAGTCATGCAAATAAATTTTAATTTCCCATCTTTGTAAAAGTGATGGTGACACTAATGACAAATGAAGAAATATCCTCTTTTGCTTGATGAGAAAGGTCTCATACATATTCAATTCCTGGATCAATGAGTTGATTTCCTTTGTAAACCCTGATGGTCCACATGCAATGTTTCCTCTTTGTGAAGCAATCATAATGAGAATTTTTGCTTTTATTATCAATAATATACATGAAATATTTTATTTTATATCAAATCCTACATTATTATGCTTTTCATGATTTGAGATAATGAAAAAAAATCATTGTATAATGTTCATCTGTCAATGGAAATAGAATAGTGTCATTCATGATTGGGTCATAATAAGCTTGTGGCAGAACTTTGGTCTTGGGGAAATTTTATTTTTTTTAATTTTTTTTTACATTTATTCATTCTTGAGAGACAGAGAGACAGAAAATAAGTGAGGGAGGGGCAGAGAGCTAGAAGGAGACATAGAATCTGAAGCAGGCTCCAGGCTTTGAGCTGTGAGCACAGAGCCCAACACGGGGCTGGAACCACAAAGCGTGAGATCATGACCTGAGCCCAAGTCAGACACCCAACCAAGTGAGCCACCCAGGCACCCCTGAAATTTGTTTTCTTAAGTTACCACTCTGTGCACCTCAAGATCCTGGTCTCCTCTTCCTGGGCACTATCCTTCATGATGTTTCTCTAGTTTCCTGTGTTTTTTGACATAAAGCCTTTCCCTACAGAGCTTAGTTCATTGGGAAGTGAAATAATGGGAGAATATCTTTGAAAATAATGTCTCATGGTTCCACATAATTATGTGTAAAATTTGACATTATGTTTACAAGTATAACAGTGTTATTAACTATAGTATATTCAAATAAATATAGACTGGGAATGGGAAATAGATACAAACACTGTAAAATATCTTGCTTTAGGAATGATAAAACATCAAGCATTGTGCCTGGCATCTAACTGATGACTCGTTTTGTAAGTCTATGTGCTTACATGCAAGCCTCTTTTAAGTGTATATTAATAATTTTGCACATTAGCAAATTAGGTCTACGATATATTGTATATTGAAAATATTGTAATGTTTTATATTAATCACATACGATTACATTCTCTTAGATTTAGGAATGTGGAGTAAAAGTGATTTTTGTGATTTTGTTAGGAAGACCTTAGTTCTACCAATATCTTTGTGACTTGGAAATGAATGAATACCTCTAGGATGTAATTATTTCAAATGCTAAAGGAAACGTTAACTTACCTGATTTATAAGGGCGGCACTTGCCTTCTTCAAAATTATAATTAGACAATATGTATCGATAAAAATCATTGAGCACACACTTTATTACACTGAAACAATGATTCAACAATAAACTATACATTTAGCTAGATACAGACTCTGACTAAATAATGCACAAGCAGTATATTATAAAAATTTTTGAAAAATATTTTTTTGTCAACATATATGTTTTGTCTTCAAGTGGTCAATAGATTTACCATGATTTACTCAAGAAATAAAGAAAAACAAATTTAATTTTGTTTCTCTTAAAGTAATGTCATTCTTTTATTTTCTTCTAAGGAAAGTCACATTTCCTTTCAATTTCTAGAAAGTCTTAACTTTCTCCATCACATAAGATTTGAAACTAAGTGATTAACAATCAAAGCATCACTAAAAAGATATTTGTATGAATGGCAAAACACAGATCCTATTAGAGAGATGTGAGCAGATTGCTCTCATCTGTAACTCATCCTGTCCTTAATAAATATCCTTAAACTCTACAGTGCTCCTCACAAGCTAAGTCGCAGTAATTGCAAAATATTTGCTGCTGGAGTACATGGAGTATATTGGAGGACATACTAACACCGATGGCAGTATATTGGAGGACATACTAACACCGATGACCCTTATAAGAACAGTAGTTCACACTTATGGAAGACAATAAATTCCAGAGTAGTTTGCATACATTAACCTATTGACTGCTTGTAAGGACCCTATGTGCAATCTTGAGCAACTGGGGCAGACAAAAATGGTGCAATGTGTTCTTACTGTGTCTTTTGTCAGGCAGTGGCTGAACAAAATGAGACAGAGCCCTTTCCCTACAGATCCTCCCTCCCTGAAGACACTGAATTTTTCATTTAAGGACTCACTGTGAGAAGCAGACTCCATTTTCATGCAATCCAAATTTATCTGCTTTTGCTTTACAAAGGTCCTTTGGTATGGAGGCTGGGTAGAAAAACAGAGTTAACTACCTGCCTAGAAGGAAATTATTTTATTAATAGGCAAAAACATTCTCCTACCCCTGCCTTCAGCCCCATAGTTACTGCCGCCTGGTGTACTTCCAGTAACTGCTGTCATTTCCTTGTGCCCTGTCACTCTTTTACATTAAATTAGTCGATACCTGTCTTGACTGAAATTTCTGAAATTTCAAACTCCCTGAAAGAGGACTAATTACATTTCTGCTACACACCTGGTTTAGGTCTGAGATCAGCATGTGAGAAGTCAATATCATCTTCTGTGTTTCATCAAGTTCTGTATCTTTTGTGTACCTCAAAATGGGGAAGACATGAAAAGTGTCTCATGGGAATTTGTCTCCAGACTTTAATTAATTGTAAGCTCAGAATAAGTGCAGGGCTCTAAGAAGACTCTTATGAAAGATAATTACTGCCCAGTATTCTATGCTTTTTCTTGAAAAATGATACTGTTGGGTTTTGATTATCTCTACGGAAATAGAAACATCAAAGAAATTCCATATTGAAAATATGAGAGCAAACTATTTGGATGACTTTTAAGTCAATGGGGGAGGAAAAACATTTTTTTTTCGAGGGAAACTTTTTTGTGTGTCAAACTTTTTATTTTTATATTTTTAATATGAAATTTATTGTCAAATTGGTTTCCCTAAAACACCCAGTGCTCATTCCAACAGGTGTCCTTCTCAATGCCCATCACCCACCCTCCCCTCCCTCCCACCCCCCATCAACCCTCAGTTTGTTCTCAGTTTTTAAGAGTCTCTTAAGTTTTGGCTCCCTCCCTCTCTAACCTTTTTTTTTTTCTTCCCCTCCCCCATGGTCTTCTATTAAGTTTCTCAGGATCCACATAGGAGTGAAAACATATGGTATCTGTCTTTCTCTGTATGGCTTATTTCACTTAGCATAACACTCTCCAGTTCCATCCACGTTGCTACAAAAGGCCATATTTCATTCTTTATCATTGCCACATAGTATTCCATTGTGTACATAAACCACAATTTCTTTATCCATTCATCAGTTGATGAACATTTAGGCTCTTTCCATAGTTTGGCTATTGTTCAAAGTGCTGCTATAAACATTGGGGTACAAGTGCCCCTATGCATAGGCACTCCTGTCTCCCTTGGGTAAATTCCTAGCAGTTTTATTGATGGGTCATAGGGTAGATCTATTTTTAATTTTTTGAGGAACCTCCACACTGTTTTCCAGAGTGGCTGCACCAGTTTGCATTCCCACCAACAGTGCAAGAGGGTTCCCATTTCTCCACATCCTCTCCAGCATCTATAGTCTCCTGATTTGTTCATTTTAGCCACTCTGACTGGCATGAGGTGGTATCTCAGTGTGGTTTTGATTTGTATTTCCCTGATGAGTAGTGACGTTGAGAATCTTTTCAGGTGCCTGTTGGCCATCTGAATGTCTTCTTTAGAGAAGTGTCTATTCATGTCTTCTGCCCATTTCTTCACTGGATTATTTGTTTTTCCGGTGTGGAGTTTGGTGAATTCTTTATAGATTTTGGATACTAGCCCTTTATCCAATATGTCATTTGCAAATATCTTTTCCCATTCCATTGGTTGCCTTTTAGTTTTGTTGGTTGTTTCCTTTGCAGTGCAGAAGCTTTTGATCTTCATGGGGTCCCAATATTTCATTTTGTATTTTAATTCCCTTGACTTTGGAAATGTGTCAAGTAAGAAATTGCTGCGGCTGAGGTCAGAGAGGTCTTTTCCTGCTTTCTCCTCTATGGTTTTGATGGTTTCCTGTCTCATTCAGGTCCTTCATTCATTTTGAGTTTATTTTTGTGAATGGTGTGAGAAAGTGGTCTAGTTTCATTCTTCTGTATGTTGCTGTCCAGTTCTCCCAGCACCGTTTGTTAAATAGACTGTCTTTTTTCCATTGGATATTCTTTCCTGCTTTGTCAAAGATTAGTTGGCCATACTTTTGTGGGGCCAATTCTGGGGTTTCTATTCTATTTCATTGGTCTATGTGTCTGTTTTTGTGCCAATACCATGCTGTCTTGATTACAGCTTTGTAGGAGAGGCTAAAGTCTGGGATTGTGATACCTTTGGTTTTCTCCTTCAATATTATTTTGGCTATTCGAGGTCTTTTGTGATTCCATACAAATTTTAGGATTGCTTGTCCTAGACTGAAGAAGAATGCTGGTGCAATTTTGATTGGGATTGCATTGAATGTGTAGATTGCTTTGGGTGGTATTGACATTTGAAAAATATATATTCTTCCAATCCATGAGCACAGAATGTTTTTCCATTTCTTTGTATCCTCTTCAATTTCCTTCATAAGGTTTCTATAGTTTTCAGCATACAGATCTTTTATATATTTGGTTAGGTTTATTCCTAGGTATTTTACGATTATTGGTGCAAATGTGAATGAGATCAGTTTCTTTATTTGTCTTTCTGTTGCTTCATTTTTGGTGTATAAAAATACAACTGATTTCTGTACATTAATTTTGTATCCTGTGACTTTGCTGAATTCATCTATCAGTTCTAGCAGACTTTTGGTGGAGTCTATCGGGTTGTCCATGCATAATATCATGTCATCTACAAAAAGTGAAAGCTTAACTTCATCATTGCCAATTTTCATGCCTTGATTTTCTTCCGTTGTCTTATTGCTGATGTTAGAACTTCCAACACTATGTTAAACAACAGAGGTGAGGGTGGACATCCCTGTCTTGTTCCTGATCTCACAGGGAAAGCTCTAAGTTTTTCTCTATTGAGAATGATGTTATCTTTTCATAAATGGCTTTTATGAAGTTTAAAGTTGTTCCTTCTATCCTGACTTTCTCAAGGGTTTTAATGAAGAAAGAATGCTGTACTTTGTCAAATGCTTTTTCCACATCGATTGACAGGATCATATGGTTCTTATCTTTCCTTTTATTAATGTGATGTATCACATTGTTTGATTTGTGAATGTTGAACCTGCCCTGCAGCCCAGGAATGAATCTCACTTGATTATGGTGAATAATTCTTTTTATATGCTGTTGAATTCAATTTACTAGTATCTTGTTGAGAATTTTTCCATCCGTATTCATCAGGGATATTGGCCTGTACTTCTCTTTTTTTTTTTTGCTGGGTCTCTGTCTGGTTTGGGAATCAAAGTAATGCTCCCTTCATAGAATGAGTCTGGAAGTTTTCCTTCCCTTTCTATTTTTTGAAAAGCTTGAGAAGGATAGGTATTATCTCTGCCTTAAATGTCTAGTAGAATTCCTCAGGGAAGCCATCTTGTACTGGACTCTTATTTGTTGGGAGATTTTTGATAACTGATTCAATTTCTTCACTGGTTATGGGTCTGTTCAAATTTTCTATTTCATTCTGTTTGAGTTTTGGTAGTGTGTGGGTGTTTACGAATTTGTCCATTTCTTCCAGATTATAAAGTTTGTTGGCATATAATTTTTCACAGTATTCCCTGATAATTGCTTGTATATATGAGGGAGTGGTTGAAATAAATTCCACTTTAATTCATGATTTTATCTATTTGGGTCATCTCCATTTTCTTTTTGAGAAGCCTGGCTAGAGGTTTATCAAATTTGTTTATTTTTTTCAAAAAACCAACTCTTGGTTTCATTGATCTGCTCTACAGTTCTTTTCAGAGTCTATATTGTTTATTTCTGCTCTGATCTTTATTATTTCTCTTCTTCTGCTGGATTTAGGGTGTCTTTGTTGTTCTGCTTCTATTTCCTTTAGGTGTGCTGTTAGATTTTGTATTTGGGACTTTTCTTGTTTCTTGAGATAGGCCTGGATTGCCATGTATTTTCCTCTCAGGACTGCCTTCGCTGCATCCCAAAGCGTTTGGATTGTTGTATTTTCATTTTCATTTGTTTCCATGTAATTTTTAATTTCTTCTCTAATTGCCTGGTTGACCCATTCATTCTTTAGGAAGATGTTCTATAACCTCCATGCTTTTGGAGGTTTTGCATATTTTTACTTGTTGTTGATTTCAAGCTTCAGAGCATTGTGATCTGAAAGTGTGCATGGTATGATATCAATTATTTTATATTTATGAAGGGCTGTTTTTTGACCTTATATGTGATATATCTTGGAGAATGTTTCATATGCACTTGAGAAGAAAGTGTATTCTGTTGCTTTTGGATGCAGAGCTCTGTCATGTCCATCTGGTCCAATGTATCATTCAAGGCCATTGTTTTTTTATTGATTCTCCATCCAGATGATGTATGCGTTGTTGTAAGTGGAGTATTAACGTCCCCTGCAATTACCACAATCTTATCAACAAGGTTGCTTACGTTTGTGATTAATTGTTGTATATATTTGGGTGGTCTGAATTCGGTGCATAGACCTTTATAATTGTCAGCTCTTCCTGATGGATAGACCCTGTAATTATTATATAATGCCCCTCTTCATCTCTTGTTACAGCCTTTAAGTTAAATTCTAGTTTGTCTGATATAAGTATGGCTACTCCAGCTTTCTTGTGACTTCCAGGAGCATGATAGATAGTTCTCCATCCCGTCACTTTCAATCTGAAGGTGTCCTCAGGTCTAAAATGAGTCTCTTGTAGACAGCAAATAGATGGGTCTTGTTTTTTTATCCATTCTGATACCCTATATCTTTTGGTTGGCGCAGTTAGTCCATTTACATTCAGTGTTATTATTCAAAGATATGGGTTTAGAGACATAGTGGTATCTGTAGGTTCATGCTTATAGTGGTGTCTCTGGTACTTTGTGTTTCTTGCAACATTTCATTCACAGAATCCCCCTTAGGATCTCTTGTAGGGCTGGTTTAGTGGTGATTAATTCCTTCAGTTTTTGTTTGTTTGGAAAAAGCTTTATCTCTCCTTGTATTTTGAATGACAGGTTTGCTGGATAAACGATTCTTGGCTGCATATTTTTCCTGTTCATCACATGAAGATTTCCTTCCATTCCTTTCTGTCCTGCCAAGTTTTAGTAGACAGGTCTGCTACTACCCTTATGCTTCTACCTGTGTATGTTAAGGCCCATTTATCCCTAGCTGCTTTCAGAATTCTGTCTTTATCCTTGTATTTTTCCAGTTTCACTATATGCCCTTCAGAAGATTGATTCAAGTTATGTCTGAAGGGAGTTCTCTGTGCGTCTTGGGTTTCAATGCCTATTTCCTTCCCCAGACCAGGGAAGTTGTCAGCTATGACTTTTTCAAGTATACCGTCAGACCCTTTCTCTCTCATCTTTGTCTGGAATTCCTGTGATATGGATATTGTTCCATTTATCTGCATCACTTAGTTCTCTAATTCTCTCGTACTCCTGGATTTTTTTTAATCTCTCTTTTTCTCAGCTTCCTCTTTTTCCATAATTTTTCTTCTAATTCACCTATTCTCTCCCCTGCCTCTTCAATCCTCACTGTGCCCACCTCCATTGTTTTTGCACCTTACTTATAGCATTTTTTAAATTCATCACGACTATTTCTGAGTCCCTTGATCTCCGTGGCATTAGATTCTCTGCTGTCCTCTATGCTTTTTTTCAAGCCCAGCAATTAATTTTATGACTATTATTATAAATTCTTGTTCAGTTATATTGCTTAAATCAGTTTGGATCAATTTGTTAGCTGTTGCTATTTCCTGGAATTTCTTTTGAGGAGAATTCTTGCGTTTCATCACTTTGGCTAATTCTCTGTCCCTTATGGGTTTTAAGCGCTTGTTGTGTGCTCTGCACCTGTGAGTGCTGCTATATTAAAGGAGGGTCATACACTATCCAGGGCTTGGCCCTTCAGGGGGTGTTTTTTTCAGAGATTGTTACTTGCTGTCTGTTGTTGTGACTTTTGTTATTTTATTACCCAACTCATAGTGATATTTTGGACCCTCCACCAGATGTGCTTTGATTTATTCCTTGGAGTAGCCCAGATGATCAGCCCCCCTTAGAACAAGTCAACCCTCCTATGGGGGATTCGATATCCTGCAGAGCCCCTTGAGCTTACTGCTCTCTCACTGCCTCAAAGGGTCATATGTACTTCTCAGATCCTCTGCACCTTTGCTTTTTGAACTTTCAGACTTTGAAACTTTCTTTTTCTGGACTGGATCGTGAAACTGACTGGGACTGGACAGGGTCTGACTTAGAACAAGACTGGGTTCAAGGTTGGACTGAGTCCTACAAAGAAACCAGACTGGTCCAAGTTCAGGCAGAAACTGGCTTACAAACTGGACCAGATTCAGGAGTCTAACATAGAAACTGGCTATAGATTTTGGATACTAACCTTTGATCCAATATGTAATTTTCAAATATCTTCTCCTATTTCATACGTTGCCATTTAGTTTTGTTGATTGCTTACTTCTCTGTGCAGAAGAAATTTTATCTTTAAGAGGACCAAATAGTACATTTTTGCTTTTGTTTCCCTTGCCATTTTATTAACTTTGTAATTTAACTTTATTTTTTATTTTTTAAAATTTACATCCAAATTAGTTAGTATATAGTGAAGCAATGATTTCAGTAGATTCCTTAATGCCCCTTACCCATTTAGCCCATCCCCCCTCCCACAACCCCTCCAGCAACCCTCAGTTTGTTCTCCGTATTTATGATTCTCTTCTGTTTTGTCCCCCTCCCTGTTTTTATATTATTTTTGTTTCCTTTCCCTTATGTTCATCTGTTTTGTCTCTTAAATTCCTCATATGAGTGAAGTCATATGATTTTTGTCTTTCTCTGACTGACTAATTTCACTTAGCATTATACCCTCCAGTTCCATCCACGTAGTTGCAAATGGCAAGATTTCATTCTTTTTGATTGCTGAGTAATACTCCATTGTATATATATGCCACTTCTTCTTTATCCATTCACCCATCAATGGACTTTTGGGCTCTTTCCATACTTTGGCTATTGTTGATAGTGCTACTATTAACATGGGGGTGCATGTGTACCTTCAAAAGAGCACACCTGTATCCCATAGATAAATGCCTAGTAATGCAATTGCTGGGTCATGGGTAGTTCTATTTTCAGTTTTTTGAGGAATCTTCATACTGTTTTCCAGAGTGACTGGACCAGCTTGCATTCCAACAAACAATGCAAAAGAGATCCTCTCTCTCTGCATCATTGCCAACATCTGTTGTGGCCTGAGTTGTTAATGATAGCCATTGTGACAGGTGTAAGGTGGTATCTCATTGTGGTTTTGATTTGTGTTTCCCTGATGATGAGTGACGTTGAGCATTTTTTCATGTGTCAGTTGGCCATCTGGATGTCTTGGAGAAGTGTCTATTCATGTCTTTTGCCCATTTCTTCATTGGATTATTTGTTTTTTGGGTGTTGAGTCTGATAAATTCTTCATAGATTTTGGATACTAACCCTTTATCTGATATGTCATTTGCAAATATCTTCTCCCATTCTGTCGGCTACCTTTTAGTTTTGCTGGTTGTTTCCTTTGCTGTGCAGAAGCTTTTTATTTTGATGAGGTCCCAGTAGTTCATTTTTGCTTTTGTTTCCCTTGCCTCTGGAGACGTGTTAAGAAATTGTTGCAGGCAAGATCAAAGAGGTTTTTGCCTTCTTTCTCCTCGAGGATTTTGATGGCTTCCTGTCTTACACTGAGGTCTTTCATCCACCTTGAGTTTATTTTTGTATATGGTGTATGAAAGTGGTCCAGGTTCATTCTTGTGCATGTTACTGTCCAGTTTTCCCAGCACCACTTGCTGCAGAGACTGTCTTTATTCCATTGGATATTCATTCCTGATTTGTCAAAGATTAGTTGACCATATGTTTTTGGGTCCGTTTCTGGGTTCTCTATTCTGTTCCATTAATCTGAGTGTCTGTTCTTGTGCCGGTACCATTCTGTCTTGATAATTACAGCTTTGTAGTATAGCTTGAAGTCTAGGATTGTGATGCCTCCTCCTTTGGTTTTCTTTTTCAATTTTGCTTTGGCTATTGGGGGTCTTTTCTGGTTCCATACAAATTTTAGGATTATTTTTTCTAGCTCTGTGAAGAATGCTGGTGTTACTTTGATGGGGATTGCATTGAATATGTGGATTCCTTTGGATAGTATCGACATTTTAACAATATTTGTTCTTCCTATCCAGGAACATGGAATCGTTTTTTCCATTTCTTTGTGTCTCCGTCAATTTCTTTCATAAGTTTTCTATAGTTTTCAACGTATATATTTTTCACCTCTTTGGTTAGATTTATTCCTTGGTATTTGGGGTTTTGGTGCAACTGTAAATGGGATCGATTCCTTGATTTCTCTTTCTGTCACTTCATTGTGTATAGGAATGCAACCAATTTCTGTGCATTGATTTTATATCCTGCAACTTTGTTGAATTCATGAATCAGTTCTAGCAGGTTTTGGTGGAATCTTTTGCATTTTCCATATAGAGTATCATGTCATCTGTGAAGAGTGAATGTTTGACCTCTTCCTGGCCCATTTGGATGCCTTTTATTTCTTTGTGTTGTCTGATTGCAGAGGCTACGACTTTCAATACTATGTTGAATAAAAGTGGTGAGAGTGGATATCCCTGTCTTGTTCCTCACCTTAAGGGGAAAGCTGTCAGTTTTTCCCCTTTAAGCATGATATTAGTATCGGGTCATTCATATATGGCTTTTATGATCTCTAGGTATGCTCTTCCTATCGCTACTTTCTTGAGGGTTTTTATCAAGAGAGGATGCTGTATTGTGTTAAATGCTTTCTCTGCATCTATTGAGAGGATCATATGTTTCTTGTCCTTTCTTTTATTGATGTGATGAATCACGTTAATTGTTTTCAGATATTGATCCAGCCAAGTATCCCAGGTATAAATCCCACTTGGTCATGGTGAATAATTTTTTAATGTCTTCTTGGATCTGGTTGGCTAATATCTTGTTGAGGATTTTTGCATCCATGTTCATCAGGGAAATTGGTCTACAGTTCTCCTTTTTAGTGGGGTCTCTGTCTGGTTTTGGAATCAGGGTAATGCTGGCTTCATAGAAAGAATTTGGAAGTTTTCCTTCCATTTCTATTTTTTTGGGACAGTTTCAAGAGAATCAGTGTTACCTCTTCCTTAAATGTTTGGTAGAATTCCCCCGGAATGCCATCTGGCCCTGGACTCTTGTATTTTGGCAGATTTTTGATTATTAATTTGATTTCCTTCCTGGTTATGGGTCCATTCAACTTTTCTACTTATTCCTGTTTCAAGTTTAATAGTGTATATGTTTCTAGGAATTTGTCCATTTCTTCCAGATTACCCATTTTATTGGCATATGATTGCTCATAATATTCCCTTACTATTGTTTCTATTTCTGCTGTGTTGGTTGTGATCTCTCCCTTTCATTCTTGATTTTATTTATTTGGGTCTTTTCCTTTTTCTTTTGGTCAAGCTGGCTAGTGATTTATCAAATTTGTTCATTATTTCAAAGAACCAGCTTCTGGTTTCATTGATCTGTTCTACTGTTTGTTTGTTTTTGTTTGTTTGTTTGTTTGTTTTGATAGCATTAATTTCTGCTCTAATCTTTATTATTTCCTGTCTTCTGCTGGTTTTGGGTTATATTTGCTCTTCTTTTTCCAGTTCCTTAAGGTGTAAGGTTAGGTTGTGTATCTGAGATCTTTCTTCCTTCTTTAGGAAGGCCTCGACTGCTATATACATTCCTCTTATGACCGCCTTTCCTGCATCCCAGAGGTTTTGGGTTGTGGTGTTTTCATTTTCATTGGCTTCCATATACTTTATAATTTCCTCTTTAACTGTTTGGTTAGCCCATTCATTCTTTGGTAGGATGGTCTTCAGTCTCCAAGTATTTGTTACCTTTCCAAATTTTTTCCTGTGGTTGATTTCAAGTTTCATAGCGTTGTGGTCTGAAAATATGCACCATATGAATATGATCTTTTTGAACCTAATTAGGGCTGATTTGTGTCCCAGTATATGGTCTATTCTTGAGAACTTTGCATGTGCACTGGAGAAGAATGTATATTCTGCTGCTTTAGGATGAAATGTTCTGAATATATCTCTTAAGTCCATCTGGTCCAGTGTGTCATTCAAAGCCATTTTTTCCTTGTTGATTTCTTGCGTAGATGATCTGTCCATTGCTGTGAGTGGGGTGTTGAAGCCTCCTACTATTATGTATTACTATTGATGAGTTTCTTTATGTTTCTGATTACTTGATTTATGTTTGGGTGCTCTCACATTTGGCGCATAAATGTTTAAAATGGTTAGGTCTTCTTGGTTGATACACCCTTTGATTATGATATAATGCCCTTCTGCATCTCTTGATACAGTGTTTATTTTAAAGTTTAGATTGTCTGATATAAGTATGGCTACTTTTGGCTTTTGGCTGGCTTTCTTTCGTTGACCATTAGATGATAGATGGTTCTCCATTCCCTTATTTTCGATCTGAATGTGTCTTTAGGTCTATAGTGGGTCTTTTGCACACAGGAATTAGATGGATCTTTTTTTCTTTTCTTTTTTTTTTGAGGTTTTTGTTTATTTATTTATTTTTTAAATATGAAATTTATTGTCAAATTGGTTTCCATACAACATCCAGTGCTCATCCCAAAAGGTGCCCTCTTCAATACCCATCACCCACCCTCCCCTCCCTCCCACCCCCCATCAACCGTCAGTTTGTTCTCAGTTTTTAACAGTCTCTTATGCTTTGGCTCTCTCCCTCTCTAACCTCTTTTTGTTTGTCTATCTTCCCCTCCCCCATGGACTTCTGTTATGTTTCTAAGGATCCACATAAGAGTGAAACGATATGGTATCTGTCTTTCTCTGTATGACTTATTTCACTTAGCATAACACTCTCCAGGTGATGGATCTTGTTTTCTTATCCATTCTGTTACCCTATGTCTTTTAATTGGAGCACTGAGTCCATTGATGTTTAGAGTGAGTACTGAAAGATATGAATTTATTACCATTATGATGCTTGTAGAGTTGAAATTTCTGGTGGTGTTCTCTGGTTCTTTCTAATCTTTATTGCTTTTGGTATTTGCATATATATTTTAATATATCTATATCTATCTATCTATCTATCTATCTTTCTATCTATAGATAGATTCATCTTTTCTCCTCTCAGCGAGTCCCCCTTAAAATTTCTTGCAGGGCTGGTTTAGTGGTCACATACTCCTTTAATTTTTGTTTGTCTGGGAAACTTTTTATCTCTCCTTCTATTTTGAATGACAACCTTGATGGATAAAGAATTCTTGGCTTCATATTTTTCTGATTTAGCACACTGAATATATCCCACCACTCCTTCTTGGCCTGCCAAGTTTCTGTGGACAGGTCTGCTGCAAACTTGATCTGTCTTCCCTTGTAGGCTAGGGACTTTTTTCCCTTGCTGCTTTCATGATTCTCTCCTTGCCTCAGTATTTTGTGAATTTGACTATGATATGCCTTAGTGATGGCTAGTTTTTGTTGAATCGAATGGGGATCCTCTGTGCTTTCTGGATTTTGCTGTCTGTGTCTTTCCCCAGGTTAGGAAAGTTTTCTGCTATGATTTGTTCACATACCCCTTCTATCCCTATTTCTCTCTATTCATCCTCTGGGACCCCTATGATTCTGATGTTTTTCCTTTTTAATGAGTCACTGATTTCTCTAATTCTTAAATCGTGCTCTTTTGCCTTAATCTCCCTCTTTTTTTCGTTATTCTCTATACATTTGTCCTCTATATCGTTGATTCTCTGTTCTGCCTTGTCCATCCTTGTTGCTGCTTCATCCATCTGTGATTGCAGCTCAGATATAGCTTTTTTTAATTTAATTCTGGCTATGTTTTACTTCTTTTATCTCTGTAGAAAGGGATTCTAATCTATTTTTGACTCCAGCTAGTATTCTTATTATCGTGATTCTAAATTCTGGTTCAGACATCTTGCTTGTGTCTGTGTTGGTTAATTCCCTGGCTGTCGTTTCTTCATGCTTTCTTTTGGGGTGAATTCCTTTGTTTCGCCATTTTGAAGGGAGAAAATGAATGAATGAGGTACAAAAATTAAAACTAAAAAAATATTAAAATTAAAAAATATTAAAACTAAAAATTTAAACACAAACACACATACAAAAAACGAATAAATGATGCTAGATCCTAGGTGTGTTTTGGTCTGGGTGTTGAAAGTGGTTTGACATATTAGAGAAAAAAAGGGGGGGAGAAAAAAAACGAAAGCATTTGATAATTTGAAAAAATGAATACACTGAAGTAGACTAAAATGAGATGATGGGAATGAAATAGAATTTGAAGAAATACACACAAAAGTAAAGAATATGGCATAAAAAATTAAAACAAAATATTTTTAATAAAAATTAAAAATAAATATTATTTTTTTCTCTTTCTGTAGTTAAGAAAAAGAAAAGAAACAAAAAAGAGAAAAATATAAAAAAATAAAAATACAAAATCATTTGAAAATTGGAAAAAGTGGATACACTGTAGTGGACTAAAATAAAATGATGGAAGTAAAATAGAATTTGAAAAATATATATATAAAAACAAAAAAATATAGTAATAAAAATAAATAAAAATATTTTTAATAGAAATTGAAAGTAGAAATGAAGTTTTTCTCTTTCTGCATTTAAGAAAAAGAATAGAAACGAAAAAGATAAAACAAGAGAAAGAAATTAGAATAAAGGAAATTGTTTGAAAATTTGAAAAGGTGAATAAACTGAAGTAGACTAAAATAAAATGATGGAAATCAAGTCGAATTTGAAAAAAATACACAAAATTAAAAAAATATAGTAATAAAAATGAAAGAAAATATTTTTAATAAGAAGTGAAAATCAAAATGAATTTTTTTTCTGTATTCATGAAAAAGGAAAGAATTGCAAAAGAGAAAAGGAAAAAAGAATAAAAAAGAAAGAAAATTGAATAGATGAACCTGCTAACAGATTGAAGTAGGTCTGAAATTGCTTCATTTTACCTTAGAAGTCAGTCCATGTAGCTCTTTATAGTCCCTAAATTAAGCTGGCAGTGATACTTGGGTTCTTGAAGAGTGAAGTTGGCCCAGTTGGGCGGGGCTGAGTGTAACAGCTCTGCTCTCCAATAGATGACGCTACTAGCCTACTGGGGTGGATTGTTGCTGTGCTCATAGGTGTGTATGGGTATGCACGGGAGAGGTGAAAATGGCGCCACCCAGCTACCCTGTCTGTTCTCCCAGATCAGGAATCATGCACCCGTCCTCTGTCTTCAGCTTTCATCCACTCCCTGCTTTTTTATTCTCCATGACCAGGCCCCAGGCAGTACCTCTCTCCCAAGTTTTGTCTCAGATGAGGCTATTTTCTTTGGCCTTTTACTTCTGAAGGACTGCAGCTTTGACCCTTTCTGCCCCTCTATGGGACACTCTCACCAAGCAATGGCCAAATGAGCAATAGCTGAATGTCAGCTGCACCCAGGAACGCTTGCTGGACCCTGCTGCTTCTGGTGCCCCAAGACTGCAGCCAGGTGCCAGCCCACCCCAGAAAAAGCTTGCAAGATAGTGTAGCAGCAGCTTTTCAGGGATTATGGAAAATGACAATACACATCTGGCACCAGGCTTCACCCTTAATGACCTTGTTCTAGCACCAGCGTATGTGGCCATTTTCTGGCGTTTGCTTGGACCAGGTGACTCAACAGTCTCTACCAAATGTCCTTCAGCAGTGGAACCGCTTTTCCCCGTGTGGTCTGAGAACCTCCTGGACCCCACTCTGTTCCTGGGGATTCACCCTTCCCACCAGAGCACAGCCAGGTATCGAGCTGAAGAGTTGCACCCTTTGTTCTCCCCTTGTTTACAGTCTTAATGGAATTTAAATCCTCTACTTTCTCCTTTCTCCTTTCTCCCTTCTCTCTTCTCCCTTTTTAGTTTAGTCCCTGTGGGTGTTACCAATTTTCCATTTTCTCTCCAGCTGCTTCTGGGGAGGGGTGCTTTTCCTGTATTCTCACCTCCTCCACAGTCTCCTCTCTCTGCCCACAAAAGCAGTTCTCTACTTTTCATGGCTTCTTGCTCCCCAAATTCACCTCTCTGTGCCACATACCTGCTGAATTCTGTGGTTCAGGTTGTGCAGATTGTTGTGTTAACCCTCCAATCAGTTTTCTATGTGTGCAGGATGATTTACTGTTGGTCTGGCTATATTTTATGGACACGAGGCACACAAAAAACTTCCTTGCTGTTCCACCATCTTGGCTCCTCCCTATATCATTTATTTCTGCTTTAATATTTATGATTTACTGCTTATGCTGGCTTTAGGCTTCATTTGTTGTTCTTTTTCTAGCTTCTTTATTTGTAACATCAGTTTACTTGAGATTTTTCTTGTTTTTTTTGTTTTTTTGTTTTTTGTTTTTTTTTTATGGTAGGCCTATATTGCTATATATTCCCTCATAGGACCACTTGTGCTACATCCCAAAGGATTTGCACAATTTTCATTTACTTCCATGTATTTTTAAAATTCTTCTTTGATTTCCTGATTGACACATTTATTGTTTAGCTACATGGTTTTTTAATATCCATATGTTTGTTCTCTTTCCAATTTTTGTTGCTGACATCATGTTTAATAGCTTTGTGGTCAGAAAATATGCATGGTGTTCTCAATGCATTCGTCCTTGTTGAGTCCTGATTTCTGACCTAATATATGATCTGTTCTGAAGATTGTTCCATGTTCACTTGTAAGAATGTGTATTCTGCTGCTTTAAGATGGAATGTTCTGAATATATTTACTCAAGTCTATGTGGTCCAATGTGTCATACAAAGCCACTGTTTCCTTGATGATTTTCTACTTAGATGATCTGTCCATTGATGTAAGTGTGGTGCTAAAGTCCCCTACTATCATTGTATTATTATCAATGTATTACTTTAGGTTTATTATTAATAGTTTCATGTATTTGGGTTCTTCCAATTTGGGGGTATATCTATTTACAATTATTTGATCTTGTGAAATTGTCTTCTTTATTATCATATAGTTCCCTTCTTCATCTCGTGTTGCAGGTTGGTTTAAAATATAATTTGCTTGATATAAGTTTGACTATTCTGACTTTCTTTTGACATTTTTTTTCATGTTAAATGTTTTCCTTTCCCCTTGCTTTAAATATGCAGGTATCTTGAGATCTAAAATGAGCCCCTTGTAGGCAGTCTATAGATGGTCATTTTTTAAAATCCAACTGAAACCCTCTTCTTTTGATGGGAACATTTGGTTAATTTACATTCAGAATGATTATTAGAGTGATTTTTCATTGTTTCTGGAGATTTTCTCTGCTCCTTTCTTCTCTTTTTCACTTTTGGTCTTTCTTTTCTACTCAAAGTGTTCCTTTTAATATTTCTTGCAGGGCTGGTTTAGTGGTTATAAACTCCTTTAATTTCTACTTATCTGGGAAACTATTTCTCCTTCTATTCTGAATGATACCATGACTGGATTGAATATTCTTGGCTGCAGATTCTTCCCATCCAGTACACTGAATACATCATGTCATTCCCTTCTGGCTTGTCAAGTTTCTGTTTAGAGATCTGCAGGTAACCTAATCTGTCTTCTCTTGAAAGTTAAGGACTTCTTTTGTCTTTCTGCTTGTAGTTTTTTTTCTTTATTACTATGTTTTGCTATATTTTATTACAATATGTCTTGGTTTTGGCCTGCTTTTGTTGATTTTTCTGGGAGTTCTCTGTGCCTCATGGATGTGAATGTTTGTTTTCTTTCTCAGATTAGGAAGTTTTCAGCTACCATTTCCTCTTAATTATTTTCTGTCCCCTTTTCTCTCTCTTCTGGGACTCTTGTTATATGAATGTTATTACATTTTATGGAGTCACTGAGTTCCCTATGTGTATTCATATTCTATCTATGTTCTTTAATTCATTCTCTCTTTTGTTCAACTTCATTTTTTTCCATTATTTATCTTCTATATCACTTATTCATTCCTCTGTTTCTTTCATCTTCATGTTCATTGAAAGAAATCTGTTTTGAATCTCACTGATTGCATTTTTCATTTCTGGGTGATTCTTTTTTAACTCTTTTGTCTCTGTGGTAATTGCCTCCCTTGATGTCTTCCATTGTTTTCTCAAGCCCAGTGAGTGTCCTTATGATTGTTGCCTTAAATTCTCCAGCAGGTATGTTCTTTATATCTGTTTCACTTAGATATCTGGTTGTGGACTTATCCTGTTCTTTCATTTGGGATTAATTCCTTTATCTTGGCATTCTATGTGAGTCTCTGTCTAATCTGTGTTAGGAAAACCTGTTATTTTCCTGCTCCTGAGAGTAATGGGTTTATGAAAAGGTCATAAAATGTCTAAAGCCTAGCTCTTCAGAAATGCCTGTGGTGTGCCCTACATGCACTCTGCGGTTGTGTTTTTGCTGCTCTATCCTTCAGGTTAGTCATCTGCAAAGGTTCTCCTTGCATGAGGTGGGCAGTGTTTGGTCCTTGGCCTGAGTGTGGTGAGTTTTAACTAGGTGTGCTCTAGTCAGCTTGAAAATGAGACCTGATACTACTTTCACTAGAACTGAAGACTCATAAAATGTTCAAGTCAGGAGACTTGTTGTGGGCCGGTATTTCTGTTGGTCTTCTGGGGAAGAGACCTGTTGTTTTGGGACTGAGGCAAACTTGACCAAGGAGGGCAGTGAGGCCAGTTCACAGAAGTGTGGGCCCTGATGTAAGCAGGTTAGGTAGCCAGTGTTGGTGCTGTGCTGTTTATCGCAGGTGGCTCTGTGTTCATGCTGAGGTGTGGGTGAGGGAAGTGGTGTAAGGCAGCTACTTTGTTCCTGGAGAGGGGTCTCTCTCATCCTGCTGCCTCTCAGGGAAGCACTCCCAGAACAGTGAGTAATCTCCTTGCTGTGTTTCCTAAGTATTCCTCAGATAGGTTTTTCCACACTGTCTGCCTCCAGGTTATTTGCTTACCTTCTCTCTAGGGAAGCACAGTGCCTTCCCAGTTCTGTCCCAGTCAATCCTGCTGACTTTTAAAACTCTAGGCTTTAGGGGTGTGTTGTGGACACTGGTCTTCTGGGTGAGAATCTTGTCGTGCTGGGACTGTGGCAGGTTTTATAGAGAAGGGTAGTTGTGTCAAAGCTCAGGGGCATGGAACTTGGTGAAGGCAGGTTAGGTGGCCGGTATGGGGGCCAAGCTGCCCTCTGCAGGTGGTTCTGCACTTACGCTGAGGGGTGGGAGAGGGAAATGTTGCCAGCTGACTTCTTTGTCCATGGAGAGACTTTAAATGTAAATGGACTAAATGCTCTGGCCAAAAGATATAGGTGACTGAAAAGATTTTTAAAATACTCATCTATATGCTGCCTACAGGAGACTCATTTAAGACATACAGGCACATATACACTGCAAGCGAAAACATTGAAAAAGATATTCCATGCAAATGGAAGTGGAAAAAAAAAAGTTGGGTAGCAATATTGATTTCAGAAAAAAAGGCTTTATTTATTTATTTGTTAAAAAAGTAATTAATGTTTATTTTTGAGAAAGACAGACAGTGAGTGGGGGGAGGGTAGAGAGAGAGGCAGACACAGAATTTGAAGCAGACTCCAGGTTCTAAGCTGTTGGCACAGAGCCCAACATGGGACATGGACTCCTGTACTGTGAGATTGTGATCTGAGCTGAAGTTAGTTAATCAACTGAGCCACTCAGGTGCCCCTGGGGGGATGGGAGGGAGACTTTAAAGGAAAGAGTGAAACAAAAGACAAAGCATACATCATGTTAAAAAAAATCAATCCAGCAAATGGATAAAATTAAATGTAAACCCTAAAATGCACCCAACATAGCTGTACCTAAAAAAATAAAATATAAAAAAATAAAATAAAATAAAATAAAAAACAGACATGAAGGGAGAAACTGACAGTAATACCATAATAATAAAGGACCTTAATGTAATTTCACTTACATTAATGAATAAATCATCCAGACAGAAACTTTAAAGAAAACTGGCTTTAAGTGATACATTACACCAGATAGACCTAACAGATATATATAGAACATTCCATCCCCAAACAGCAGAACATACATTCTTTTCAAATGTTTATGGAATGTTCTTCAGGAAAGATCACATGACAGGCCACAAAACAAGTCTCAATACATTCAAGAAAATTTAATTCATATGAACTATCTTTTCTGATCACAGTGGGATGAAACTAAAAATCAATAACAAGAAAAAAAAACTGAAAGAAACACAATTGCTTGTAGGCTAAATAGCAGTACTAACAACCAATGGGTTAACAAATACAGGAAAGGAAAAAAAAAAAACAAACGAGAAATACCTGGAGACAAATGAAAATGAAAACACAATGGTCAAAAATCCCTGAGACTCAGAAATCTCTAGTAATATAGGCTTACTTTTAAAATGAGAAAAATCTCCAATTAACTAAATTTACACATAAAGAAACTTGAAAATTAAAAGCAAACAAAACCTAAAGTTATCAGAAGAAAAGAAATAATATAGTGCAAAAGAGAAATAAATGAATTAGACACTTACAAATATGATAAAACTTTAGCCAGAATAATCAAAAAGAAAACAAGTACACTCAAATAAGTAAAGATGCCACAGAAATACATAAGATTATGAGATTACATAAAATACATACCAACACATTGGACAAACTAGAATACATGGATAAATTCCTAGAAACAATTTTCCAAAACTGAATCAGGAGTAGGAATTCTGAACAGACAAAATACTTTTAAGAAAATTGAATTAGTTATCAAAGACCTCCATACAAGCAAAAGTCCAAAACCAGATTGCTTCACAGGTGAAGTACACCAAACATTTTAAAAAGTGTTAACACTGGGGCATCTGGGTGGCTCAGTCTGTTGAGCATCTGACTTTGACTCAGGTCATGATTCATAGTTTGTGAGTTCAAGCCCCACATTGGGCTTGCTGCTGTCAGCCTGTCAGCACAGAGCCTGGTTCAGGGGATCCTCTGTCTCCCTCTCTTTGCCTCCACTATATTTGCTGTCTCCCCAAAATAAGTAAATATTAAAATTAAAGTGTTAATATCTATCCTTTACAAAATATTCCAAAAAATAAAAGAGGAAGGAATGCATCAAATTAATTCTATGGAGCATTATCTTCACATTAAAATTTTAAAATGAGAAATAAAAAAATATATAATAAAATTAAAAAAATGATGCTACAAAAGAGAACATTATACAACAATATCCCTAGTAAATATAGATACTAAAATTCTCAATAAAATATTAACAAAGCAATTTCAAAAATGTATTACAAGGGTTATTCTTTGTGATCAAGTGGGATTTATTTCAGGGACGCAAACACGGTTCAGTATATACAAACCAACCAATGTGATACATCATGTTAACCAAATGAAGAATAAGGACAATATGTTTATATCAATAGATGAAAAAAAACAAAATGTTTGACAAAATTCAACATTGATTCATGATAAAAACTCAACAAAGTGAGTGTAGAAGGAACATACTTCAGTATGATAAAGACCATATATAAGAAACTCATAGTTAACATCATACTCAATGAGTTAAAAGTAGAAAGCTTGTCCCCTATGATCAGAAACAAAACAAGGATGTTCACTCTTACTACTTTTATTTAATACAGTACTTGACATCCTAGCCATAGCCATTAGACTAGAAAAAGAAATAGAAGACATCCAAATTGTTAAGAAAGTAACAAAACTGTAACTATTTGCAGATGACATAACATGTATAGAAAACCCTAAAGACTCCAAAAATATTAAATGTAATAAATGAATTCAGTAATGTTGAAGGGTACAAAATCAACATATATAAATATGGTTGTCGATACACTATTAACAAAATGAAAAAAAAAAGAGAAATAAAGAAAACAGTCCTGTTTACAATTTCATCAATAATAAAATACCTAGGAGTAAATTTAACCAAAGAGGTGATAACTGTAAGACACTGATGCACTTTTGAAACTGTACTTTGAAAGAAACTGCACTTTGAAAACTGTAAGACATTGATGAAAGAAATAAAAGGTGACACAAATTAATAAAAGATATACCATACTCATGGATTGGAAAAATTCAATTTTAGCATATTATTATACAAAGCAATCTACAAATTCAATGCAATCTCGTGAGAATACCAATAGTGTTTTTAATGGAAGTGAAACTATATATATATATATATATATATATATATATATATATATATAAAATTATGGAACCACAAAACACCTAGAATAAACAAAGCAATCTTGCAAACAAGAACAAAATTGGAGGTATCACAATTCTAGCTTTCAACTTTCAAATTATAGTAATCAAGATAGTATGGTACTGCCACAAAAATAGACAAGTGGCTCAAAGGAATATAATAGCCGAGAAATTAACCTTTGCATATATGGTCAATTAATCTTGGACAAAGGAGGCAAAAATATACAATGTGGAAAAGACAGTCAGTTAAATAAATATTGTGGGAAGACCTGGACAGCTTCATTCCAAAGAATGAAACTGAACCATTTTCTTACACCCTACACAAAAATAAATTCAAATTGGATAAAAATTTAAATGTAAGAACTGAAGTAATAAAATTCCTAAAAGAATATCTAGTAATCTCTTAGACAACAACCTTTGTAACATTTTTCCTGATCCGTCTCCTTGGACAAGGGAAACAAAGACAAAATAAACAGTTGGGGCTACAGCAAACTGAAAAGTCATTGCACAGCAAGGAAAATCATCCATAAAACCAAAAGGGGGAAATATATTTGAAAACGGTATATCCAATAAGGACTTAATATCCAAAGTGTATAAAGGACTCATAGAACTCAACATCAAAAAAAATAAGTAATTGGGTTAAAAATGTGAAGAGGACCTGAACAGAAATTTTTCCCAAGAAGAAATACAGAAGGACAGAAGGCCAACAGACACATGTGAAGACCCTCAAATCACTATTAGGAAATGCCAATCAAAACCACAATAAGAAATCACTTCACACCAGTCAAAATGGCTAGTATAAAAACACAAGAAATAACAATGGCAGAGAAATAGGGGGACCTGAAGATTCCTTATCCCTCAAACACAGCAGTATTGAGGCCATAAGACTTGGGATTCCAGGAATCCAGGCTACAGAATGACAGAAACATCTCCAGAGACCCATGGGGACATCTTGGCGGGCCATAGGTGCATGATTGCAAATTGGGAGAGATAAAACGGGTGGCATAGGCATAGAGGGGAGGCATCTCCTTCTGTGGAGAGACAAAATGAAGAGAAAGAGAGACTGTGGAAGTGTAGTAGTATATTTGGACAAGAGAAAAACCACGGACCAGGGAATGGAAAAAATGGAGAAAGACCAATTTCTTACTCTATCCAGAGTTGTGGGGCTTTCTCTGGACTGGGGCCTGCTGCCTTGTCCATGCACCTGGGGTGGGGGAGGGAGTCAGCCCTGGGCTTGGTAGCTAGCTCAGAGGCACAATTGGAGACAACAGTCCCTCCCTTGAGTGCTGTTGGAAGAAGGTATATAGCTGCTCCAAGGACAAAAACCTTGCAGGTGCCCACCAGGCAGAGGCTCTTTGTCAGCTGGCTGGGGAGAGTGGCACTGCCTTGGAACTGGGGCACATGGAGTGGGATCCTTTAAGACATTGGGGTTTTAATCCCAGCCAAATGCCTAGAAGGTGCAGGAGACTGTGGAGCAGGTAAACCAGCTGGCTCACCCCTGCAAGACACTGTAAAGATGGCCTGAACAGAGTGGTCTGGGACACCCGGTCAGGCAAGTGAGACTGGGATGTTGCCATTTATATTCCCATCACCAACAAGGTGAGGCTGCAGGGAATAGACAGCAGACCCACATTGGAGGTGAGACCCACCTACAGCAAACCACACCCTTTTGTGTCCGGTAACTGTGAATCTACCAGAGTGAGAATTACTCTGACCAAACCTCTTCCAGAACAGCACAGTCACTGGTTCCAAAGCACCATTAGATATTGGTCCAGTGTTTTTGCATTTTCTGATTTGATTCTTGGTCAATTTTTATTGACCAAGCAGGAGGCGTCACAACTCTGGTCTTTAGCCTCTACGACAAAAGTGTAATCATTGAAACAGTATGCTATTGGCACAAAACAGACACATAGACCAATGGAATAGAATAGAGAACCCAGAATTGGACCCAAAAATGTATAGCCAACTAATCTTTGACAAAGCAGAGCAAAGAGTCTCCAATGGAAAAAAGACAGTCTCTTTAGCAAATTGTGCTGGAAGAACTGGACAGCAACATGCAGAAGGATGAAACTAGTCTACATTCTCACACCATACACAAAAATAAATTCAAAATGGATGAAAGACCTAAATGTGAGACAGTAAACCATCAAAACCCTAGAGGAGAAAGCAGGGAAAAACTTCTCTGACCTCAGCCGCAGCAACCTCTTGACTTCAGCCGCAGCATCTTCTTATTTGACAACTCTCCAAAGGCAAGGAAAATAAAAGCAAAAATGAACGGTTGGGACCTCAGTGCAAACTTCTGCACTGCAAAGGAAACAATCAACAAAACTAAAAGGGAACTGATGGAATGGGAGAAGATATTTGGAAATGACATATCAGATAAAGGGTTAGTGTCCAAAATCTATAAAGAAGTTATCAAACTCAACACCTGAAAATAAAAAAATCCTGTGAAGAAATGGGCAAAAGACATGAATAGCCACTTCTCCAAAGAAGACATCCAGATGGCCAACAGACACATGAAAAGATGCTCAACATCATTCATCATCAGGGAAATCCAAATCAAAACCACACTGAGATACCACCTAATTCCAGTCAGAATGGCTAACATTAATAACTCAGGAAACAACAAATGTGGAGAGGGAAAGGATGTGGAGAAATGGGAACCCTCTTGCACTGTTAGCGGGAATACAAACTGGCAGAGCTATTCTGGAAAACTGTATCAAGGTTCCTCAAAAAATTAAAAACAGAATTACCCTAAAACCCAGCAATAGTGCTACTAGGAATTTGTCCAAAGGCACAGGCTTGCTGATTCATAGGGGCACATGTACCCCAATGTTTATAGCAGTGCTTTCAATAATAGCCATTATGGAAAGCACCCAAATGTCCATCAACTGATGAATGGATAAAAAAGGTGTGGTTTATATATTGAAGGGAATACCATTTGGCAATGAGAAAGAATGAAAGCTGGACATATGCAGCAACAAGGATGGAACAGGAGGGTATTATATGAAGTGAAATAAGTCAGTCAGCGAAAGACATATATCATATGTTTTCACTCATATGTGGAACTTGAGAAACTTAAGATCATGGGGGAAGGGAAGGGATAAAATTAGTTTCAAACAGAGAGGGAGGCAAACCATAAGAGGCTCTTAAATACAGAGAACAAACTGAGGGTTGATGGGGGAGTGGATAATGGGTGATGGACATTGAGGCACTTATTGGGATGAGCACTGGGTGTTGCATGTAAGCATTAAATCATGGGAATCTATTCCCAAAGGCTAAGAACACACTGTATACACTGTGTGTTAACTAATTTAACAATAAATTATATAAAAAATAAAGAAACAAGTGTTGATGTGGATGTAGATAAAAGGGAACACTGTGCACTGTTAGTGGGAATGTAAATTGGTGAAACTACTATGGAAAACAACACGGAGGTTCTTTAAAAGCTACAAATAAAAGTATTATATGATCCAGTAATTCTACTCCTGGGTACTTACAGAAAGAAAACAAATACACTAATTTAAACACTACATGCACCCATATGTTTATTGCAGCATCATTTACATTAGCCAACTATGTAAGCAACCCAAGTCTTCATCCATAGATAGATAAAGAAAATGATATAAATGGAATATTACTGATCCATAAAAAATAATGATATCTTGCCATTTGTAACAACATGGATGGACTTAGAGAGTATTACATTAAGTGAAATAAGTCACAGCAGACACAGCAAGACAAATACCATATTATTTAACTTTTATGTGTAATCTATAAAAACCAATGAAACAATGAATAAACAAAACAAACAAACAAACAAACAAACAAAAACAGGCACAGACCTGTAAATACAGGGAACAAACTCATTGTTGCCAGAAGTGTAGCGAATGGAAAGCTGGGCCAAAATTGGTGAAGATAAGTGAGAGGTACAGGCTTTCAGTTACAGAACAAAAAATGTCACAATGATGAAAGATACAGCACGGTGAATATAGGCAGTGGCATTATAATAGTGTTGTAGAGTGACAGATGATAGCAATACCAGTTATGAGCATAGCATAATGTATAGAGTGGTCAAATAACTATGTTGTATACTTGAAACTAATGTAAAATTGTGTGTTAATTTTACTTCAAACAGTCAATAAGATTGTAAAATTGTGCATCAAAAATATTATTATGTGGAAAGCTGTGCATAATTGGAAATATTTTTGTAATATTTAATATAATTATTCTATTAGAATAAAACAGTGAATTTTTAGACATTCAAAAACACCCAAAGAGGTGGTATATATACAAGATGAAATATTACTTGGCCATAAAAAAGATAGAAATCACACCATTTATGACAGTATGGAGTAACCTATAGGGTATTATGCTAAATGAAATGAGACAAGAAAAGAAAAAATACCATATGATTTTATTTATATGTGGAATCTAAAAAAGAAAACAAAGAACAAACAACAAAAGAGAGAGAAGAGAATCATCAATATAGAGAACAAACTGGTGGTTGCCAAATGGGAGAGGAGTGGGTGGATGGGCAAAATGGGTGCAAGGGATTAGAGGTACAAATTCCAGTAATGAAATAAATAAGTCACAGGATAAAAAGTATAGCCTAGGGAATATAGTCAATAATATTGTAGTACCTATTGTGGTAAGCATTCATATTGTATATAATTACTGAATCACTGTGTTTTACACCTGAAAGTAATTTGATATTTTATGTCAACTATACTTATATAGAAGAAAAAAAATGAAAAAAAAAACCTGTGCCACTAAAAATTAAATAAAAGCCTAACAGAGCATGAAATGAATATTTGGGAACAATTACAGATTATATTATGTGATATAGGCAAGACCTTAAACATTTTGAATGTGTCCTTTTTAGTGCATGTAGAATTGTAGGTTAACAAGAGTTTTTAGCAGTTTTGAAGATATCTTCTGACTTCCATCATTTTGGTGGCAATGAGCCATAAATCATCTGCCACTCTGAATATAGTACCATTTTCTGGGGCTGCTTTTAAGATTTTTTTTGTTTTGATTTTCAAAAAAAAGTATTTATAAGTTGAATATTATAGGTTTAGGTGTATTTTTCCCTAATCCATATTCTATATAAGGGTTCACAGAGTTTTTTGAATCTATAGGTTACTATAGTATGTCAAGATTGAGAAAGCTTTATACAATATTGATTCATATGTTTTATCTGACTCCTCTCAACCATTTTCTCTAATTACATACATTTTACATTTTCTCCCAGTTTTCATATATATCTTATTCACTTTTGCATTATCCACACTATGTTCTCTCTTGGTGTCACCTGGGTATTTTCTACCAATCTAATTTCCAGTTCAGTAATCTTCTTACCATAGTTAAACCCATTCATTGAGTTCTTAATTTCAAATTACTTGTGTTTTAAAAAAATCTATAATTTTCATTTTATAGACAATTAGGTTAGTAGAATATTTTCTTATTTTATTATTTATTTATTTATTTCTCTAAATATTCCCTTCATTTTTTTGTATTGTAGTAAAATATACAAAAAATGTCATTTAAAATATTAGATTCAGTGGTATTCAGTACATTTGCAATTTTGTGCAATGATCACCCTTATGTAGTTCTGGAACATCTTCGTCACCTCAAAAACAAACCACATAATTTAAGCAATCATTGCCCATGGTCCTTCTTCAACAGACCCTGGCCAACACTAATCAGCTACTGTCTCCATGGTTGTGAATATTGCAAATATTTTGTATAATGGAATTAAACATATGCAGTCTTCTGTGTCTAGCTTCTTTTGCTAGAATAATATATTCTTGGTTCATCCATGTTAAGACATGTATCAGTATTTTTTGTGCCTTCCACAGTTGAATAATATTTTATTGCATAGATATATCAGATTTCATTTATCCTTTTATCTCTTCTTTCATGGAATAAGATAGAAAGTATCCCCTACTCTTCATTTTTGTAATATACTTAGAAAAACGGATGTTAACTCTTCTATAAATGTATGGTAGAATTGAGCAGTGAAACCATCTAGTCCTGTACTTTTTCTTTTTTGTAAGTTTTAAAGATATCTTCTGTGCAATCTCTTACTTGTTATAAATATGTTGAGATTATATATTTTTATTAAGTCACTTTTGATAGATTATATGTAATAAATTATCCACTTAATCTTATTTAACCAATGGTTTTCTGTAATAATCTTTTTTAAAAAATATAATTTCAGTACTAAGGTCTCCATGTATGATTTTAGTAGTTTGTCTTTTTTCTCTTTTTTCCTAATCAATTTACATTAAGGTATGCCAATTTTATTGTTCTCAACATATCAGTATTTGAGTTTAATGATTCTATTGTTTTTCTCTATTTTCTCTTTTATTTATCTCTTTAGTTTTTATTATTTTCTTCCTTCCAATAGCTATACATTAAATTTGCTCTTCTTTTTCCATTTCTGTAAGATGAAAAATTAGATTATTAACTTTGGATATTTCTTGTTGACATAAGTATTTATAGTTTTAAATTTTCCTGTGAACACTGTAGTCATTGCACCTGATAAAGTATTGATATTTGTTTTCCCCATCATTTGTCTAAAATTATTTTCGAATTTACATCATGATTTCTACGTAATATGGTGATAGTTTAAAAGTATATATTTTAATTTCCAGTTATTTGTGAATGTTCTAATTTTCCTTCTGTTATTTAATTCCATTATAGGCAATAAAATATACAGTATATGACTCTAATTAAAAAAAGTGTTGGGGGTTCTGGGTGTCTCAGTTGGTTGGGCATTTGACTTTGGCTTAGGTTATGATCTCATGTTTTATGAATTCAAGGTCCACATCAGGCTCTCTGCTGTCAGTGCAGAACCTGCTTCAGATCTTCTGTCCCTCTCTCTCTGCCCCTCCCATGCTTGCACTCTCTAAATAAATTTAAAAAAAACATTAAAAAACAAATAAAAATGTTTTTTGAGACTGGTTTAAACATTTTAATAATGATTTACCTTGAAGAATGTTACTCCATGTGAACTGGAAAAGTTTGTACTATATTGAGTTGGAGTGTTCTGTATATGTTAGGTGTAATGAGGTGAAAATAAATTTTCTTTTGCTTGTTGATTTTCTACGTTTTTATCTCTGTTTTTGAAAATAAAGTTATTGAAGTCTCCAGCTGTTATTGTTGGAATGTCTATTTCTCTCTTCTCATTTGTCCGTTGTTTTCAACATATTTTATGAATCTTTCATTATGAATGTATAGGTTAATATTATATTTTCTTGATCAATTGACCATTTAAAATGTTTTTTAATGTTTATTTACTTTTGAAAGAGAGAGAGAGAGAGAGACAGAGACAGAGCGTGAGCAGGGGAGGGCCAGAGAGAGAGGAAGACAGAATCCGAAGTAGGCTCCAGGCTCTGAGTTGTCAGCACAGAGCCTAACGTGGGGCCTAAACTCACAGACTGTGAGATCATGACCTGAGCTGAAGTCGAATGCTCAACCGACTGAGCCACCCAGATGCCCCAATCAATTGACCATTTTATCTCTATATATTATTCGTATCTTTCTCTTGTAACAATGTTTTGCTTAAAGTATATTTTTTCTTTTATTATTATTGGTATCCTTCAATTTTAGTTATTATTCACATGTAATATTTTTTCCATCCTTTTATTTTCAATCTTTGGTGTCTTTGGACTTAGAGTAAGGATTTTTTAAGACGGTGTATATTTGGATTATCTTTATCCATTCTGCAATCTCTAATTTATAATTTGTAATTTAATCAGTTAAAAATTCAGGTAATTACAGATAAGAAAACACATGATTTTTCCATGTTGCAATTTGTTTTGTATTTCTACATTTTTTATTTTTCATGTTTTACATTCTTTTTGTTAGTTGATTTTATATATGTTATTTTGCTTCTCTCTCATCCCCCCCTTTTTTTGTATATTTGTAGTTATTTTTTCATAGTTACCCTGAATTTACACATTTTCAATTTATACAAATCTAGCTTGAATGAATATGGATTTTACATCAATGGTATACAAAACCTGTTTCTATACAGCTCTGTCCCGTTGTTGTTTGTTGATGTTGTTTTTGTTGTTGTTATTGCCAAAATCACATCTTTATATATTTTCTTCTCTTTAACACAACTTTATTATTATCTTGTATGCATTTGCTTTATAAATCATACAGGAAAGGACAAAAATAATAATGACAAATTAATAATACAAAATACTATATTTTGCATTTACCCATGTAGTTACCTTCATTTCTTTGTGCTGATTCAACCGAGCATATAGTGAGTGTCCTTTCATTTAAGCAAAAATAATTCTATTAACATTTTTGTAGGGAAGATATACAAGGAGTAAAAACACTCAGGATGGGAGCCTGGGTTGCTCAGTTGGTTAAGTATCTGACTTCGGCTCAGGTCATGAACTCATGGTTCCTGAGTTTGAGCCCCACGTTGGACTCTGTTCTGACAGCTCAGAGCCTAGAGCCTGTTTCAGATTCTGCCTCTCTCTCTGCTCCTCCCCGCTCATGCTCTCTCTCTCTCTCTTCCAAAAATAAATAAACGTTAACTAATTAATTTTAAAAAATCCCTCAGGATGTGTGTATATGGGAATATTAAACTGTTTTAATTTTGAAGAATAGTTTGCCAGATACAGTATTCTTGGCTGACAAATATTTTTTAGTCAAGTTGAGTACATTATCTTACTACCTTTGGCCCTTTATAATTTCCGATGAGAAATCTGATGTTATTCTAATTGATAATCATTTGCATGTGATAAGTTCCTTTTCTCTTGCAACTTTCAGTAGTCTCTCTGTTTTTGGTTTGTGACAGTTTGATTATAATGTGTCTAGCTGTGAGTCTCTTGTTCTTTATCCTATTTAGAGATCATTGATTTTGTTTTGTTTTGTTTTGATTCATGTCACTCACCAATTTGGGAAATGTTAAGCCATTGTTTTTTCAAGTGTTATTGTTATTCTTTTCTCATTCCTGTCACCTTCTGAACTCCTATTATGTTTATTGTGCTTCATTTGTTTCTGTTCTACCGCTCTCTGAGACTGTACTTATTTTTCTTTTATTTTCTATTTATGAATTAATAATTGATTGTCTTTTCTTCAGTATCACTGGTCCTTCTTTTGTCTGCTCAAATCTGTTGATGAAACCCTAGTAAATTTAAACTCTATAAATTCTATTTAATTTTATTTTTAAATTTTCAATATTTTGATAATATCTATTGATGAGGCTTTATTATTTAGATTTACTTTAGTCGTGTGTCTATAATTTCCATAAACTATTTGAGCATATTTGAGACACCTTATATAAATTACTTGTTTAACAAATCCCTTATCTGAACTTTTTCATGGAGAGTTTTTATTTTTCTTTTCTACTGAATAGTGTGTAGTTTCTTATTTCCTTGCATATCTATAATTTTTTATTGAAGACTAAATATTTGAAAATTATAATATAGTAACTGTGGAAATCAGATTCCCCTTAGTTCCTCAGTTTTTTTTTTTCAAACTTATTGAGGGTTGTAGTTATTTATTTCTTTTTTTATGGACCTTTTATAAATCTTTTTGTAAAGAATGTACCATATGTAGTGCATTCACATTTAATTTTCTGTTCTGTTAGCTTAGTGAACAGTTTCTTATTTGGCAGAAATCTTGAAACCAAAATTAAAAAGGAAAGAAAAAAGAAAAGCTTTCCAAATTATTTGTGAATTAGGGTCTATGTTCTTTACTTATTCAATACATAACCAGATTATATAGTAGTCTGTCATACTTTTCAATTTCTATTTGTATGGAAACTAGAAGTAGCCACAGATGAAAATTAAGGGTATTCTCACATCCTTTATAAACATGCATGTGGTCTTGGACATATATGTGGCCTTCTTTTTTCTTTTATACATGAAACCTTTTCAGAGCTTCTGCTCCCGCACACATCTTTTCCCAGCCCTTTCTTGTCCAGTTATTTTGGATTTTCTATTGCCATCTTACCTGATTTTGCTTTGCCAGGGTAGCGGAAGCTACTATATTTACCTGTAAATGTTTTCAAGAGGAATGTACTCAAGAAAGAGTACCACCTTCAGTAAATTTACCACCTTCAGTAAATTACTAGCAAGCATTTGGCTGATCATTAAAGAAACCAAAATACAACCAGGTAAACTCAGAAAACCTTAATCCCCCAAGAACAAGATTCACACTCCTCCCTCTGTAAGCAGCAGGTTGCAACAAGAACAGACACTGCCATGTTAATAGCTCTTGCTGTGATGGGAAGTGAAAATGACATATACTATAAAGTATTCATAGCTTTCTTCTACTTTTAGCATATCTCTAGTAATCTTATTAGATTTCAAAAACCCAAAACATTGAATAAAAACAGTTTTGTCTGTTCAATTTTTACTTTAAAGAAGAGATAAAGATTGGGAGGTTTTACTTTCAGTGGCCAAATGTCTTATTTTATTTATTTATTATATTTATTTATTTATTTATATTTTTGCTTTCAAATTTTTTTCTTTTATTTATTTATTTTTAAGTTTTATTTAAATCCAAGTTAGTTAACATACAGTGCAATAGTGGTTTCAAGAGTAGAATTTAGTGATTCAACATTTATATTTAACACCAAGTGTTCATCCCAACAGGTGCCTTTCTTAGGACCCATCACCCATTTAGCCCATTCCTTTACCCACCTTCCCTTCAGCAACCCTTAATTTGTCCTCTGTATTTAAGAGTCTCTTACGGTATGCCTCTCTGTTTTTATCTTATTTTTCCTTCCCTTCCCTATGTTCATGGGGTTTTGTTTCTTAAATTCCACATATGAATGAAATTACATAATATTTGTCTTTTTCTGACTTTTTTCACTTAGCATAAAATATTCTAGTTTCATACATGTTGCAAGTGGCAATATTTTATTCTTTATGATAGCCAAGTAATATTCCATCATATATATACACCACCTCTTTTTTTAAGTTTATGCATTTATTTTGAGAGAGAGAGAGTGGTGAGCACGAGTTGCGGAGGGACAGAGAGGAAGAGAGAGAATCCCAACAAGCTCCCTGCTGTCAGCGCAGACTCTGGCATGGGGCTCAATCTCAAGAACCATTAGATCATGACCTTGAGCCAAAACCAAGAGTCAGACACCTAACCAACTGAGCCACCAAGGCACCCTTAAACCCCTTCTTTACCTATTTGTCAGTCAATGGACATTGGGATTTTTCTATAATTTGGCTATTGTTGATAATGCTGCTACAAACATTGGAATGCATGTGCCTCTTTGATCAGCATTTTTGTATCCTTTGGATAAATACCTAGTAATGCAATTGGGTCATAGGGTACCACTATTTTCAATTTTTTGAGGAAACATCTGTACTGTTCTCCAGGGTGGCTGTACCAATTTGCATTCCCACCAACAGGGAAAAAGGGTTTCCATTTCTCCACATCCTCACCAATATCTGTTGTTTCCTGATTTTATAATTTTAGCCATTCTTACAGGTGTGAGGTAGTATCTTATAGTAGTTTTGATTTGTATTTCCCTTATGATGAGTGATGTTGAACATCTTTTCATATGTTTATTAGCCATCTGGATGTATTCTTTGGAAAAGTGTCTGTTTATGTCTTCTGGCCATTTCTTCACTGGATTAATTGTTTTTTGGGGTGTTGAGTTTGATAAATTCTTTATAGATTTTGGATACCAACCCTTTATCCAATATGTCATTTGCAAACATCTTTCCCCATTCTGTCAGTCGCCTTTTAGTTTTGTTGATTGTTTCCTTCTCTGTGAAGATTTTTATCTTGACGAGTTCCCCATAGTTTGTTTTTGCTTTTATTTCCTTTGCCTCCAGAGACATGTCTACAAAAAAGTTGTTGCACCCAAAGTCAAAGAGGTTGTTGCATGTTTTCTCCTCTAGGGTAATGATGGTTTCCTGTCTTACATTCAGGTTTTTCATCCATTTTGAGTTTATTTTTGTTTATGGTTTAAGAAAGTGGTCCAGGTTCATTTTTCTGCATGTTGCTGTCCAGTTTTCCCAACACCATTTGCTGAAGACACTGTCTTTATTCCATTGGATATTCTTTCCTGCTTTGTAAACGATTTGTTGGCCATACATTTGTGGGTCTGTTTCTAGGCTCTCTGTTCTTTTGCACTGATATATGTGTCTGTTTTTGTGCCAGTACCATACTGTCTTAATGATTCAAGATTTGTCATACAGCTCAATGTCCAGAATTGTGACGCCTACAGTTTTGGTTTTCTTTTTAAACGTGGCTTTGACTTTCCAGGTATTCTGTTTCCATACAAATTTTAGTATTGTTCTTGTTCTCTGAGGAATGCTGGTGTCATTTTGATAGGGATTATATTGAATATGTAGATTCCTTTAGGTAGTATTGACATTTTAACAATATTTGTTCTTCCAACCCATGAGCGTGGAATGTTTTTCAATTTCTTTGTGTTTTCCTCAATTTCTTTCATAAGCTTTCTGTAGTTTTCAGTGTACATATCTTTTACCTCTTTGCTTAGGTTTATTCCTAAGTATCTTATGTTTTTTGGTGCAATTGTAAATGGGATAGATTCCTTGATTTCTCTTTCTGCTGATTTATTATTGGTGTATAGCAATGCAACAGATTTCTATTCTTTGATTTTGTATCCTGAGACTTTGCTAAATTCATGGATCAGTTCTAGAAATTTTCTGGTGGAGTTTTTTGGGTTTTCCATGTAGAATGCCATGTCCTTTGCAAAGTGTGAACGTTTGACTTCTTCCTTGTTAATTTTAATGCCTTTTATTTCTTTTTGCAGTCTGATTGCTGAGGCTAGGACTTTCAGTACAATTCTGAACAACAGTGGTGAGAGTGGACATCCCTGTCACATTCCTGACCTTAGGGGAAAATCTCTCAGTTTTCCCCCATTGAGGTTTCTATGGGGAAGCTGTGGGTCTTTCTTATATGACTTTTATGATGTTGAGGTATGTTCCTTCTATCCTAACTTTCTTGACGGTTTTTATCAAAAAAGGATGCTTTATTTTGTCAAATGATTTTTCTGTATATATTGCGAGGATCCTGGGGTTCCTATCTTTTCTTTTATTAATGTGATATATCATGTTAATTGATTTGCAGATATTGAACCAACCCTGCAGCCCACAATAAATCCCACCTGATCATTGTGAATAATTCTTTGAATGTATTGTCGGATTTGATTTGCTAGTTATTGTTGAAAAAAATAGATAATTTTGGAACACTTTAAGAAAAATAGGTATTAACTCTTTTTTAAATGTTTGGTAGAATTCCTTGGAATGCCATCTGACACTGAACTCTTGTTTGTTGGCAGATTTTTGATTACTGATTTTGTTTTTTTACCGGTTATGGATCTGTTATAATTTTCTATTGTTTCTTGTTTCAGTTTTGGTAGCTTATATGTTTCTAAGAATTTATCCATTACTTCCAGATTGCCCAATTCATTGGCATATATTTGCTCATAATAATCTCTTATTATTGTTTGTATTTCTGAGATGTTGATTGTGTTCTTCTCTTTCACTCATGATTTTATTTATTTGGGTAATTTCCTTGTTCTTTTTGATAAATCTGCCTAAGTGGTTATAAATTTTAATTCTTTAAGGAACAAGCTGCTAGTTTCGTTAATCTGTTTTACTGGATTTTTTTTTTAATTTCAATATCATTGATTTCTGCTCTAATCTTTATTATTTCCCTTCTGCTGGTTTTTGGCTTTATCTGATGTTCTTTTTCAGCTTCTTTATGTGTATGGTTAGGTTGTGTATATGACACATTTCTTCCTCCTTTAAGATGGCCTGGATTGTTATATACTTCCCTCTTTTGACCACCTTTGTTGCATCCCAAAAGCTTTGGACTGTTGTGTCTTCATTTTCATTGCTTCCATGTACTTTTTTATTTCTTCATTAATTTTTTGGTTAACCCATTCATTTTTAGTAGGATGTTCTTTAATCTGCAAGTCCTTGTGTTCTTTCCAATTTTTTTCTCGTGGTCTTTCCAAAGTTTTTCTTGTAGTTAATTTCAATTTTCATAAGGTTGTGGTCTGAAAATATGCATATGATATCAATCTTTTCGTCCTGGCTAGGGCCTGATTTATGGCGCAGTATGTGATCTATTCTGGAGAATGTTTCATATGCACTTGAGAAGAATGTGTATTCTGGTGCTTTAGGATGAAATGTTCTGAATATATCTGTTTAGCCCATCTTATCCAGTGTGTCAATCAGAGACATTGTTTCCTTATTGATTTTATGCTTAGATGACTTGTCCATTGCTGTAAGTGGGGTGTAGAAATCCCCTACTATTATTGTATTATCAATGAGGGTTTTTTTTTATTTTTGTGATTAATTGATTTATGTATTTAGTTGATTTCTTGTTGGGGTATAAATATGTAATATTGTTAGATTTTCTTAGTGGATAAACCCCTTAATTATGATATAATACCCTTCTTCATCTTTTGTTACAATCTCTGTTTTTACATCTAGTTTGTCTGATATAAGTATGGCTACTTGCTTTCTTTGGATGTACATTAGCATGATAGATGGTTTTCCATCCCCTTACTTTCAACCTGCAGGTGTCTTTAGGTCTAAAGTGAGTCTCTTTTAGGCAACATATCGATTAGTCTTATTTATTTATTTATTTATTTGTTTACTTATTTATTTATTCATTTATTTTCCATTCTGATATCCATGTCTTTTGTTTGGAGCATTTAGTCCATTTACATTTAAAGTGATTATTATAAGATATGAATTTAGTGCCATTGTGTTGCCTGTAGAGTTGGTGTTTCTGGTGGTGTTCTCTGGTCCTTTATAGTCTTTGTTGCTTTTGGCCTTTTTTGTTTTGTTTTGCTTTCTGTCCACTTAAAGAGTCCCCCTTAAAATTTATTGCAAACCTGGTTTAGTGGTCACAAACTTCTTTAGTTTTTGTTTGTCTGAGAAACTCTATCTCTTTTTATATTCTGAATGACAACCTTGCTGGATGAATAATTCTTAGTTGCATATTTTCTGATTTTGCATATTGAATATATCCCACCACTCTTTTCTGAACTGAAATGTATCTGTGGACAGATCTGCTGAGAACCTCAGTTTTATTCCCTTGTAGGTTAAGGACTTTCTTTCCCTTGCTGCTTTTATGGTTTGTTTCTTGTGTGAGTATTTTGTGAATTTGACTAGGATATGCATTGGTGATGGTTGATTTTTGTTGAATCTAAGGGAAGTTCTTTGTGCTTCTTGAATTTTGATGTCTGTGTCTTTTCCCAGATTAGGAAATTTTTCAGTTATAATTTGCTCACATAAACCATCTTCCCCTTTTTCTCTCTGTTCATCTTCTCAGACTCTTATAATATGAATGTTATTCCTTTTTAATAAGTCACTCAATTCCCTAAGTCTTGTATTATACTCTTTTCCCTTTGTTTCCCTCTTTTTTCCCGATTCATTCTTTTCTATAATTTTACCTTGTATATCATTGATTCACTGTTCTGCTTCATCCACCCTTGCCGTCACGACATCCATTTGAGATTGCATCTCAGTTATAGCACTTTTATTTTCAGTCTGACTAGATTTTAGTTCTTTCATCTCTACTGGAAGAGATTCTCTGGTGTCTTCTATGCTTTTTTTCAACCCAAGCTAGTGTTCTTATATCATTGTGTTAAATTATAGTTCAGACATCTTATATATATTAGTGATAATTACATCCCTGGCCATCATTTCTTTCTGTTCTTTTTTTTTTTTTTGGGGGGGTGATATATCCGATCTTGTTATTTTGGAGGAAGAAATAAATAATAAAATTAAAATTAAATTAAAAAAATTACAAACAAAACAAAACAAAATCAAATAAAGGAAGAGAGATCCTAGTTGTGTTTCAGTATTCTTATTGAGAGAAGCTAGATAGAAAAGAGAATAACGAGGAAGAAAAAAACTTAAAACTTAAAAATAATATAATAAAGAATACAAAATAGAATAAAAATATTACTCATTCTGTATCCAAGAAAGAAAAGAAAAGAAAAAAAAGGAAAAGAAAGAAAGAGAGAGAGACACAAACAATACAAGCAAAAACAAAAACATTGGAAATGAAAAAATGAACATGAAATCCAAATGAATTTAGATCCAGTTTTCCCTAGAACTGAAACTGAAGCACACTACTGCCCATAGACTTAACAATTTGAAGAGATTTGTGCTGGTATTTGTAGGGGATTTGTAGTTTATATATATAGAAATTTATCCATTTCTTCAAGTTTGTTCAATTTTTCGGCAAATAGTTTCTCATAACATTCTCTTGTGATTGTGTATATTGCTGTGGTGTTGGTAGTTATTTCTCATCTCTCATCTGTGATATTATTTATGTGGGTACTTTCTCTCTCTCTGTCTCTTTCTCTCTTTGATAAGTCTGGCTAGAAGCCTATCAATTTACCTCATTTTTTTCAAAGAACTGGACCCTGGTGTCGATGGTCTGTTCCATTGTTTTTGTAGTTTCTATATAATTTATTTCTGCTCTAATCTTCATTTTTCCTTTCTTCTGCTGTATTTAGGCTCCATTTGTTGTTCTTTTTCTAGTTCTTTTAGGTGTAAGGTTGGGTTCTTTATTTGAGATTTTTCTTGTTTCTTAAGGAAGACCTGTTGTGCTATGTGCCGCCCTCTTAGGCTTGCATTTGCCACATCCCAAAAAGGTCCCAAAGATTTTGGACCATGGCATTTTCTTTTCTTTTTTTTCTTTTTTTTAAAATTAAGTTTATTTATTTTGAGACAGAGAGTGCAGGGGGAGGGGCAGAGAGAGAGAGAGAGCGAGAGAGCGAGAGCACAAATTTCAAGCAGGTCCCACACTGACAGTAAGGAGCCTGATGCGGGGCTTGAACTCACAAGCTGTGGAATCATGACCTGAGCTGAAATCAAGAGTTAGATGCTTGACTGAGCCACCTAAGTGACCTGGACCATTGTATTTTTATTTTCATTTGTTTCCATGTACTTTTTAATTTCTTCTTTTATTTCCTGGTTGACCCATTCATTGTTTAGTAGCATGTTGTTTAACCTCCATGTATTTGTGGTATTTCCACATTTTGTTTCTTATGGTTGACCTTTAGTTTCATATTGTTGTTGACTGGCTGGATCTGTGACTGGCATGGGCTGGAGGTCCTAGAGCTTTCTGTGCTATATTTATTCTGTAAGGAAAACCAAAGCTGAAGTGGGGATAGTTCAGAATAATTCTTATACTCTCCAAACAGTCAGTGCTTTTAAAACTGAAGTGGGTACCAGCTAGAGTGTCCCAAGTCTCAAAATGCAGAGTGCACCTTGCCAGTATAGCTGAGGCTGAACTAGGTGTTATCTGGATTGCCCATAGACTGCCTGTACAGAGGGTGCCCTTGCAGGACAGCTGAAACTTAAGGAGGTGAAGACGAGAGATCATGGTGTTCTCCACACATAAGGTACCCTGACAGACAAATAAATCTAAGGTGGGTATAATCTGGTATATCTCAGGATGCTCCACATAGTGAGTGTCCTGGCAGGGCAGCTGGAGCTGAGACAATGTGTGAGCTGAAGAATCCTTGGAATTCATGCAGAAGCTGCCCTGGAAGTATAGCTTTGCCTGAAGTTCATGCAAGCTGGTGTTGACAGGGATATATGCACAGAGGAAACAGCAAGATAGCTGAACTTGAAGTGGTGTTCCAAAGCTATCTGTGCAGAGTGTGTACTGGAATGGTGACTAGGTTTGAAGCAAGGTATAGACTGGGAGTTTCTGGGGGTGCTTCATGCCGAGGGCACCTTGGCAGGGTAGCTAAAGTGGGTGTGGGATGGTGTGGTGCCTGGTGCCATAGTAGGACAGCTGAAGCTGAAGTGGTCATGTCAGTGTATCCTAGAGTGCTCAGCACAGAGAGTGTCCTGGCTGAGTGAATGATCCAAGGTCAACATGGGCAGGGATATTTTGTGGATATTCTGTGGGGGATATTCTGTTAGTTGGGGAAGCTGGATCCAAACCAGATGTCAGCTGGGAGGTTCTGGAGCACTCTGTGCTGTGGTGCCCTAGCAAGCCATCTGAAATTGAAGTAGTGTGGCCCTGGAGTGTTCCATGTGCTTTGTGCCTGGGTTACCTTGGCACAAAGCTTGAAGGTGTAGTTAATACTAACCAGAGCTGTCCTGGTTGGACAGCTGCGGCTGGTATTGGCTAGGGTCCTGTGGCTTACTGCAGTGGCAGGCTAGTTAGGGGGACTGGATTTTACACTGGCCTGTTCTTTCAAGGTGGAAGTGGATTGTAAAACATGTGTGGCCATCCCTCCCACCCAGAGAGAATCCCAGAAGCTCATTCACCATTTGTCAGAGTTCTGGAGCTGACTTTTATTTTTTTTTATATCCTATTTGCTCTTTTAAACCTCAGCCTTGTTTTTCTATGCCTAAGGACAGACTGGTCTGCCCCAGCTCCCTCAGTACTATCCCTGCCCACTTCAGCTCATAGTATCAGGTGTGGGGGTACCATTTGTTACCATGTCTCCATCTCTCTTGCTGTTCCTTTTGCCTTTTCCTCTATCTATTCTTGTACAGAAGCTCTTAATTCACCCTTTTATTCTTCAAAAAGAAATGTTCTATCAATAGGTGCAATTTTGTGCATTCCATGGAAGAAGCAATTTCAGGGTCTTCCTCTCACCATCTTGATGACTTCTATTTTCTAGGTGTGTTTAGAATTGAGGAGAATTGCTATGAGCTAATAGTAGGAAAGTTTTGTTAATAGTTTGAGAAGAGTGATCTTGGAGAACACAGTGGTTAATAAAATAGTTGAGGATATTGCATTTGTAGGACAACCTTGAGATATCCATTTGAGATTGAGTTTAGAAATTTAATTAAGCATGTTTAGTAGGTAATCCATGAAATGTAGTCAGCATGATGTTTTTCAAATAGTAATCACTTAATGTGTTAACTACAATTAATTCTATTAACCAACAATGGCAAGAATAATGACAATAGCAACTGTTACCACTACTTTTACAGACTTAGCATTACTAGAATGGAGAAAACATGTCAGATTCATTTACACTTTTCTAATGCTTGTAATTTGCAGCATATAATAGCAGTTCTATAGCTGGTTGTTTAATTGAATTGGTCAATGTGGATGAGTAAAGACTGAATAACCAGCATTCTGTATGCATCAATTAATGACACCCCTACCCCTACACATTCACTCTAATCTGTGATTAGCCATTTTTGACGGCTTACCTGGTTTACCCTCTAACATTCGGTATATCTACTCAGAATTACAATGTTATATAAATTGTACATATTTGTGCATGAACTATTTTTCCGTCTAGAGGGTTATAAGCTATGAATTTTGAACTTTTGTTAAAATTTCATAAAGATTTGTCTAGACAGGTCTTTTAATAAACTGTATTAAGCAATTGAGAGGACTTTAAATCTTGAAATCCAAGTCATTCAATTGAAACAAATATTAAAGTACATCTTTAATATTTTTCTCACTTCCAAAATTTTTCAAATCTTTTCCTCAGAAATTCTTATTTGCATCTTGAATCTCTCAAACAAAAACTCAAATTTTATTACCTTTTCCACTTTCTTTCTATATCCCTTCTTTTTTTATTCTATTTCATGATCTTCTGTGTCTTAATTTAAATGTTCAAAACTAAGTTTTATATCTCCAAAGTTCTTACAACATGTTCTAGTTTAATATCTCATCTTATGTTCTTATCTCTCTGAGCAGTTTAATCAGAGTTCCCTTTCAAAAAAGTCTTTTGATTACACACTTTTTCTTTTTAAAAATTCTATTCATTTCTTTTGATTTCTATCTTCTATTTTAGAAATTTTCTTCAAAATCTGGTGACCACTGATTTTTTTGCTGATGAGAAGATCTTGGGCAAAAGCATATCTTAAATGGTAAGCATCACAGAACTATGATTTCAATGATTAATTTATTTGGGAAGCCCTAGAATAATCAGTGTTCTGGTTATTCTCCTTGGAATGGTCTGTTTCCATTGAAAATAATCTGTCCGATTAATGTACCAGGTTACTCCTCCTTTAAGGTTTTGCAGTTTCTTCCAGCATAATTTAACTTCCTTCTGAGCATTAGCCATTGCCAACTTAATAGTTTGCTTTTTTTTAAGCTTTAATAAGTCAAATACTGTTTATGCTTCTGCTTTCCAGCTTCTAAAACTTTATTGCTGTTGTCTTCTTTTCCAAGCTCCTGGTCCTTGTGTATTTATGCATTAAGTATAATAGTTTCCCTAATGAGTTTGTAAACGTGTATATAGAGAGACATATGGTAATAGAGCTTTCCTTAATTTAACAAAACTACAGTATGTAGAAAATATCTTTCAGGTAACATCTTCTTTCATTAAGATATAAGAATTTGTAAATTTACATGTAAAAGCATATAAGAATAGCTGTATGCTTAACTCATTGAAATTATACTGTGTATCGACCTTTCAAGTAGCATCTTCTTTTATTAAGATATATGTTTTTGTAAGGTATGTGTAAAATCATATGGGGATTGCCCTGTACTTAACTCATTGAAAGTATACTGTGTATAAACTTTCTTTTGAGTAACGTCTTCTTTAAGATATGTTTTTGTAAAGATATGTGTAGGAGTATATGGGACTAGCCATATGTTTAATTAATTGATACTATGCTGTGAAAAAGAAAAAAAGTAAATTTTATGTTTTCCTTACTTTTATTTCTGAAACGTGTTTATTATTTATTTATTTTTGGGAGAGAAAGAGAGAGAAACAGTGAGTAAGAGAGAGGGAGAGAGAGAATCCCAAGCAGGCTCCATGCTATCAGCACAGAGCCAGACACGGGGCTTGAATTCAAAAACCAAGAGTTTGTTGCTTAACAGACTGAGCCACCCAGGTGCCCCTCCCCTTACTTTTAAGGGAAAATTTACCTGAATTAATAATTCAGTATTGATAGTTTTATTTTCTCAGGATTTTCATTTGACACCTCCTCTTTGATATGTTGATTATTTAGAGGTACATTTGCTTTCCATATAAATAGGGATTTTCCTGAAGTGTTTAAATTTTTATGCTATTAATTTCTAGTCTTATATCATTATTATAATTTTAGCTATTATATATTTGTTTAGGTTTATTTTATGTACTATGATGTGACCTATTAATAAATGTTTATCTGCCTTTGAAAAATTCATTTTTTCGAATGTCATAATTTCTTGGATATTATATTCCATTATTTTTCTACCCTGCAAAATGGGAGTCTTGATCTTTTAATTTTTTTTTTCATTCAAAGTTTGTTTTTTACTTTTTTGAATCAGTAAGAAAAGATCAGTGACAATTTCAGAGGCGACTTTGGGCACACTGGAAATTAGGCTGATTTCTAAAACAAAATCATAAAATTCCATTCCATAAAAATTCCATTTGTTGAACTAATTTAACACTTATTCTTATCTTTGTGCTTATTAATATGGACTCAGTATGAAGACAGTGATCAAATTCAAAAGGATTTTTCCACATAGTTACTAAGACTGACAAGGAGTGACCTACTATTAAAGAAAGGAATATTTTAAGGTGGAAGTAAATGTAACAAGTGCTATTCTTATTTTTGACACAATGCAAGAGACAGAGTGCAAGCATCAGAGGGGCAGACAGAGGGAGACACATCAGTCTGACTGTGGCCCCAGTGGTGGGCTGGGGCAGACATTGGGTCTGAATGCAGCCCTATCCTCCAAAACAAGTTATGCTGGACAACACAGGGGAAGTGCCCTGCAGTTTGGAGCTACCACAGGGACTACCAAAAATGATGAAAAATAAGAATTGTCCTCAAAAGAAACTCCAGGAAGTGGCTACAGATAACAAATTGATCAAAAACGATTTAAGCAATAATGGAATAAGAATTTAGAATAATAGTCATACAATTAATCGTGGGGCTTGAAAAAAGCATAGAGGAGGGCAGAGAATCTATTGGTACAGATCAAGGGACTAAGAAATAGTCATGAGGAGCTAAAAAATGCTATAAATGAGGTGCAAAATAAAATGGAGGTGGCCATAGCACGGACTGAAGAAGTGGAGGAGAGAAAAGGTGAATTAGAAGTTAAAATTATGGAAAAAGAGGAAGCTGAGAAAAAGATTAAAAAAATCCAGGAGTATGAGGGGAGAACTAGAGAACTAAGTGATGCAAACAGAACAATATAGGTATCATAGGAATTCCAGAAGCAGAAGAGAGGGAGAAAAGGCCTGAATGTGTACTTGAACAAATCATAGTTGAGAACTTCCCTGATCTGGGGAAGGAAAAATGCATTGAAATCCAAGAGGCACAGAGAACTCCCTTCAGATGTAAATTGAATCAATCTTCTGTAGGACATATCAGAGTGAAACTGGCAAAATACAATATAAAGAGAGAATTCTGAAAGAAGCTAGGGATATATAGGCCATGACCTACAATGGTAGACACATAAGGGTAGTAGCAGACCTATCTACTGAAACTTGGCAGGCCAGAAAGGAATGTCAGGAAATCTTCAATGTGATGAACAGGAAAATATGCAGCTGAGAATCCTTTATCCAGCAAGTTTGTCATTCAGAATAGAATAAGAGAAAAAGGTTTTCCCCAAAAAAACCCAAAAACTGAAGGAATTCGTCACCACTAAACCAGCCCTACAAGAGATCCTAAGGGGGATTCTGTGAGTGAAATGTTGCAAGGACCACAAAGGAGCAGAGACATCACTACAAGCATGAAACCTACAGACATCACAATGACTCTAAACCCATATCTTTGAATAATAACACTGAATGTAAATGGACAAAATGCTCCAGTCAAAAGACATAGGGTATGAGAGTGGATAAAAACACAAGACCCATCTATTTGCTGTCTATGAGAGACTCATTTTAGACCTGAGGACACCTTGAGATTGAAAGTGAGGGGATGGAGAACTATCATGCTCCCAGAAATCAAAAGAAAGCTGGAGTAGCCATACTTATATCAGAAAAACTAGACTTTAAATTAAAGCCTGTAACAAGAGATGAATAAGGGCATTATATAATAATTACAGGGTCTATCCATCAGGAAGAGCTAACAATTATAAATGTGTATGCACTGAATATGGGAGCCCCCAAATATATATAAACAATCAATCACAAACATAAGCAACCTTATTGATAAGAATGTGGTAATTGCAGGGGACTTTAATACTCCACTTAGAGCAATGGATAGAACATCTAGACGCAAGACCAATAAAGAAACAAGGACCCTGAATGATACATTGGATCAGATGGACTTGACAGATATATTTAGAGCTCTGCATCCCAAAGCAAAAGAATATACTTTCTTGTCAAGTACACATGAAACATTCCCCAAGATAGATCACATACAAGGTCACAAAACAGCCCTTCATAAGTATACAAGAACTGAGATCATACCATGCACACTTTCAGACCACAATGCTATGAAGCCTGAAATCAACCACAGGAAAAAGTCTGGAAAACCTCCAAAAGCATGTAGGTTAAAGAACACCCTACTAAAGAATGAATGGGTCAACCAGAAAATTAGACAAGAAATTAAAAAATAAATGAAAAATGAAAATGAAAATACATCAATCCAAACACTTTGGGATGAGCAAAGGCAGTTCTGAGAGGAAAATATTACAATCCAGACCTATCTCACGAAATAAGAAAAATCCCAAATACAAAATCTAACAGCACACCTAAAGGAAATAGAAACAGAACAGCAAAGATACTCCAAACCCAGCAGAAGAAGGGAAATAATAAAGATCAGAACAGAAATAATATAGAATCTAAAAAAACTAGAGCAGATCAATGAAACCAAGAGTTCCTTTTTTGAACAAATAAACAAAATTGATAAACCTGTAGCCAGGCTTTGCAAAAAGAAAAGGGAGATGAGCCAAATAGATAGAATCATGAATGAAAATGGAATTATTACAATGGATCCCTAAGAAATGCAAACAATTATCAGGGAATACTATGAAGAATTATATGCCAACAAACTGGACAACCTGGAAGAAATGGAAAGATTCCTAAGCAGGCACCCACTTCCAAAACTTAAACAGGAAGATGGAAAACTTGAAGAGACCCATAACCAGCGAAGAAATTGAATCAGTTATCAAAAACCTCCCAACAAGAGTCCCAGACCAGATGGCGAACCTGGGGAATGCTACCAGACATTTTAAGCAGAGATAATACCTATCCTTCTCAAGCTGTTCCAAAAAATAGAAAGGGAAGGAAAACTTCCAGACTCATTCTATAAGTCAACATTATTTGATTCCCAAACCAGACAGAGACTCAGCAAAAAAAGAGAACTAGAGGCCAATATCCCTGATGAATATGGATGGAAAAATTCTCAACAAGATACTAGCAAATCGAATTTATTAGCATATAAAAATAATTATTCACCATGACCAAGTGGGATTCATTCCTTGGATGCAGGGCTGGTTCAACATTCGCAAATCAATCAATGTGATACATCACATTAATAAAAAAAAAAGAAAAGAACAATATGATCCTGTCAATCGATGCAGAACAAGAATTTGACAAAATTCAGCATCCTTTCTTAATAAACCTCCCCGAGAAAGCCAGGATAGAAGGAACATACTTAACCATCATAAAAGCCATTTATGAAAAGCCCACAGCTAGTATCATCCTCAAAGGGGAAAAACTGAAAGCTTTACCCCTGAGATCAGGAACACAGCAGGGATGTCCACTCTCACCGCTGTTGTTTAACAGTGTTGGAACTTCTAGCATCAGCAATCAGACAAAAAAAAGTAAATTAAAGGCATCAAAATTGGCAAAGATGAAGTCAAATTTTTACTTTTTGCAGATGACATGATATATGCATGGACAACCCGATAGACTCCACCAAAAGTCTGCTGAAACTGATACGTGATTTCATCAACGTCTCAGTATACAAAATCAATGTACAGAAATCAGTTGCATTCTTATACACTAAAACTGAAGCAAAGGAAAGACAAATAAAGAAACTGATCCCATTCACAATTGCACCAAGAATTATAAAATACATAGGAATAAACCTAACCAAAGATGTAAAAGATCTGTGTGTGAAAACTACAGAAAGCTTATGAAGGAAGTTGAAGAAGATACAAATAATTTGAAAAACATTCCGTGCTCATGGATTGGAAGAATAAATATTGCTAAAATGTCAATACTACCCAAAGCTATCTACACATTCAATGCAATCCCAATCAAAATTGCACCAGCATTCTTCTCAAAGCTAGAACAAGCAATCCTAAAATTTGTATGGAATCACAAAAGACCCTGAATAGCCAAAGTAATATTGAAGAATAAGACCAAAGCAGGAGGGATCACAATCCCAGACTTTAGCCTCTCCTACAAAGCTGTCATCATCAAGACAGCATGGTATTGGCACAAAAACAGATACATAGACCAATGGAATAAAATAGAGACTCCAGAATGGACCCACTAAAGTATGGCCAACCATCTTTGACAAAGCAGTAAAGAGTATCCAATGTAAGAAAGACAGTCTCTTTAACAAATGGTGCTGGGAGAACTGGACAGCAACATGCAGAAGAATGAAACTAGACCACTTTCTTACACCATTCACAAAAACAATCTCAAAATGTATAAAGGACCAGAATGTGAGACAGGAAACCATCAAAACCCTAGATGAGAAAACAGGAAAAAACCTCTCTGACCTCAGCTACAGCAATTTCTTACTTGACACATCCCCAAAGGCAAGGGAATTAAAAGCAAGAGTGAAGTATTGGGACCTCATGAAGATAAAAAGCTTCTGCACTGCAAAGGAAACAATCAACAAAACTAAAAGGCAACCAACGGAATGGGAAAAGATATTTGCAAATGACATATCGGACAAAGGGCTAGTAACCAAAATCTATAAAGAGCTCACCAAACTCTGCACCCGAAAAACAAATAACCCCGTGAAGAAATGGGCAGAAAACATGAATAGACACTTCTCTAAAGAAGACATCCAGATGGCCCACAGGCACATGAAAAAGTTGCTCAATGTCAGTCATCATCAGGGAAATACAAATCAATACCACACTGAGATGTCACCTCACGCCAGTCAGAGTGGCTAAAATGAACAAATGAGGAGACCATAGACACTGGCAAGGATGTGGAGAAAAAGGAACCCTCTTGTACTGTTGGTGGGAATGCAAATTGGTGCAGCCACTCTGGAAAACAGTGTGGAGGTTCTTCAAAAATTAAAACTAGATCTACCCTATGACCCAGCAATAGCACTGCTAGGAATTTCCCCAAGGGATACAGGAGTGCTGATGCATAGGGGCACTTGTACCCCAATGTTTATAGCAGCACTTTGAACAATAGCCAAATTATGGAAAGAGCCTAAATGTCCATCAACTGATGAATGGAATCAGAAATTGTGGTTTATGTACACAATGGAATACTATTTGGCAATGAGAAAGAATGAAATATGGCCTTTTGTAGCATCGTGGATGGAACTGGAGAGTGTTTTGCTAAGTGAAATAAGTCATACAGAGAAAGACAGATACCATATGTTTTCACTCTTATGTGGATCTTGAGAAACTTAACAGAAGACCATGGGGGAGGGGAAGGAAAAAAAAAAGTTACAGAGGGAGGGAACCAAAACAGAAGAGACTCTTAAAAACTGATAACTAACTGAGGGTTTATGGGAGGTGGGAGGGAGGGGAGGATGGGTGATGGGCATTGAGGAGGGCACCTGTTCGGATGACCACTGGGTGTTGTATGGAAACCAGTTTAACAATAAAATTTATATTAAAAAAAAGAGTTTCTTTTCCTTGGGCGTTCACGCTGGTGCAAGCAAGTTTGGTGAGGGGAACTGGTTACCTTTGGAATTTTGACTGGGGCATGGGAGAGGGAGATGGTGCTTGCCAGGGCCTTTGTTCCCCTGGTGAGCTGAGTTCTGTCTTCTGGAGCTCAACACCTCTTCCTCCCAGTGTCCTCTTGCTCTCCCTGCTCTCTGAGAGCAGAGGTGTTGACTTTTAACATTCAAGATGTTAAGTCCTGCTGGCTGTCAGAACTCATGGAGTCCAGCCCCTCCGCTTTTGCAAGCCAGACTTTGGGGGCTCTGCCTTGCTGGGCGAGCTGCCCTTCCACTGCCCCAGCTCCCTCCCGCCATTCCGTGTAGTACGCACCACCTCTCCACCCTTCCTACCCTCTTTTGTGGGCCTCTTGTCTCTGCTTGGCTCCAAAGTTTCTGTTCTGTTAGTCTTCTGTAGTTTTTCTGGGTTGTTTAGGCAGATGTAGGTGGCATCTAAACGATCAGCAGGAGGAGGTGAGCCCAGCGTCCTCCTCCTACACAGCCATATTCCCAAAAGACTCCCGTAAGAGACTCTTAAAAACTGAGAATAAACTGAGGGTTGATGGGGGGTGGGAATGTGGGTGATAGGCATTGAGGAGGGCACCTGTTGGGATGAGCACTGGGTGTTGTATGGAAACAAATATGACAATGAATTTCATATTAAAAAAAAACTGGCATTGTATTTGTACAGATATATTGTTTTAACAAAATTACATATAAAATCATAGGGTTAAAAGTTCATTAATAAATTACTGCCTTTGAAACAAAACCACACTTTTTTAAAACCTTTTTTTAACGTTTATTCAGTTTTGAGAGAAGAGACAGAACGCAAGCAGGGGAGGGGCAGAGAGAGAGGGAGACAGAATCTGAAGCAAGTTCTAGGCTCTTAGCCGACAGCACAGAGCCCGACCCGGCGCTTGAACTCATGAACCGCAAGATCATGACCTGAGCTGAAGTCAGATGCTTAAGCAACTGAGCTACCCAGGTGCCCCATTTAAAAAAAAAAAATTTGAAGTTTTTATTTATTTTTGAGGGACAGAGACAGAGCGCAAGCGGGGGAGGGGCAGAAACGGAGGGAGACACAGAATCTGAGGCAGGCTCCAGGCTCTGAGCTGACACCATGGAGCCCACATTATGGTGATCCTCTTCTTAGCAGTTGTATCAGGGCATCTTTTACATCTTTGTTCCTTAGGGAATAGATGAGCGGATTTAACAATGGTGTGACCACGGTGTAGAAGAATGTAAAGAACTTGCTATAATTTGAAGCAAAGTGATTCTTAGGGTATGTATACACTGGTGCCACTGTTCCATAAAACATAAAGACCACAATGAGGTGGGAAGAGCAGGTGGCAATGGCTTTCTGTCTGCCATCCTTGGATTGGATTTTACCTAAAGCTTGAGCTATGTAGCCATAAGAAGTCAGGATCAACCCCAGTGGTACGATGGTGAAAAGAACAGCAGAGACTGTCATCTGCCACTCACTGGCAGAGGTGTCTCCACATGTCAAGCGTATGAGGGCAGGAACCTCACAGAGAAAGTCATCTAGGCGGTGGTGGGTGCAGAAGGGAAGCTGAAGTGTGACAGGAATCTGGGTAACAGATTCTATTAGGCCAGAGATCCAGGCTATTAACACCAGCTTCCAACAGAACTGATGATCCATGATGATGGTATAGTGCAGGGGTTGGCAGATAGCAATGTAACGATCAAAGGCCATCACCACCAACATGACACATTCTGTGGCACCAAGACAGAGTAACATGCAGAGTTGGATGACACAGCCTGTGTAGGTGATGATCTTGCCAGGTCCCCACAAGTTGGACAACATATGGGGAACAGTGGTTGTGGTAAAGCAGAGATCCAAGAAAGAAAGATTGCTAAGAAAGAAGTACATGGGAGTGTAGAGATGAGGGTCCACACAAGAAAGCAAGATAATAGTTGAGTTGGAGAGGATGATCATTGTGTACAAGATAATCACAATCCAGAAAAGAAGCATTTCTAGATGAGGCCATTCAGAGAAACCAAGAAGAATAAAGCCAGTTGGGAAACTCTTGTTGGTCATCACTGGTGCTTTTGGCAATGGAGTTTGAATATAATTGTAACAAAGATTTTGTGAATGGATTTTTGAAGATTTGTCTGTTATTTATTTTGGGAAGGCAAACATTATTAGCTCTCCTGTGGGTCTTAGGGCAGGAGAAATATGAGTGTTGTATATTATGCCAATAGGATAAAACTTTTCTTCAACAAGACTGTTTCTTTTATACAAAAGAGGTATTCATAAGATATTGCATGTTTCTCCTAGATTGCTCTCAGGAATATATGTAGTAGCTCTCTAAAATATTTGGGATGACATGTTGAAAATAAAGTTTTACTTTTAAAATATGTAGTGCCCCTGTGTATTGTGGTGCTATTTGCATTTTTGGTAATGCTCATAGAAACATAGAAAGTGGAGATTATCCCAGAAACAAGACTTTTCTGTTATCATTATAGACGCCAAACAATGAGACCTTAACTTTTATTCTCTGTCTGAAGAACCATAGGAGACATACCAGTTTTTAGGGGACGAAAATCTATGTTGAATACATGGTATTAACTAAAGTTTTATCTTTAAGTAAACAACTTAAAAAAACTTCAGCCAATATTTTTATCGAGGAAATGGCTATAATAATTCCCACATCAGTGGATTCAGGTCCAAATTATAGAAATAACAGTATATTATTGCCTTCTACTTTTAAGCACAAAATGCTAACATGATAAAAGTAGTGAAAAGAAACAATTAAATAGGCTGTATAATTTTTGCCCCACACAAGTCCATTATTGTTCTGCTCAACTATCAATTAGACTAAATACATTTCAATCAGAAACAATAATTGTAAAATAGAAATAAATTACAGTAACAAAAATGAAATATACAATTATTTTAAATTTTTACTTCATGTGCAGGAGGAAAATAGTGCAGAGGTGTTAGCTATGAAATACTAAGGTAGGATAATAGATTCTGGGCACAATGTGCTGGATATTAATTTTCTGTCTCCCAGCAACTGTGGAATAGTTCAGAGTACACAAAAATGTAAGATTTACAGGATAAGAAAATGCTGTTGAGTGAAGATTAACTTTTGCAAGTAGCCAAACAATGCAGAAATTTGGAGAACATTACAGAGGTCTGTTTCTATTCAGAAACAACCTCATAGGTATTTATTCAGGGCCATGAGGCACTGAATAATGATGTGGAATATACTTTGTACAGGAGAGAATAAGTCCATGTTTATCCAGTACTCCAAAGCCTGTAGGAGACAGAGACAACAGGTGAAGAAATGAGCAAGTAGATCATGAAGACTTAATTATTTCAATGATAAATTCTAAACAATTAAAAAAAAATACATAGTGTATTTTAACTGAGGATAACAATGGAGGATGTAAGAATCAGAGGAGGATTGTTTTACACAAGGGGAAATAGAGGAACAAAAAAATCTGATCCTGAAAAAATGTGCAAACTCCAAGAAGTCCAGCTGCCTGGGAAATGCAGAGCTGTCTCTACGGGAGGTAGTCAGACATGTCATCCAAACTCAGCTTTTCTATTCTAAGTTCCTATGATCATGAACTGAACTGATCTAAGTTTTTCACTGTAGGAGAATATAATTTAACCCCATAATGTCTGTTCTGTTTAGTTTTCTTAGTGTTCTCAGCATTAAGTGTTTTACTTCATGGGCTTATTCACCTGGCTCAGTATGCAATATTGCATTCAACTGTGCCATTTGGAGAAGAATGTTGAAATTGTTCATTTTGTCCTTGTTTTGAAATTATATCATGTGTTCAGTTTGTCATTATGGATAGAAAAAAAAAACAAATTCAAGTCAATGATATGATGTGTTTTTTAAATAAATTTAAATTGTTTTTAAATATCATTTTTACTCCATAATTATATTATGGATACTATAGATAATTTATCACGTATGGACCAAAAAAAAAAAAAAAACAGAGGCATATATAATCCCAACATCAAATATGAAATTTATGGTAAAATTTTGATTTCTTCTTTTAATATATATTTTAATAAATAATGTATACAGACAGATATACATAGACTAAAATATATCAAGTATAGAGTAGAACTATGCTCTGTATACTTCTATATTTCCCTAAATCTTATAATTATACACATATTCTAATTTCTTTATATACTTAAAAATATCATCCTTATGAACATGAAGATCTATATTAATAATTCCAAATATTAATATTAATAATTGTTATTAATATAATAACAATTTTATATTATTTAAATGTAATATTCTTTAAAATTTTTACTAGCCTAAAACACTGCTGAGAAAAATATCTATATAAAATATTCCTAGATTCTATGTGATGATTTATTTTGATTAAAAAATACTGTTTATATCAAAGTTATGTATTGTATCTGCATCCTGTGAAAGAGTAACCCTTACATATCATCAGCATTTCGGGTCTTTAAACGTTCATCACAACAACACTTATAATCATTCACTTATCTGGTCTATAATTCAGCAAGAAAAAAAGTGAAGATCTAAATTTCATTTGCAATTTTATTATTGTTCATTTCTTTATTCAAATGTTTCTTTGTCAAAATATTTGTGCCATTTTAAAAACTTGATATGTTCATATTTTTCTGCTAAACATGTGAGAGATTTACACATTACTGACCTTTAACTTTTAATATGTCATATAACCACATAAATTCCCTAATTAAAAGACAATATTTTGGTATGGGTTTTGATGTTTTTTTCTTTTTAAAGTTTTTTTTTTTCAATTTTGAAATTCTAATTTACTTTCTATGGAATTTTACTCATTGCCTTTGTTCATATCTTAGATAAATTTTTAGATATACATTTGTTTACATATTTTATTTTTTCATTTTCTGTATCAAACTTTTGTTTAATTTCATATTGTAAATGTAAAAACAGTAAAAATTATTACTAATTTGTTATTAAGTTTCCAGGGAATGTTAAAGAAGTATTCTCTGCTCACTGAATCACAAAGGCAATTTAGCTACATATACTTTCAATAATCTCTAATGACAGAATAATTGAGGATTTGTTACTGGGTAAGAAACACAAATTTTATTTTCACAGTTTAGCCCAAAGTTACCCAAATGTTGAGCAGAACACACATCTCTCTTTTTATCACTCTCTCTTGCTCTCTCCCCTTTCTATCTTTCCTTCTGTTTCTCCTGTTTTTATCAGATTATTACACTAGAGACTTTCACTGTTGTTCATAATAGATTTAATAAATCGATTAAAATGTGTATTTTTGTTCTGAATAGGCTGTAACTTTCTTAAGGCTGCCTCTGTTTCATATTAACACAAAGATTCTAAAGATGTGAAATCATTAAACTCTAAGGATTATTGTAAAATAATATTTAACAAGTTAATCCAATACCTAACTTTTTTTGCCATTTAATATGAGGAATTTAAAAATACATTGCTGTGATATGTTAAATGAAATAGTGAGCAGTAAAATTTCTGCAACATAATACTCAAAAATCAGTTCTGTGTGTGTGTGTGTGTGTGTGTGTGTGTGTCTTTATCATAAATATTCTACATAAATTTACAGCACCGGATTTTTGAGACTAAATAGAGCACAATGACAATTTGTACATCTTCAAATACAGCTCGTTCTATTAAGTCCCAGAGATCTGAGCATAAGTTTTCTTTTTTCTTTTTCTTTTTTTCATTTTCTAACCATTCCACCTAAAAATGTAAGTAACTTACTTGTGTAGGAAAACAAGTCAATGGCTGTATTGGAAAACTATAAGCCTGCCCAGGACCCATACGCAGCATCCATTCACTGAGATTTTGTCAGACTTCTCCACTTGGAGTAACTCTCCAGTTAAATATATAACACTGTGGTTATTAGAAAATGCCCAAAAAAGGTCTGAGCAATTTTATTTCAATTGAAGGATAGAGCAGAAGGAGCACAGATGGAACAAGGATTCTTGGAAGTCTCTGGAGGTTCTATTCTTGCAGGTAATTAGCTTCTAGTGCAAAATGTTATAAAAACCTGAAGAATAATAAAAATTACTTCCTTGTTTCCAGTCAATGAAGTGAATTGTTTCCAGTCTACTGTTTAGCTAATTATCCATTAACATAATTCAATAGTTTACTTATCGATTATATATTAAAAAAATTTAAAAGTCATTGGTTTACTTATTGACTTTACAAATGTTTTGTGTCTGTTTTGTGCCCATCTATGTGTGAGTCACTGCAGACATAACAGGGATGAAAGAAATTAGAAAGAATAAAAACGGTATACCTTTCCAGTCTTAAATTGCTTGTGCATGCTATTAGATAACTAAAAACATTCCATGGAGGTTGCAAATCCAAATAAAGGTTTACACAAGAGAAAAATATTTATAAAAAATAGGTTCTGCAATTAGATAGAATGGAAGAAAAACAACTAAATTTTATTTCAGTCATGCAATGAAAGGTAGCATAGGTCATTTAAAAGTTTATTGTTATAGGAAATGTGTAACATGTACAAAAGATCTGAAAATCTTTAAATATGCTTCAAAGCCATTACTGAATAAAACACATTGATATTGAAGAATATAAACATATTGGGGCACCTGGGTGGCTCATTCAGTTAAGCGTCAGACTTCAGCTCAGGTCATGATGTCGTGGTTTGTGAGTCTGAGCCCCGCATTGGGCTCTGTGCTGACAGCTTAGATTCTGTGTCTGCCTCTCTCTTTACCCCTCCTCCACTTGTTCTCTGTCTCTTTCTGTCTCTCAAAAGTAAATAAACATTTAAAAAAATAAAAAAAGAATAGAAACATTAAAATATAAAATATTTTAATTTAGACAACATCATATATCAAAAGTAAAACAGAAGAATATGCAATGTATGGCAAGAAGGAATAGGAATTACAGGTTTGGCATTATCATGATGGCAACAAAAGACATTGCTTTATTTTCCTTATCAACAACAAAAATTTACCATCTAGTCACAGGCAGAATTACCTTTGAGGGGGCATTATATGTTCAAGAATCTGGGAGTAGTGTTGCCTACCAATGTGTTAGGTAATATGCAGATAGACCTCAACCCATCTGTGGATCTTGTAATGCCAGTAAACTGGATCAGCTTTTTTTCCAATATAGTCTGGGAGTCCCAGGGGAACACTGACTTGGGAAGTCACCTATGGACAAAACAGCTTTTGGGGAAGTACAGGCTTCCAGAGGAGAAATGGCAGCACTCTGTTGAAACAAACAAAAATTTTTGGACACTTTGGAGCAGGTAAGAGAAATAGTTTGAGTTTATCCACATCACCCATACCCCAAGTCAGCATAGCCTAGGGCCATAAAAATCTTCCACAGCCTGAGACTAATTTGAGGTGTAAGTGGAGAGTATATGTGAATAAGAATCCAGTCTTTATATGAGTGGGACACTAACAAAAGAACTATTTTTTTCTCTATCCTATCGAGTACTAAATCAGGATCTCTATGACTCCCAGGCAGAACAAGTCTAGAAGAACAGCACATAAGAATCTCAGAGGGGAATTTCTGGGGAAGATGACAGAATAGGAGGACCCTATGCTTACCTTGTTTCATAGATACAACAAGATAACACCCACATCAGTGTAAATAGCTCAGGAAACTACCCAAAAACTAGCAGAGCAGACTCTCCACAGCTAAATATAGAAGAGGCCACAATTAAAGAGGGAAGAAAGGATGGACATGTGGTCAGGAGCCAAAACACCCATTGAACTGTCCATGGGAGGGAAGGATGCCATAGGTGTGGAGAGGGAGAGGAACAGACTCCACCCCAGGCACCCCAGGCACAGAATAACTGCACTGGAAAGTCAAAGCCCCATAGAAATAGGCCTTTAAAAACAGGAGCTCAATTTTGTAAGTTCTTATATTCAGTATGGCTTAGCAGCAGAAACTTTATTTTTTGTTAAGATTTTATTTAAATTCCAGTTGGTTAAGATACACTATAATATTAGTTTCTGGTGTACCACATATTGATGCAACACTGACGTACAACACCTGGCTCTTAGGACAAGGGCACTCCTTAATATCCATCATCACCTATTTATCCCATACCCTCACCCATCTCCCCTCTGGTAATCATCAGTGTGTTCTCTAAAGTTAAGAGTCTGTTTCTTGGTTTGCATCTCTCTCTCTTTTCCTTTGCTTATTTGTTTTGTTTCTTAAATTCCTCATATAAGGGAAATAATATGGTATTTGCCTTCCTCTGACTTACTTATTTCACTTATCATAACATGCTCTAGCCCCATCCATGTCCTTGCAAATGGCCAGATTTTATTCTTTTATGGCTGAGTAATATTCCACTGTATACATACACTACACCACATCTTTATCCATTCACCAGTTGATGGACACTTGGGCTGCTTCCATAGTTTTGCTATTGTGTATAATGTTAATAAACATCAGGGTGCATGTACCCTTTTAATTAGTATTTTTGTATTCTTTGCATAAATACATAGTAGTGCAATTTCTGGATCATAGTTCTATTTTTTAACTTTTTGAAGAACCTCCACACTGTTTCCCAGAGAGTCTGCACCAGTTTGCATTCCCACCAATGGTGTAAGAGAGTGTCCCTTTCTCTGCATCCTTTATAACACCTGTTGTTTTTTGTGATGATAATTTTAGCCATTCTGACTGGTGTGAGGTGATATCTCATTATAGTTTTGGTTTGCATTTCCTTGGTGGATCAGTGATGTTGAGCATATTTTCATGTGTCTGTTGGCTATCTGTATATCTTCTTTGGAAAAATGTTTATTCCTGTCTTCTGCCCATTTTTTTAACTGAGATATTTGTGTTTAGGGTGTTGAGTTTTAGAAATTTTTTAAAAATATTTTTGATGCTAACCCTTTATCAGATGTAGCATTTATAAATATCTTCTCCAAATTTATATGTTGCTTTTTAGTTTGTTTTCTTCATTGTGCAGAAGTGTTTTTTTTTTCTTTTAATGAAGACCCAATAAACAACAAGAACTTTAAAAATCAGTGGGCTCAGAACTGGGACAGCCAGGAGGTCAATAGGAAATGCAATCCCTGCCCTCAAAGAGACAGAACAACAAACAACCCTACTAAAATACAACATAGAAGAATCAGTTTGAAAAACACCCGGGTTATATGTGAGGGATAGTTGTTTATTAATCTCAAATCTTGTGCTGGAGTGCTGGAGGGACAGGGATCTTTAGGAGACTTCTACAATAAAAGAGTTGACAGGGGTCATTTTCCTCTCCCACATGCAGCCTAAATACACAGACAACTGTGGGAAACAGCATAGTGAGAACTCTTTCCACCAAACTTGTTAATAGTGTGTCCGGCCTCTGAGAGCTTCTGAAGATCTGCCCCCTCCCACCCAGCCTAGCTGGGCAGGGGTTTTTCTAGGAAGCTTCAGCTTCCTTCCTGCAGTGACCTGCCCGGATCTTGCTTGTCCAATGTCCACCACCCCCACCCACACACACATGCATTCTTCTTCAGACTTGCCTCCTTCATACCCACAGCAAGAGTCTTCTCAAGTGGATCCAGGTTCTTTCCCACAGTGGACCTTCACAAACCTTGCTAACTGTGTGCCTTGCCTCCATGCTCTTCTGTGGATCTGCACTTCACAGGGATCTATCCAAAGCCAAGGCATAAACATGGCATGTGCAAGTAGCACTCAAAGGGGTCAGCACCAATTTAAAGTACCTTCTGGCCTGAACAAAAGGGAAGATAACCACATATACTACTCCAACTGCACACCAGTAGTGAGCTTTGGACAGACATCTAGTGATTGCAAGAACTGCCCATCAATTAAAACTTCTCATGGGACAACACAGTGGGAGTGTTCTGCAATTTGGCTCCACCACAGCTCTGGCAAATGCCTTGTCTGACTCAACTCAAGTCCAAGGCAGCCCCAGACTGGTGCACTATCAACACAGGGGCCAAACCCTGCCCACAACAGCCAAAGAGAGCCTTTGCAGATAGCTGGACTGGAAGCACATGCAGTTCAGCCACAATAATAGGTGCAGGAAACACATCTAGGAGATACAGATGAAATGCCAGGCTCTGGTTAATGGGGCACATTGCACTGGAGGGCACAACAGGACCTCTTCCTCAAAAGGCCAATAAATTCAAGAGCAAGAGATGTAGCTGACTTTGTGTATGCATAAAAATACAAACAGATAATTAATATACACAGACATATGTCCAAAATGAAACAACAAGATACAATCACAGCAAGACAGCTTAATGAAATGGAGATAATTAATATGTCTGACTGAGAATTTAAAGTAATGGTCATGGGGCACCTGGGTGACTCAGTGGCTAAGTGTCCAACTGTGGCTCAGGTCATTGATCTTGCAGTTTGTGTTTGATCCCTGCACTGGGCTCTCAGCTGATAGTGCAGAGCCTGCTTCGGATACCCTCTCTCCCTCTCTCTCTGCCCCTCCTCCACTTGCTCGCTCTCTTTCAAAAATAAATAAACATTAAAAAGTATAAATTGATGGTTGTAAAGATACTCATTGGACTTGATAACAAGAGTGGAGGACCTCAGTGAGACCCTCAATAAAAGATGGAAAACAGATAAGAAAAAACAGAGATTAAGAATTCAATAATTAAAATTAAACATATAATAGAGGGAATAAATAGTAGGCTACAGGAAACATAAGAATGGATCACTGATGTGAATTACAGAGTAATGAAAAGCACTCATGCTGAACAGGAGAGAGGCAAAGAATAATTTAAAAAATACATTAAGGAAACTTAGCATTATCAAGCATAATAACATTCACATTATAGAGATCTCAGAAGGAGAAGAGAGAGAAAAGAGGCAGAAAATATATTTAAAGAAATAATAACTGAAAACTTCCCATATCTTGGGAAGAAAACAGAAATCCAGATCCAGGAGGCACAGAGATACCTAAACAAAATCAACTGAAGAAGGTCCACACAAAGACACAAGGTAATTCAGGTGGCAAAAAGTAGTGATAAAGATAAAACTTTTAAAGTAGCAAAAGAAAAGGAAACAGTCACATAGAAAAGAAATTCCAGAAGGCTATCTGCTGATTTTCAACAAGAACATTGAAGACCAAAAGGGAGTGCCATGGTATCTTCAAAACACTGAAGGAAAAAAACAACAACATGAAACCAAGAATACTCTATCCAGCAAGGTTATCACTCAGAATAGAGAGATAAAGAGTTTCCTAGACAGCCCCCCCCCCAAAGGAATTTATGACCACTATACAGGTCTTACAACAAATGTTAAAGCAGATACTCTTAGTGGAAAGCAAGGACAATAAACACAAGTAATAAAGGTAGGAAGCAGAAAAGCAGTCCAATGAAGTATATCTATGAAAATTCAGGGAATTCACAAAATATAATACTTAAAACATGGTAAGGGGAGAAGTAAAAGTTTAGAGTTTATAGAATGGGTTCAAACTTAAGCAACCATTGACTTAATATGGACTGCTGTATTCATAAAATGTCATAAATAAACCTAATGGTAACCACAAATAATTTAAAAAAACCTGATAATAACTATGCAAAAAGTTAAAAGAAAGGTATCCAAGTATATCAGTAAAAAGAAGCCAGGAAAACATGACAGGGAAAGCAAGAGAAGAAAGGAACAAAGACCTACACAAACAACCATAAAGCAAGGGAAAAAATGACAATAAGTACATACCTATCAATGATTATATTCAATCTAAGGGAAGTAAACACTCTAATCAAAAGACATAGGGTGACGGAATAGATAAAAAAAGAAGACCAATCTATATGCTACTTACAAGAGACTAATTTTAGACATAAAGACATTTGTGGATTGAAAGTGAGGGAGTAGAGGTTGATGGGGGGTGGGAGGGAGGGGAGGGTGGGTGATGGGTATTGAGGAGGGCACCTTTTGGGATGAGCACTGGGTGCTGTATGGAAACCAATTTGACAATAAATTTCATATATTGAAAAAAATAAAAAATAAAATTACAGCAAAAAAAATTTTTGAGGATTCAAGATAAATGTGATGTCAAGAGTGATCATAGATTTTCTATATAACCCTAAATAATATTAAAGAAATGTAATATTGAAAAAAAAAGAAAGTGAGGGAGTAGAGAAAAATTTATAATGCAAATAGATGTCAAAAGAAGGTTGGAGTAGCAATACTTATACATATTGGACAAAATAGAATTTAAGACAAACAGTGTACCAAGAAGACAAAGAAGGAAAGACACGATATAATCATTAGGGGGACAATCCAAGAAAAAGATATAACAAATGTAAATATTTATGCACCCAATATGAAAGCACCCAAATACATAAAGCAGCTGAAAACAAACATAAAGGTGGTATTTGATAGTAATACAATAATACTAGAGGACTTTAACACCCAACTTACATCAATGGATAGATCATCCAGATATAAAATCAACAAGGAAACAATGACTTTGAATGACATATTAAATCAGATGGATCTAATGCATATATTCAGACATCTTTTCCAGAAAGACAGTAATACAGTTTTTTTCTTTTTTTTTTAACTTTTTAAAATGTTTTTATTAATTTTTAGACAGAGAGAGACAGAACATGAGCGGGGAAGGGGCAGAGAGAGAGGGAGACACAGAATCTGAAGCAGGCTCCAGGCTCTGAGCTGTCAGCACAGAGCCTGACGCGGGGCTTGAACTCACAGACTATGAGATCATGACCTGAGCTGAAGTCGGACGCTTAACCAACTGAGCCACCCAGGCGCCCCATACATTTTTTTTTTCAAGTGAACATGAAACAGTCTACAGAATAGATCACATAGTAGCCACAAAACAAGTCTCAATTAAGTAAAAAAAGTTTGAAGTCACATTATTGATCTTTTCTGACCCATGGAAACAAATGAAAATAACAATAGCAATGGTCTAAGCCTTTGGAATGCAAGAAAAGCAGCTAAGAGGAGAATATGTAGCAATATAGGTTTACTTCAAAAAGGAAAAAAAAACTCAAATAAACAACTGAACTTATACCTAAGGGACCTAGAAAAAACAACGAACAGACTACAAACCAGCAGAGAATGGAAATAACAAAAAGTAGAGCAGATATAAATGAAATAGAAACTGAAAAACAGAATAACAGATCAAAAAAATCAGGAGCTGGTTCTTTGAAAAGATCAAAAAAATTGAGATACCTTTAGCCAGACTTATTAAAAATAAATAAAGAACAGAGAAGAATGAAATAAGCAAAATCACATTTTAAGAGGAGAAATAACAATGAACACTGCAGAAATACAAGCAATTGTAAGAGATAAAGTCCCAATAATTTATTTTTTCTTTTGTCTACCTTACCTCCCTGTAGACTCCAGAGAGCCAAAGCAAACCTGAAAAACAAAAACAAAGCTGGGGCATCACAATTATGGACTTCATATTATATTACAAAGCTATAGTGATGAAAACAGTATGAAAGACAGATGAAAGACAATCTCTTCAACAAACGATGTAGGGAAAACTGGACAGAAATATGCAGAAAAATGAAACTGGGCCACTTTCTTACACCATACACAAAAATAAATTAAAAATGGATTAAAGACCTAAATGTAAAAAACGATACTATTAAAATCCTAGAGGATAATACATACAGTAATATTTGACCTCAGCCATAGCAACTTCCATCTATTTATGTCTCCTGAGACAAGGAAAACAAAAACAAAAATAAGCTATTGGGACTAAATCAAATTAAAAAGCTTCTGCATAAATGTCCATCAACTGATGAATGGATAAAGAAATTGTGGTTTATATACACAATGGAATACTACGTGGCAATGAGAAAAAATGAAATATGGCCTTTTGTAGCAACGTGGATGGAACTGGAGAGTGCGATGCTAAGTGAAATAAGCCATACAGAGAAAGACAGATACCATATGGTTTCACTCTTATGTGGATCCTGAGAAACGTAACAGAAACCCATGGGGGAGGGGAAGGAAAAAAAAAAAAAAAGAGGTTAGAGTGGGAGAGAGCCAAAGCATAAGAGACTGTTAAAAACTGAGAACAAACTGAGGGTTGATGGGGGGTGGGAGGGAGGGGTGGGTGGGTGATGGGTATTGAGGAGGGCACCTTTTGGGATGAGCACTGGGTGTTGTATGGAAACCAATTTGACAGTAAATTTCATATATTAAAAAAATAAATAAATAAATAAATAAATAAAAATAAATAAAAATAAAAATAAAAATAACATCCATTAAAATTAATGAGAATATAGCTCCAGAAATATATGTATCAAGATATTAAATTATAGTATTTTCAGATTTTCACTATGTATTATATGTGTATATGTGGTCTTTTCACTGACAATCACTGGTTTTGCTTAAAAGTTTAAAAATGGAATTTACTTGTTTAATAAAGGTCTATGTGCTTTTTCATCAAAAAAAAAAGCTTCTGCATAGCAAAGGAAGCAATCAACAAACCTAAAGACAACCTTGGAATATGAGAGGTTATTTGCAAATGACATATCTGGATAAAGGTTAGTATAAGAAACATAAAGAACTTATAAAACTCACCCCCCCCCAAAAAAAAAAGAAAATCCAATTTAAAATGGACAGAAGACATGAGTAAACATTTTTCTAAAGAAGACATCCAGATAGCTAACAGATACATGAAAAGATGTTCAATATCACTTATCATCAGGGAAATACAAATCAAAACTACAATGAGATATCACCTCACACTTGTCAGAATGGCCGGAATCAACAACACAATAAACAGGTGTTGGTGAGGATGTAGAGAGGAACAAGTGTCTTACACTGCTGGTGGGAATGCTCAGTGGTGCAGCTATTCTGGGAAACGGTATGGAAGTTCTTTAAAAAATTAAAAACAGAGCTACTTATGATCCAGCAATTGCACTAGTAGGTATATATCCAAAGAATATAAAAATAATAATTCAAAGGGATATACGTACCCCAATGTTTATAACGACATTTTTACAAAGCCAAATTATGGAAGCAGCCCAAGTGTCCATCAATGATGAATGGATAAAGAATGTGTGGTACGTAATGGAATATCACTCAACCATAACTAGAAATAAAATCTTGCCATTTGCAATGATGTGGATGGAGGTAGAGAGTATTATGCTACGTGAAATAAGTTAGTCAGAGAGAGACAAATACCATATGATTTCACTCATATGTGGGAATTTAAGAAACTAAATAAAGGAGCAAAGGAGAAAAAAAAAGAGAGAGGGGCAAACCAAGAAACCACCTCCTAAGAATAGAAAAGAAACTGTTGGTTATCAGAGAGTGGGTAATTGGAGAAGGGGTTAAACAGGTTTTGAGGATTAAGAAGTGTACTCATGATGAACACTGGGGGTTGTATAGAAATGTTTCATCACTTTATTGTACACCTGAAACTAACATTACACTGTATGTTAACTAACTGCATTTTAAATAAACCCTTAAAAAAGATTTTAAAAAGTTAAATTTAAATCAGTCAAAAGAAGTAAAGTTTAGTATATAATGATAAAATAGTTGATGCAACAGCATGATGTTACAATTGTAAGTATGTATTCCCCCATTACTAGAGAATCTAAATACATAAAAAAAAAAACATTCCATACTCATGGATTGGAAGAAGAAATATTGTTAAAATGTCGATACTACCCAAAGCAATCTAGATATTCAATGCAATCCCTATCAAAATAACACCGGCATCCTTCACAGAGCTAGAACAAACAATTCTAAAATTTGTATGGAGCCAGAAAAGGCCCTGAATAGCCAAAGCAATCCTGGAAAAGAAAACTGGGGGCACCTGGGTGGCTCAGTAGGTTAAGCAACCGACTTCGACACAGGTCATAATCTCACAGTTTGTGAGTTTAAGCCCCGCATTGAGCTCTCTGCTGACAGCTCAGAGCCTGGAGTTTGCTTGTCTCTGCCCCTGTGTCTCTGCCCCTGCCCCACTCGCATTCTCTGTTTCTCTCTCAAAAATAAATAAATGGAAAAAAAAATAAAGCCAGATTAGTTTGGTCACACCTAGTTGTTTAACCTTAACTGCATTAACTTAAATTAAGTAAACAAGTTTAAATTCTTAGATACTATTCTTATATTAGAAATGGTTATAATAACTCTCATCTCAGAGTATTTGACTCATATTAAAGGGGATAATGTTATAATAGTGCTTGTACCTTTGAGCTAAAACACTTAATATTACAAACCAAGATAACATAGAGCACTATAACTGCTGTATAATTATCACCCTGTAAAACCCCTTATTGGTTTTCTCCAATAATCAGTAAGAAGCAATAAATAAATTTACAAAAAATCACCTAAAAGATATAAATAAGTGAAAGTGACAAAATTGTAAATTTGATTATTTTAAAGTTCTGCTTCATGGGTAGAAGAGAAGGATGGTGGGTTGCCATTAGCTAAAGAATACTAACTTTGAGAATAAGATTTAGGAGAAATATTCCAGGAATATTAATTTTATGTCTTTGAGAAACCAAATAATAGTCTAGGAGAAATCAAGAAAGTAGGACACATATGATGCAAAAAATGCTATTTGATGAAAGAAATTGAGTTTGTATATTGTGAAAATTTAAATTTGAAAGTGAGCAAACAAGGCAAAATTGAAACCCTAAAGGAGATAGATTCTATTTTTTCTTTTTTTTTTTTTTGATGCAGCTTCTATTAAATAGCAACTTCACAGGTATTTATTGAATACCTATAATGTGTCACACACTAAATAATAATGAGGGAATATACTATGAAAAAAGAGATACAATCCTTGTTTTTATCAAACTTACAGTTCTGTTAACGCGAGACAGAAAGTAATGAGCAAATTATAAGATTTCAAGTATTTCTGATAATAACTATCATAAATGATGGGGGAGAATCAGGGTATTATAACTGATGATATCAATAGAAGATTCAAGAACCAAAGAAAGATCATTTCACTCTAGGGAAATGAGGAAAGCAAATAGCCTGGTGTTGAGGAATTGTATTAGCTCCAAGAATTCCAGCATAGCTAGATATGGCAGTTAAACTCAACTTCTGTATTCTAAGTTCTTATGATCACACCCTGACCTGATGTCATTTTTTTCTGTACAAGACACTCTGAATTAAATATAAAATGCTTATTTTATTGCATCAGACTGTATCACCTCTTTAGTTCTCTGTTTCCACAGTTTTATCAATTTATCTTCACCCAGGAATGCAATACTACATTAAACTGTGTCACTGGATGAAAATGTTCAAGTAATTCAATTGGTTTTGAAATGATCATGGGTTCAGTTTTTCCTCATGCAAAAAAAAAATTCAGATTGATGGTATTATGTGTTATTCGCTGATAAACTTATATTCACTTATGTTTAAAACTAATACCTATTCCATTTTCTGAATGCATTTTTAAACAGCACAATATGATTTAAGACATTTGCAACTATGTGGATGGAACTGGAGGGTATTATGCTAAGCGAAATTAGTCAGAGAAAGACAAATATCATGTGACTTCACTCATATGAGGACATTACGAGACAAAACAGATGAACATAAGGGAAGGGAAACAAAAATAATATAAAAACAGGGAGGGTGACAAGACATAAGAGACTCTTCAATATGGAGAACAAATGGTTACTGGAGGGGTTGTGGGAAGGGTGGATGGGCTAAATGGGTAAGGGACATTAAAGAATCTACTCCTGAAATCATTGTTGCACTATATGCTAACTAATTTGGATGTAAATTTTAAAAATAAAATACAATTAAAAGTAAAAAAAAAGATATTTATGAAACAAAAATAATTACACTGTATATAACTTCTTATTTCTCTAAATAGTATAATAATGTACATATTGTCATGACTTTGAATAATTTAGAAGTAACTTTCATATAAAGCTTTGTAATATTTTGCCTTAGTAATGAAAATTATATAGTTTTTCTATTATTTTAAAATGTAGATTTTTCCAAAGTTTTACTGATCTAAAACAACATGGAGATGAATATCTATGTAAAGAATTCCTTGATTCTGTGCTTACATTTTTAATTAAAATAATAGTATTCATGTATTGATTCATGTATTGATGGTGCTTCCCATCAAGGATTAGGCAGACAGATCACAGATGGAAGTATTTGGTTATTTTACTCCTGTTACCACTGATAATCATCTATTTTTTTTCTCTTCATAACCTAGCAAGAGTGGGGCCCTATTGTGGATTTACTTTACATTTTTCTGATTAATGTGTGGTTTAGTATTTATAAGTCATCTGAAAATGTTTTATTCAAAATGTTGTCATTTTAAAATTTGATAAATTAATCTTTTTTTCTGATTAATGTGTAAGAGATTCTTATAAAAGCAGAACTTTTAGCTTATGGTTTGTTATTAGACCCAACTTTAAAAGATATTTTCATATCATCGATCTCTTTTTCTCTTCAGAAATATACATTTTAAAAAATTTTTTTCAAATCCTAAATACTTTTTCATGGTATTTTCTACATTGACTTTCTTCATCATTTAGGTAAATCTTTACCCATACAGTCGTCTAGTTATTTTATAGTTTCATTTCTTTATATAAATATTTATGAATCTTATTGTTTTATTTATTTTTTATTTTTTTAATGTTTGTTTATTTTTGAGACAGAGAGAGAGAGCATGAACGGGGGAAGGTCAGAGAGAGAGGGAGATACAGAATCTGAAGCAGGCTCCAGGCTCTGAGCTGTCAGCACAGAGCCCGACGCGGGGCTCGAACTCACGGACCATGAGATCATGACGTGAGCCAAAGTCAGATGCTTAACCGACTGAGCCACCCAGGCGCCCCATGAATCTTATTGTTTTAAATGTAAAAGAAGATTTAAAGTTTATTGCTCATTTGGTATTACATTTTCAAAGAGTTTTACTGAAGAATCTTTTCTCAGTTCACTGAATCACAATAGCAATTTTGCTGCTTGTATTTTTTTTTAATTTTTTAATGTTTATTTTTGAAAGAGAGGCAGAGTATGAGTGGGGGAGAGGCAGGGAGAGAGGGAGACAAGAATCTGAAGCAGACTCCAGCCTCTGACTATTAGCACAGAGCCTGATGTGGGGCTCCAACCATGAACCTTCAGATCATGACCTTAGCGGAAGTCAGATGCTTAATTGACTGAGCCATTCAGGTGCCCCATTGATGCTTGTATTTTCAGAGTTCTTCTACCATCATGGCAAGAGGCAATATATTCCATTGTCATTGTTATGACCAAAAATTAATCAATCTGTTCCAAGGAAAACATTACGTTTCTCACTCTCACTCTCACTCACTCTTTCTCTTTCTGTCTCTTGTATATTTTCATCAGATTATGCACTAGAAACTTAGTGATGTCATTAAGTACTGTTTATTATTTTTTTTACAATGAGATAGGCTTTATTCAAAAATTCCTTTAAAAATATGTTGAAATGCTTCTTGTGTTAGTAAAATTTGATTTTTTTCAATATATGAAATTTATTGTCAAATTGGTTTCCATACAACACCCAGTGCTCATCCCAAAAGGTGCCCTCCTCAATACCCACCACCCACCCTCCCCTCCCTCCCACCCCCCATCAACCCTCAGTTTGTTCTCAGTTTTTAACTGTCTCTTATGCTTTGGCTCTCTCCCACTCTAACCTCTTTTTTTTTTCCTTCCCCTCTCCCATGGGTTTCTGTTACGTTTCTCAGGATCCACATAAGAGTGAAACCATATGGTATCTGTCTTTCTCTGTATGGCTTATTTCACTTAGCATCACACTCTCCAGTTCCATCCACGTGGCTACAAAGGACCATATTTCATTCTTTCTCATTGCCATGTAGTACTCCATTGTGTATATAAACCACAATTTCTTTGTCCATTCATCAGTTGATGGACATTTAGGCTCTTTCCATAATTTGGCTATTGTTGAGAATGCTGCTATAAACATTGGGGTACAAGTGCCCCTATGCATCAGTACTCCTGTATCCCTTGGGTAAATTCCTAGCAGTGCTATTGCTGGGTCATAGGGTAGGTCTATTTTTAATTTTCTGAGGAACTTCCACACTGTTTTCCAGAGTGGCTGCACCCTGTTTGCATTCCAACCAACAGTGCAAGAGGGTTCCCGTTTCTCCACATCCTCGCCAGCATCTATCATCTCCTGATTTGTTCATTTTGGCCACTCTGACTGGCGTGAGGTAATATCTGAGTGTGGTATTGATTTGTATTTCCCTGATAAGGAGCGACGTTGAGCATCTTTTCATGTGCCTGTTGGCCATCCGGATGTCTTCTTTAGAGAAGTGTCTATTCATGTTTTCTGCCCATTTCTTCACTGGGTTATTTGTTTTTCGGGTGTGGAGTTTGGTGAGTTCTTTATAGATTTTGGATACTAGCCCTTTACCTGATAGGTCATTTCCAAACATCTTCTCCCATTCCATCGATTGACTTTTAGTTTTACTGATTGTTTCCTTTGCTGTGCAGAAGCTTTTTATTTTGATGAGATCCCAATAGTGCTTTTTTTTTCTTTTGTTTCCCTTGCCTCCAGAGGCATGTCAAGTAAGAAGTTGCTGCAGCCAATGTCAAAGAGGTTGTTTCCTGTTTTCTCTTCTAGGATTTTTATGGCTTTATGTCTTACATTTAGGTCTTTCATCCATTTTGATTTTTTTTGTGTATGGTGTGAGACAGTGATCCAGGTTCATTCTTCTGCATGTCACTGTCCAGTTTTCCCAACACCATTTGCTGAAGAGACTGTCTTTTTTTCCATTGGATATCTTTTCCTGCTTTGTCAAAGATTAGTTGGCCCTACGTTTGTAGGTCAATTTCTGGGTTCTCTATTCTGCTCCCTTCATCTGTGTGTCTGTTTTTGTGCCAGTACCACACTGTCTTGATGACTACACCTTGGTAATGCAGCTTGAAGTCCAAATTGTGGTAACTCCAGCTTTGGTTTTCCTCTTCAGGATTGCTTTGGCTTTTTGGGGTCTTTTCTGGTTCCATACAGATTTTAGGATTGTTTCTTCTAGCTCTGTGAAGAATGCTTATGTTATTTTGATAGGGATTGCCATTGAATATGTAGATAGTTTTGGATAGTATTGACATTTTAGCAATATTTATTCTTTCAATCCATGAGTATGGAATGTTTACATTGTTTTCATCTTCTTCATTTTTTCATAAACTTTCTATAATTTTCAGTGTATAGATCTGTTACCTCTTTGGTTAGGCTTATTACTAGGTATTTTATTGTTTTTGGTGAAGTTGTAAATGGGACTGGTTCCTTGATTTATTTTTCTGATCCTTCATTAATGGTTTATAAAAATTCAACCAATTTCTGTATGTTGATGTTATATCAGGACTTTGCTGAATTCATTTATCATTTCTAGCAGTTTTGGGTTACAGTTTTTGGGTTTTCCACATAAAGTCCTGTCATCTGCGAAGAGTGAATGTTTGACTTCCTCCTTGCTGATTTCGATGCCTTTTATATCCTTTTGTTGTCTGGTTGCTAAGGCTAGTACTTCCAACACCGTGTTGAATAATCGTAGTGAGAGTGGACATCCTTGTCGTGTTCCTGTCCTCAGGAGGAAAGCTGTCAGTTTTTCCTGAGAAAATGTTATTAGTTGTTGAAAATGATATTAGCAGTGGGTCTTTCACAAATGGCTTTTATGAACTTGAGGTATGATCCTTATATCCCTACTTTCTTGATGGTTTTTCTCAAGAAAGGATGCTGTATTTTGTCACATACTTTCTCTACATCTATTGAGAGGATCATATGGTTCTTATTCTTGCTTTTATTAATGTGATGTATCACATTGATTGATTTGCAGATATTGAAACAATCCTTCATCCCAGGAATAAATCCTAATGGATCATGGTGAATAATTCTTTTAATGTATTGTTGAACCCAGTTGGCTACTATCTTGTTGAGAATTTTTGCATTCCTGTTCATCAGGGAAATTGGTCTATAATTCTCCTTTTTAGTGGAGTCTTTGGTTTTGGTATCAAGGTCATACTGGCTGAGTAGAATGAGTTTGGAAGATTTCCATCCATATCTATTTTTGGGGGGATAGCTTTAAAACAACTGGTGTTAACTCTTCTTTAAGTGTTTGGTAGAATTCCCCTGGAAAGCCATCTGACCTTGGACTCTTGTTTGTTGGGAGACTTTGCTGATTCAATTTCTTTACTGGTTATAGGTCTGTTTGAATTTTCTATTTCTTCTTGCTTCAACTTTGGTTGTTTATATGTTTCTAGGAATTTGTCCATTTCTTCCAGTATGCCCAATTTGCTGGCATATAATTGCTCATACTCTTCTCTTATTATTGTTTGTATTTCTGTAGTGTTGGTTGCATTGTAATCTATCCTCTTTCATTCATGATTTTATTTATTTTAGTTCTTTTCTTTTTCTTTCTGCTCAATCTGGATAGGGGTTTATCAATTTTGTTAAGTCGTTCAACCAGTGCCTGGTTTCATTGATCTGTTCTACTGATTTCTTGATTTTTATTGTATTGGTTTCTGCTCTAATCTTTATTATTCCTCATCTTCTGCTGTTTTGGGCATTTGTTTGCTGTTTTTTTTCCCAGCTCTTTAAGGTGTAAGGGTAGGCTGTGTATCTGAGACCTTTCTTCCTTCTTTAGGAAGGCCTAAATTACTATATACTTCCCTCTTACGACTGCCATTGTTGCATCCCAGGGTATTTGGGATATTGTATTTTCACTTTCATTGGCTTTCATATACTTTTCAATTTCATCTTTAATTACCTGGCTAACCTGTTCTTTCTTTATTAGCGTATTCTTTAATCTCCAAGTATTAATGGTATCTCCAAATTTTTTCATGTAGTTGATTTCTGGTTCCATAGCGTTGTGGTCTGAAAATATGCATGTATGGTCTCAATCTTTTTGTACTTGTCAAGGGCTGATATATGTCCCAGTATGTGATCTATTCGGGGGAATGATCCATGTGCACTTAAGAAGAATGTGTGTTCTGGTGCTTTAGGATGAAATGTTCTGAATATATCTGTTGCATCCACATATCCAGTCCAGTGTGTCATTCAAAGTCATGTTACCTGGTTGATTTTCAGCTTATATGATCTGTCCAATCCTATGAGTGGGGTGTTGAAGTCCCCTAATATTATGGTATTATTACCAATGTATTTCCTTATGTTTGCAATTAACTGATTTATACATCTGGATGTTTTCCACATTTGAGGGCTTAAATGTTTACATTTGTTAAATCTTGGTGGATAGAGTGCTTAATTTTGATATAATGCCCTTCTTCATCTATTGTTACAGTCTTTATTTTAAAATTGAGTTTGATATAAGTATGGCTACTCCAGTTTTCTTGTGGCAACCATTAGCGTGATATATGGTTCTCCATCCTTTTACTTTCAATCTGTAGGTGTCCTTAGATCTAAAATGAGTCTCTTGTAAGCAGCATATATATGGGTTTTGTTTTCTTATCCATTCTGATACCCTATGTCTTTTGATTGGAGTGTTTAATCCATTGACGTTTGGAGTAAGTACTGAAAGATATGAATTCAGTGCCATTGTGTTTCCTGTAGAGTTGGTGTTTCTGGTGATGTTCTCTGGGCCTTTCTAGTTTATTGCTTCTGGACTTTTGTTTCATTTTGTCCTTTCTCCCCTCAAAGAGTCCCTATTAAAATTTCTTGCAGGCTGGTTTAGTGGTCACGAACTCCTTTAGTTTTTGTTTGTATGGGAAAATCCTTACCTCTCCCTCTATTCTGAATGACAACCTTGATGCGTAAAGAATTCTTGGCTGATTTAGCACATTGAATATATCCTGCCACTCCTTTCTAGCCTAATTTCTGTGGATAGGTCTGATGCAAACTGATCTGTCTTCCCTTACAGATTAAGGACTTTTCCCATTGCTGTTCTCATAATTCTTTCCTTGTCTGCATATTTTGTGAATTTGACTATGATATTCCTTGTTGATGGTTGGTTTCTTTTTTTTTTTTTTTAATCTGATGGGAGTTTTCTGTGCTTCTTGGATTTTGAGGTCTGTGTCTCTCCACAGATTATTAAAGCTTTCTGCTATGATTTTCTCACATAAAACTTTTACCCCTCTTGCTCTCTCTTCATCTTCTGGGAACCCTATGATTCAGATGTTATTCCTTTTTAAAAAGACACTGAGGTATCTAATTCTTATGTTGTGCTCTTTTGCCTTAGGTTTGCTGTTTTTTTTTTTTCTTTTCTGTTTCCTTCATTATTCTCCAGAATTTTATCATCTATGTCACTGATTTACTGCTCTACTTTGTCCATCGTTGTTGCCAAGGCATCCATTCAAGATTGCATCTTGATTATAGCATTTTTAATTTTGTCCTTACTAGGTTTTAATTCTTTTATCTCCATAGAAAATGATTCTAGGTTTTTTTTCAACACCAGCTGGAATTCTTATCTTGGTTAAATTGTTGTTCAGATATCTTGCTTCTATCTGTGTTGATTATGTCCCTAGTTGTCATTTCTTACTGTTCTTCTTTTGGAGTGAATTTCTTCATTTTTGTCATTTTGGAGGAAGAAAAAAAATAATAAAGGAGGGGTCAATATGGTGGGAGAGTGGGGGATCCATACTTCTCATATATCTCAAATGAAGAAGGGCTGAAGCTAAAGGACTTTGAACCCTGACAGTCTGAGAGGAAAAGAAACTAGGTCTACCAGGGAGACACCAGGACAACCGAAGGGCTATAGGGCTATTCAAGGAACAAATCAAAGCACACCTTTTGGAGAGTCCAAAACATCACTATGAGTAGGGAAATAAAATAGCCAAAGCAACAACAACAGAGATCAAGTAACCCTCTACAAAAAAACACCTCCTGAAGGACCAGGCCCCAGACAGTGTATGACCCCCCTTTAATATAGCAGTGCCACAGGTGCAGAGCAAATAACAAGCTTTTAAAACTCATAAGGGACAGAAAACTAACCAAAATTATGAAACAGAAGAATTCCTCTCAAAAAAAAAATCCAGGAAGAAGTGACAGATAAAGAATTGATCAAATCACATATAAGCATTGTCTTTGTTTTTGTTTTTTGTTTTTTTTTGTATTTTATTTTTATTTTTTTAATATATGAAATTTATTGTCAAATTGGTTTCCATACAACACCCAGTGCTCATCCCAAAAGGTGCCCTCCTCAATACCCATCACCCACCCTCCCCTCCCTCCCACCCCCCATCGTTACATTTAGGAAGCTCATCCAGTATTTTAGGTCTTAGATGCAGTACCAATTTCAACCTTGAATGAAAATCTTCACCTTGGCATTAAAAAAAGAAGTTGGTGTCATCATGACTCCCCAGCTCTTGTACTCATGGTGCAAAAGGGAGGAAGTCAATTTTTTATGGTCATTTCTAGTTCTACCTCTATGTCCTCTCCAAAAAGTAACAGAAAAATTCTAATAAATTTAACAAATTTAAGCCAAAAAAAAATCACATATAAGCAATACTGAACCAAACAAGAATTTAGAATAGTAGTCATATGATTAATCGCTGGGTTTGGAAAAACCATAAAAGACAGCAGAGAATCTATTTCTGCAGAGATCAAAGAACTAACAAATAGTCATGATGAATTTTAAAAATATTCTATACATGAAGTGCAAATTAAAATGGAAGCACAGTACAGATTGAAGAGGCAGAGGGGAGACTAGGTGAATTAGAAGAGAAAATTGTGCAAAAGAGGAAGCTGAGAAAAAGAGAGATAAAAAAATCCAGGATCATGAGGGGAGAATTAGAGAACTAAATGATGCAATCAAAAGGAACAATATCAGTATCATATGAATTCCAGAAGAAGAAGAGGGAAAGGGTCTGAAGGTATACTTGAAAAAATCATATCTGAGAACTTCACTCTAACTGGGGAAGGAAACAGACATTGATATCCAGGAGGCACATAGAACTCCCTTTAGATGTAAATTGAATCAATCTTCTGCACGACATATCATAGTGAAACTGGAAAATACAATGATAAAGAGAGAGTACTGAAAAAAAGCTATGGATAAATGGGCCTTAACATACAAGGGTAGACATATAAGGGCAGTAGCAGACCTATCTACTGAAAACTGGCAGGACCGAAAGGAATAGCAGGAGATCTTCAATGTGATGAACAGGAAAAGTATGCAGACAAGAATCCTTTATTCAGTAAGTCTGTCATTCATAATAGAAGGAGATATAAACGTTTTTCCAAACAAACAAAAACTGAAGGAATTCATCACCACTAAACAAGCCCTACAAGAGATCCTAAGGGAGACCCTGTGAGTGAAATGTTGCAAGGACCACAAAGCACCAGAGACATCACTAAAAGCATGAAACCTACAGATAACACAATGATTCAACACCAATATCTTTCAATAATAACACTGAATGTAAATGGACTAAATGCTCCCATCAAAACACAGAGTATAGAAATGGATAAAAAAACAGGACCCATCTATTTGCTGTCTACATGAGACTTATTTTAGACACAAGGACACTTTCAGATTGAAAGTGAGGGGATGGAAAATCATCTATCATGCTACTGAAAGTCAAAAGAAAGCTGGAGTAGCCATACTTATATCAGACAAACTAGACTTTAAATTAAAGGCTGTCACAAGAGATGAAGAAGGCATTATATAATAATTACAGGGTCTATCCATCAGGAAGACCTAACAATTATAAATGTCTATGCACCAAATTTGAAAGCACTCAAATATTTAAAACAATCACAAACATGAGCAATCTTATTGGTAAGAATAAGGAGACTTTAATACTCCACTTACAACAATGAATAGATCATCTAGACAGAAAATCAATAAAGAAATAGTGGCCCTGATTGACACACTGGATCTGATGGACTTGACAGGTATATTTAGAATCCTACATCCTGAAGCAGTAGAATATACTTTCTTCTAAAGTGCACATGGAACATTCTCCAAGATAGATCACATACAGGGTCACAAAACAGCTCTCAATACATATAAAAGAATTGAGATCATACCATGCACACTTTCAGATCACAATGCTATGAAACTTGAAATTAACCACAGGAAAAAGTCTGGAAAACGTCCAAAAGCATGAGGGTTAAAGAACATCCTACTAGATAATGAATGGATCAACCAGGTAATTAGAGAAAAATTTTAAAAATATGTTGAATCAAATGATAATGACAACACAACAATCCTTTGGGATGCAGCGAAGGCAGTCCTAAGAGGCAAAATACATTGTAATCGAGGCCTATCTCAAGAAACAAGAAAAATCCCAAATGTAAAATCTACAGCACACCCAAATGAACTGGAAGCAGAAGAGCAAAGACACCCCAAACCTAGCAGAAGAAGAGAAGTAATAAAAATCAGAGCAGAAGTAAACAATATAGTAACCAAAAAAAAACACAATAGAACAGATTAATGAAACCAAGAGTTGTTTTTTTTTTTTTTTTTTTTTTTTTTTTGAAAAAATAAACAAAATTCCTAAACCTCTAGCCAGGCATCTCAAAAAAAAAAAAAAAAAAAAAAAAAAAAAAAAAAAAAAAAAAAAAAGAGAGAGGACCCAAATGGATAAAATCATGAATGAAAATGGAATTATTACAACCAATTCCTCAGAAATACAAGCTATTATCAGGGAATACAATGAAAAATTATATGCCAACAAACTGGACAACCTTGAAGAAATGAACAAATTCCTAAACCCCCACACACTACTAAAACTCAAAAAGGAAGACATAGAAAATTTGAACAAACCCATAACTACTGAAGAAATGGAATCAGTTATCAAAAATCTCCCAACAAATAAGAGTCCTGGACCAGATGACTTCCCTGGGGAATTCTACCAGATCATTACATTAGAGTTAATACCTATCCTTCCAAAGCTGTTCCAAAAAAATAGACAGGGAAGGAAAACTTCCAGACTCATTCTATGAAGCCAGAATTACTTTGGTTCCCAAACCAGACAGAGGACCAGAACAAAAGAGAACTGCAGGCCAATATCCCTGATGAGTATGGATGCAAAAATTCTCAAGAAGATACTAGCCAATAGATTTTAACAGCACATAAAAAGAATTATTCACCATGATCAAGTGGGATGCATTCCCGGGCTGCAAGGCTGGTTCAATATTCGCAAATCAATTTGATACATCACTTTAATAAAAGAAGACAATAACTATATGACCCTGTTGATAGATGCAGAAAAACCATTTGACAAAATACAGCATTGTTTCCTCATAAAAGCCCTCAGGAAAGCCGGAATAGAAGGAACATACTTATGCATCATAAAGGCCATTTATGAAAAGTCCACAGATGGGGACTAATCCTCAATGGGGAAAAAATGAGAGCTTTCCCCCTGAGATCAGGAACACTAAAGGGATGTTCACTCTCACCACTGTTGTTTAACATACGTTGGAAGGCATAGCATCAGCAATCAGCAAAATGAAATAAAAGCATCCAAATTGGCAAAGAAGAAGTCAAACTTTCACTTTTTGCAGATGACAAGATACTCGACATAGAAAAGCTGACAGACTTCACCAAAAGTCTGCTAGAACTGATACATGAATTCAGCAAAGTCGCAGGATACAAAATCAATGTACAGAAATCGGTTGCATGTTTCTACACCAATAATGAATCAACAGAAAGAGAAATAAAGGAACTGATCCCATTTACAATTGCATCAAGAACCATAAAATACCTAGGAATAAACCTAAAGAAAGATTTAAAAGATCTGTATACTGAACACTACAGAAAGCTTATGAAGGGAATTGAAGAAGACACAGAAAAATGGAACAATATTCCACGCTCATGGATTGGAAGAGTAAATATTGTTAAAATGTCAATACTCCCCAAAACAATCTACACATTGAATGCAATCGCCATCAAAATTGCACCAGCATTCTTCTCAAAGCTAGCACAAGCAATTCTAAAATTTGTATGGAACCACAAAAGACCCTGAATAGCCAAAGTAATATTGAAGAAGACCAAAGCAGGAGGCATCACAATCCCAGATGTTAGCCTCTACTACAAAGCTGTAATCATCAAGACAGTATGGTATTGGCACAAAACAGACAATAGACCAATGGAATAGAATACAGACTCCAGAAATGGACCCACAAAAGTATGGCCAACCATCTTTGACAAAGCAGTAAAGAGTATCCAATGTAAGAAAGACAGTCTCTTTAACAAATGGTGCTGGGAGAACTGGACAGCAACATGCAGAAGGATGAAACTAGACCACTTTCTTACACCATTCACAAAAACAAACTCCAAATGGATAAAGTACTGGAATGTGAGACAGGAAACCATCAAAATCCTAGAGGAGAAAGCAGGGAAAAACCTCTCTAATCTCAGCTGCAGCAATTTCTTACTTGACACATCCTCAAAGGCAAGGGAATTAAAAGCAAAAATGAACTATTGGGACCTCATGAAGATAAAAATCTTCTGCACTGCAAAGGAAACAATCAACAAAACTAAATGGCAACCAATGGAACGGGAAAATATATTTGCAAATGACATATCGGACAAAGGGCTAGTAACCAAAATGTATAAAGAGCTCACCAAACTCCACACCCGAAAAACAAATAATCCAGTGAAGAAATGGGCAGAAAACATGAATAGACACTTCTCTAAAGAAGACATTCAGATGGCCAACAGGCACATGAAAAGATGCTCAACGTCGCTGCTCATCAGGGAAATACAAATCAAAACCACACTCAGATATCACCTCACGCCAGTCAGAGTGGCTAAAATGAACAAAACAGGAGACTACAGATGCTAGAGAGGATGTGGAGAATTGGGAACCCTCACTCTTGCAAACTGGTGCTGCCGCTCTGTGGAGGTTCCTCAAAAAATTAAAAATAGACCCACCCTATGACCCAGCAATAGCATTGCTAGGAATTTACCCAAGAGAACAGGAGTACTGATGCATAGGGGCACTTGTACCCCAATGTTTATAGCAGCACTGTCAACAATAGCCAAATTATGGAAAGAGCCTAAACATCCATCAACTGATGAATGGATAAAGAAATTGTGGTTTATATACACAATGGAATACTACGTGGCAATAAGAAAGAATGAAATATAGCCTTTTGTAACAACGTGCATGGAACTGAATAGTGTTATGCTAAGTGAAATAAGTCATACAGAGAAGGACAGATTCCATATGTTTTCACTCCTATGTGGATCCTGAGAAACTTAACACAAGACCATGGGGGAGGGGAAGAAAAAAAATGGTTAGAGAGGGAGGGAGCCCAATCATAAGAGACTCTTAAAAACAGAATAAACAGGGTTGATGGGGGGTGGGAGGGAGGGGAAAGTGGGTGATGGGCATTGAGGAGGGCACCTGTTGGGATGAGCACTGGGTGTTGTATGGAAACCAATTTGACAATAAATTTCATAATAAAAAAATAAAAAAAATAATTAAAATATAAAAAAAAATTAAAAAAATATATATGCAATGGAATATTACTCAGCCATCAAAAGTAATGAAATCTTGCCATTTGCAATGATGAAGATGGATCTATAGTGTATTATGCTATGTGAAACTAGTCAGTCAGAGAAAGACACATCTTTTCACTTGTTTGTTTTGGCTTTCTGTACATCTTCTTTGGAACAATGTTTAGTCATTTCTTATTCCCATTGCATTATTTGTTTTTGGGTATTGAATTTTTTAATTTATATGTATCTTATTACTTTGTCCCCAAGTTTTTATTTACTTTTCAGTTAGTCAATATACAGTGTAATATTAGCTTCCAGTGTACACTTTAGTGATTTGATACTTCCATACAACACTCAGTGCTTATCATAACAAGGGAACTTCTTTATCCCCATCACCACTATAATATATCCCCCCACCCCTTCCCCTCTGATAACCATTGGTTTGCACTCTATAGTTAAGAGTCTGTTTCTTGGTTTGCCTCTCCCTTTTTTCCACCTATGATTTTTTTTTTTCAAATTCCACATGTGAGTGAAATCATATGGTATTTTTTTCTCTGACTTATTTTGCATAAGTTGTTTTTTATGTATCATGTAAGGTAAGAGTCCACTTATATTATTTTAAACGTGGATATCCAGTTTTCCTGGTACCATTAAGAAAAGAAACTATCCCTTCCCCATTGTGTAATTATGTGTTTTGTGTTCTTATGAAAAATAGCTGATCGTATACGCTTGGGTTTATTTATTGGATCTCTATCCTTTTTTATGGTCTGTTTTATTTCCCTTGTTTTAATGTTTGTATCATCCTGTTTAGATGACTACATTTTTAAAATATAATTTGACATCAAGAAGCATGATGCCTCTGAGTGACTGTGTGGATCCGTTGGTTGAGGGTCTACTTCTTGATTTTGGCTCAGGTCATGATCCCAAGGTCATGGGATTGAACCCTGTGTTGGGCTCAGCACGAGCATGGAGCCTCTTTGGGACTCTCTCCCTCTCTCCCTTTGCCCTCTCCCCCACTCATCATCTTTCTCTCTGTAAAATAAGACAATTAAAATAAAAAAAAATAAGCACAATACCTCTAAATCTGTACCTCTTTCTCAAGAGAGCATTGACTATCCAGGATCTTTTGTGGTTCCATAAAAATTCTAGATGATTTTTCCATTGTGTAAACTGTAATTGGAAATTTGGTAGAAATTGCATTATCTATGGAGCACATTGGATAGTATGGATGTGTTAACTCTATTAATTAATCCAAACTATGAGCATGAGACACCATTCCATGTATTTATCTCCTCTTCAATTTCTTTCAGTTAATGTTCCACAGGTCTCAGTGTACAGGCCTTTCAAGTCTTCAGTTAAATATATTCTTAAGTATTTATTCTATTAAGGTTGACCTCTTGATTTCCTTTTTGGGTAGATCACTACTAGTATAAAGGAATGCAACAGTTTTTGTAATTTCATTTTGTAATCTGAAACAACTACTGAATTTGGTTAGAACTAACAGTTGTTTTTTTTTTAAGAGTATTTAAGATTCTCTACACATAGAAAAATGTCATTTGCATCAGAGATAATTTTATATCTCCTTTTCTGATTTGGATGTCTTTGGCCTCTTTTTTTTTTTTTATCTGATTGCTCTTTTGAGTACTTTAACAAGATGTTATATATAAGTGGTGAGAATAAATGTCCTTCCAGTGTTCAAAATTTAAGACAAAAAACTTTTAGCTTTTCTCCATTGATTACGATGTTAGTTGTTGGTTTTCCATAAATTGTCTTCATTGTGCTAAGGAAATTTTTATATCTATTTTGTAGAGAATTTTTATCATGAATAGACCGTGAACTTTGCCAAATGCCTTTTCTGCATTTAATCAAATAATCATATGCTTTTTACTTTTATTACCTTAGTGTGGTTTATCTCGTTGTTTGTTTTGTAGATAGTAAATCAACCTTACATCCCAAGGATAAATCGTTGGTTTATAATATTTTTGTTGGTTGTTGAATTTAGTTTTTTTTTTTAGAATTTTATTGAGAAGTTTTCCATCTGTGATGCATATATATATATGTATATACAAAGTTTCCATCGTTATACATATTGGCCTGTAGTTTTCTCTTCCTGTGGTGTCATTATTTTTGTTTGTTTGTTTGTTTGTTTGTATTAAACTTACCCTGGCTGTATAAATGATTTTGAAAGTGTTCCTTTTACTTCTATGCTTTCAAAGAGTTTAAAAGGATTTGTATCAATTTTTCTATGAATGTTGGTAAACTTCAGCTGCAAGGCCAAGTGTACTTGTTGTGATGAGTACTGGGTGTTTTTTTTTATTTTATTATTTTATATTTTTAACTTTTATTTAGTTTGAGAGACACTGAGAGACAGAGCATGAATGGGGGAGGAGCAGATAGGGAGACACAATCCAAAGCAGGCTCCAGGCTCTGAGCTTTTAGCACAGAGCCCAATGCGGGACTTGAACCCACAAACTGAGATCATGACCTGAGTGGCAGTCAGACGCTCAGGCAACTGAGCCACCCAGGCGCCCTGAGCACTGAGTGTTTTATTTAAGTGTGGCATTGGTTGGGCTGGGCATGGGGGGTTATATGCAAGTGATGAATCCCTGGGTTGTACTCCTGGAACCAAAACTATAGTGTATTTTAACTAACCTGAGTTTAAATAAATAAATTTTAAAAGAGGGTTGATTCACTATAATTGTATACTTGAAACTAAAATTACACTGTATTGTTAACTAACTGGAATTTAAATAAAACTAAATAAAGAAACAAGAACAACATGATATTAAAAAGAGGCACTTTGATGAATTGAAGAGATTCTAAGAATATAACCCCATGCATATAACTCATCTTTCATTTCAAAGCTACGAATACACACAGGAAATTATGGTCTCTTCAACCTGTGTTGGTAAAACTAAATATACACATAACAAAAGATAATAAAGGACAAGTATTTCACATCATCTATAAAAATCATTTCAAAATGGATTAAAGACTTGAACAAAAGACAAGCTTAAAAGTTAAACAAAGTTTACAGTACTTCGTTACCGCAAGCAAACCTTATAAGTAACGCTAATGTGAGTCTTTATGTGAAATAAGAGTACTAATTAGTAATAGGAAAAAATTTTAAAGTATAACTTCATTGGTAAAAATAATATACCAAAGTTCAGAATAATCTATTATAAAGATGGCGAGTTAATCATCAGCTAGTATGAAGGCTAAAATTCTAAAATAGTAAGAAATAATTATAGCTACAAAATTTGCTAAGGAATACAAAGATAAAAAGATGTAAATTGTGGGGCACCTGGGTGGCTCAGTCGGTTGAGTGTCCGACTTCAGCTCAGGTCATGAACTTGCGGTCCATGATTTTGAACCCCGTGTCAGCCTCTGTGCTGACAGCTCAGAACCTGTAGCCTGTTTCAGATTCTGTGTCTTCCTCTCTCTCTGACCCTCTCCCATTCATGCTCTGTCTCTCTCTGTCTCAAAAATAAATAAACGTTAAAGAATTAAAAAAAATTAAAAAAGATGTAAATTGTGACATCAAAAGCATAAGAAATTTGAGAGAAAGATAAAAGTGTACAGCTTTAGAATGCGTTAAAACTTCAGTTGAAATGAATTTGAAATAGATTATTTATATAAAAGTGTCTTTTGTAAGCCTTAAAGTAATTGCAAAGCAGGACATATAAATGATACAAAAAATTAAAAAGAGAAAGGAATCTAAGCATACCACTAAAAAAAAAAAAATCAAATCACACCCCCCCAAACAGAATAACTACCAACCAGTGTGAAAACAATTAACAAAATACATTTAAATGTAAATGAGCTAAATTCTCCAAACCAAAGTGTAGAGTGGCTGAACAGATAGGAAAAAAAGAGACAGATTTATTTATAAGTTGTCTATAAGAGACTCACCTCAGATATAAGGACACAAAAACTTTCAGGGTAAAAAAAAATGTTTCATGCAAATGGAAAGTAAAGAAAACTGGGAAAACTATATTTATATAAGACAAAACAGACTAAAACAAACACTGTACAAAGAGTCAAAGGACATTACAAATGATAAATGATAAATCCTAAATCATAAAAGTGATTAATCCAACAAGAGAATAAAACACTGTAAAAATATGCATCTAACACAGGGTCACTTAAATATATAAAGCAAATATTAACAGACCTAAAGTGAGAAGTAAACAATAATACAATTATGTCAAGGATCCCTAATAACTTTCATCGATTTTTAGATCATCCACACAGAAAAGCAATGAGGAAACATTAGCCTTAAATAACACATTAGATCAGATAGACTTCACAGATATATACAGAACAATTCATTCAAAAACAACATAAACATTTTTTTCTCAAGTGCATGTGGAATATTTTTCAGGAGAAACCATATGTTAGGACACAAAACAAGGCTTACAAAATTTAAGAAGATTGAAATCATATCAGGCATTGTTTATGACCACATGGTATGAAACTGAAAATCAATTACAAAAAGAAACTAGAAAATCCACATGTATGTGGAGATGAAACAATATCCTACTGAAAAAAAAAACAATGGATCAAAGAAGAATTAAAAAAAAGATATTGAAATTGTAGGGACAAATGACATGGAAATACAATATACAAAAATATATGGATCCATCATAATCCAGTGGCATTTATTCCAGAGATTAAAAGATGGTTAATCTTACTCTTCCAAAAATTTATAAACATGATGAAACCACATTTAAAAAATGCAGGATAAAAATCACACAATAACCTCAATAGCTGTAGAGAAAGCATTTGACAAAATTCAACATCCATTTATGATAAATCTCAACAAAGTGGATATAAAGGAAATTTATCTTGACATAATAGAGGTTAAACATGTCAAGCCCACAGTTAGCATCATACTCAAGGATGGAAAGCTAAAATCTTTCCTCTAAGATCAGGAACCAGACAAAGAAGCTCACTCTTATTACTTTTATTCAACATAGTGTTGTAAGTCTGAGCCTGAGTGACTAGGCAAGAAGAAATGAAAGTTGTCCAAGTTTGAAAGGAAGAAGTAAAACTGTCTTTATTTGCAGACAGCATGATATATATACAAAAACTTAAAGACTTAACTAAAAAATCTGTTAGAATTAATAAATTCATAAAGTTACAGGATACAAAATCAAGACACAAAAATGCGTTTCATTTCTACAGACTAATAACAAAGGGAATGGAAAATTCCATTTATAATTGCATCAAAAAGAATAAAATACCAAGGAACACCTTTAAACAAATAGTTGAAAGATCTGTACACGGAAAACCCTATGATGGTGATGAAAGAAATTGAAGAAGAAACAAATAAATGAAAAGAGATATGATGCTCACGGATTGGAAAAATTAATATTGTTAAAATCTCCATAATACCTAAAGGATATATTAAATGCAATTCCTATTAAAATTCCAATGTAAAAATTCATAGAAATTAAACAAAAACATCCTAAATATTGTATGGAACCACAAAATACCCTGAAGAGCCAAAGGAATCTTGAGAAAGAAGGATAAATCTGAACACATGATCCTTCCTGATTTCAAACTATATGACAGTTGCAGTTATCCAAACAGTATGTATTAGCATAAAAACAGACACACCATTCAGTGGAATGGAATGGAGAGCCTAGAAATATATCCGTGCATACATGGTAAAATATTTTATGACGCAGGAGCCATCAATATAACATGGACAAATGATAGTCTATTCAATTAATGATGTTAGGAAATCTGGACAGTCACATGCAAAAAAATGAAACTAGACCACTGTTTTGCAGCACTATATACAAAAATTAAGTCAACATGCATTAAAGATTTTAATGTAAGACCAGAAATCATACAATTTTCAGAGATAAAAAAAATAGGCAGTATGATCCTTGCTATTGGAATTGGTGATAGTTTTTTCGTTTTTCCTTTTTTTTTTTTTTGACACCAAAAGCAAAATTGAATATGTAGGCCTACATCAAACTAATAAGCTTCTTCACAACAAAAGAACACATCCACAAAATGAAAAGGCAACCAAATATGGCAGAAAATGTTTGCAAATTATATTTTCAATAAACGGATAACATCTAAAACATATAAAGGACTCATACAAAATTATAGCCACCACCACCACCACTACCACCACACAACAACAGCAAAACCCATGCAATCTGTTTTAAAGAAGGGAAGAAGATCTGAATAGACACTATGTCAAAGAAGACATATGGATGACCAACAGGTACATGAAAAGGTGTTCAGAATCACTAATCATTATGGAATTAAAATATATATATACTCCAAAATATCACCTCACTCACGTTAGAATGCATAATAAAATACAAGAATTAGCAAGTAACCCTGCTTATACCCCAAAGCCCCTAATTCCAATTGGAATGGTCCATTCCACTTAGGTAAACACTATTCAGCTTACTGTCCTCACACACCTTGTCTCCATACTTCCAGTGTTGCTCTGCTCCAAATGATTCCCACTAATTTCACTCTTCTAAAAGTCTATGTCTCATTTTATTACTATTTGTAAATACCTAGGTCACAAAATGGCAAAAATTGGGCTATAAAGTGAATCCAGAAAGGAGGTGCCATTGGAACATTTCTCTCCTGCTTGGTAAACCACCTGAACTTTGCTCCTAGTGTTCCTTTTGTGCGGCATCATGTCCTTGAGCAAGATCCATGGTCCCAGCCCTCTATAGTCATATGAACGTAACATCTGGTCACCATTCGACACTGAGCTCTAGGGTCTCTTTTAAGCCTCTTTGTTTGACTGAACTCATATGTCATAGGTGAAACTGGTGCTTGCTTATGAACTGTACCCTCTCTACATGCACCTTAAAACAATTTATGTATTTATTTATTACAAATATTTGCACAAACCACACCTATGGATCATATCTTTAGGGAGAGTAGACATTTGTTATTTATATGTTAAATTCACTTAGCTTTAGTTATTATTTTTATTATAATATAGAATAAAATGTGTTGTTGAATAAATGAAGGATTGAATGTTTGATGATCTTCCTCTGCTTGTTTCTATAAAATGCTAGATACTTCAGATCTCAGCTTCAATACTACATTTTGCTGGAAAAATTCCCTAAGCCCTCCTACTTGGGGTTAATATTTTTCCCACAGTACCTTTTTTAACACAATGTAACAATGATTTCAGAGAGGTAACAAGATGTTTTGAGGTTTGGAACCTAAAGACTAGAATTTCCCTAGTTAATTGCAGGCTGACAAATGTATTGTTGCAGTAGTGATAGCCATATTAACATGAGCATGATATCTAAGACTTGTCACTTACACTGCCACCATGCACCAAGGACAACTTTTTATAATAGCCAAAAGTCTTATATTTTATGTTTTATTCTTAAGTAATTTAAAATTTACAGAAAAGTTGTATGAATAATAACAATAGTACAATTAATATTCATATACCTTTTGCCTAGATTCTCTTAATTTTGTACATCATTTGCTTTATCACCTCTTTCTATCTCTTTCTGTCATCAGTTGCACACTTTATGATCTTCATTTCTAATATATTATTACATATTTCTTAAGAATATGAATAGTCTTCTACAGGATCTCAGTGGAAACTTCAGAAAAATGTAACATGGATATAATCCAAATGTACAAAATCTTTTGAATGCAGAAGTGTAAAAATGAAGAGCTTTCTGGTACAGGGAAACAATTTCACTGAAAGGGATGAATGGGTGATGACACATCATGGTATCAGAATTTGAGGTAAAACATTGGCATAGTATCCTACAGTTTTAATTTGTAGAGTGCAGAAAAAACAGTACAAATATTTCCTACTTTATAGTTTCCTGACAGATCCTACATTCATTTTTTTTTAGTGCCCTTGTGACATCCTTATTCCTAAGACTATAAATTAAAGGGTTTAGAACAGGAATGAGTATGGTATAAAAGACAGATACAATCATGTCATTCTCAGGGGTGTGGTAGGAATTGGGGAGCATGTAGGTGTAGACATCAGTCCCATAGAAGAGGATTACCAGGGTCATGTGGGAGGAACAAGTGGCAAAGTCCTTCTTCCACCCCTCTGCTGACTTCATCCTGTGGATGGTGAAGAGGATGAAAGAATAGGAGCTTGAAATGACTGTCACAGGGATGAGGAGCATGAGAACACAACATAAGTACATGAGTGTCTCATAGAGGGAAGTATCTGAGCAGGAAAGCTTCATTACAGCAGGGACTTCACAGAAGAAATGATGGATCTCTCGGGATCTGCAGAAGGGGAAGGTCATGGTGATGGGTGTGAGCATAAATCCATCCAGAGATCCAAGAAACCAGGAGGAAGAGACCAGGAGGAGACACACTCTATGGTTCATGAGGATAGGATAACAGAGTGGATGGCAGATGGCCACATAGCGGTCATAGGCCATGGCAGCTAGAAGGAAAACTTCTGAACCTGCTAGTGTCAAGTAGAGAAACATCTGCATCCCACATTCAGGGGCTGAGATCTTATTAACACCCATGACCTGGTCCAAGAGCATCTTGGGCACAGTGACAGAAATGTACATCATATCCATGAGAGACACCTGGGTGATAAAATAGTACATGGGGTTGTCAAAGTGGGCATCATGGCATATCACAAGGATCAGGATAATGTTTCCAGTCAAGGCCATCAGGAAATCCATAAAAATTACCGCACAAAGGAGAGTTGGGTGCTTGGATTGACTGAAAAGTCCCACTAGGTCAAAATCTGATCGTCCAGTATGCTTGGCCACCCAAGTGTTCTTCTCCATTGGATTTCACCTGCATCATCACCAAGGAGAACTATGGAGTTAACAGATCACTGATGGGATATGACCACCTGAAATAAGTGTGCAGTGAGCGTGTGTGTGTGTGTGTGTGTGTGTGTGTGTGTATGTTTACACATGCCAACTCAGTAAACTAATAAGGGGAAGTTCCAAGGACTAGTGTATTTCAGGATTTTAAATTACCAGTAATTGAATAAATTTACTAAAAATCCAAGGATTCACAACTGTGTGTCAAAAATATTGGTACTTTTTAAATTCCACTGGTGGTATGCATTTGTCCAAAGAAACCAAAAACACTGTATGATCCCCTATGTTAATTTTTATTTCCAATTTTCATTTGACTTTATTTTTTAAAGTTTTTTTTTTTAAAATTCCTTTTAGGGGCGCCTGGGTGGCGCAGTCGGTTAAGCGTCCGACTTCAGCCAGGTCACGATCTCACGGTCCGTGAGTTCGAGCCCCGCGTCAGGCTCTGGGCTGATGGCTCAGAGCCTGGAGCCTGTTTCCGATTCTGTGTCTCCCTCTCTCTCTGTCCCTCCCCCGTTCATGCTCTGTCTCTCTCTGTCCCACAAATAAATAAAAAAAAAAAAAAACGTTGAAAAAAAATAAAATTCCTTTTAGTTAACATACAGTGTAATATTAGTTTCAGGTGTATGATATAGTGATTCAACACTGTCATATAACACCTGGTGTTCATCACATGTGCCCTCCTTAATCCCCATCACCAATTTCACCTTTCCCCTCCCCTCTCCTCTGGTAACCATCAGTTTGTTCTCTATAGTTAAGAGTCCATTTCAGAGCACTTGGGTGGCTCAGTTGATTAAGTGTCTGACTTCAGCTCGGGTCATGATCTCATGGTTTGTGGGTCCAAACCCCACATTGGGCTCTGTGCTGACAGCTCAGAACCAGGAGCCTGCCTCAGATCCTGTGTCTCCCTCTTTCTCTGCTTCTACCCCACTAGTGCTCTGTCTGTCTTTCTCAAAAATAAATAAACATTAACAAAAAGAGTCTGTTTCTTGGTTTGCCTCTCTCTCTTTTCCCTTTGCTCACTTATTTTGTTTCTTAAATTCCACATATGAGCAAAATCATATGGTATTTCTTTCTCTGACCAACATATTTCACCTAACATTACTCTGTACCTCGCTCCATGGTGTTGCAAATGACAAGATTTCTTTCTTTTTTATAGGTAATATCCCATTGTTTATTTTATATGTGCCCATGTGTTTATTTCAGCATTATTTACAATACAAAGAAATGAAAAAAAACCTAAGTGTCCATCAATAGATGAATGAATAAGAAAGGAATAGTTTGTGTGTGTGTATAAATATGCATATGCATATACATATATATATATATATATATATATATATATATATATATATATACATATATACAGTAAGCTACTATAATAGTGGATGAGATTCTTCCCCTTTTTACAATATGGATGGATCCACTAGGGTATTATGATAAGTGAAATATGTCAGACTGAGAAAGACAAATATTACATAATTTCTTTCACATAAGGAATCCAAAACACAAATGAATAAACAGCAACAACAATAAAACAGTATGATACCTAGAAATATAGAGAAGAAACTGATGGTTATCAGAGGGGAGAGCTGTAGGATAATGGACACAATGGGTGACAGGGAATGGAAGATACAGTCTTCCAGTTATGGAATGAATAAGTTGCAGGGAATGAAAGACATTACATAAGAAATATAGTCAATGATATTTTAATAGTGTATGGTGACAGATAGAAGATCCATTTGTGAGCATAGCATAAAAGATAACTTATTGATATACTATGTCATATACCTGAAACAAATGTAACATTGTGTGTGAAGTACACTCAAATAAAAAATATATATATATTGATAACTTAAAGGAACGTTCCCATAGTTCAAGGTCATGACATTTCCTGATGATAGTTGTTTATTAGTATGTATGGAAATTCACAGAATCACTGCTGCATAAAAATGCAAAAAGTGAATCACTGAAAAAAATACAATAAAATTTCTTATAGTTTTTTTTTGTTGTTGTTGTTATGGAAGTCAAAATTGAATCAATATTTCTTGTTTAAGGATGCAAATGGATCTTAAAAGCTCTGGGAGATGCACTCCATATAAGAAAGATTTAGAAAGTAACTGAAAGATAATTTGAGGAATATTTATACCAAAAGTTTGAACCATCATTGTCCATTAAATCAGGCCAGGCTATGATGTTCTGTGATTTAAAGGAGTGATCCATGCATGTACAGGAGCAGATTAAGGCACTGCCAATGACCAACTCCCTATATCTATTAATTTAGGAGCCCAAACTTTGAAGCTGGACTGTGACTGTGGGTCCAGGTTATCCTCTACCCTTTGTTTACTTTACATAAACACAGGATAATAATGTTAGATTTCAGCTACGTTCAGGATTAAGTTATGTAAAATAATGAAAGTGCTTAGAACATTACCAGTCACAGATAAATAAGTACATATATTGTTAATTTAAAGAGTTAATATCTATGGTAATTCTATGCAGAATTTGTGCAAGAGATGATAGTTACCATTTTTGTTTTATGATATAAGATGAATTACTTTAGTTTGACAGTTTTATTACCTATTCATACAAATAAAAATTTGGATTTGATAATTTCTGTTGTCACTGACTATATATATACATATACATATACATATACATAGGAATATATATGAATACAAAAATATAATAAATATATAGTATATATTTATTATTTTACTCAAGTTAAGCAGATCTTTATGGAAAATCCTATCTTAGTTCTATCTAATATATTCTTCTCTAACTTCATCTACTTAAATCTCCTACCATTTGTTCTAAATCTCAGGAAGAACTAGCATTTATAAGATCATTGCTATTTACAAGGCAAACCTTTAGTTGCTTTTACAAACACCATCTCCTTTATTGTCTATAGCAACCAATTTTTCATGGAAACTGAGATGTAGAGAGGTAAATTGAACACTGAGTTGGTCTCTGACTACAATTCAACACCCTCCCCCCCCTCCTAATCAGCTACTCAAAGCCTACATCTATATTATATTCTGAAGACAAAAAAAAATTAAATTGATTAGGTGGAAGACTGTCATAGTCCATGTATTCAGGAAAAAGTAGTGTGTGTGTGTGTGTGTGTGTGTGTGTGTGTGTGTGTGTGTGTAGGAGCAGAGAGGGAGACACAGAATCCAAAGCAGGCTCCAGACTCCAGCTGTCAGCACAGAGCCCGGCATGGGGCTTGAACCCACAAACCGTGAGATCATGACCTGAGCTGAAGTCAGACACTCAACTGACTGAGCCACCCAGGCATCCCTAAAGTAAAATACTGAAATTGCTCCAGATGAATAAGAAAGAACAGTTGAAGTAAAATATATCTGTCCTTTCTGAAAAGAATCAGTAACAGCTTCTTTTACATTTTGTCTTTTAGACATCAAACCTTTGCAACTTTTCAATTACTGATATGTAATGTCATGTTAAATGTTGGGGCTCCTGGATGGCTTAGTCAGTTAAACGTCCAACTTCGGCTCAGGTCATGATCCTGTGGTTCATGAGTTTGAGCCCTGTGTTGGGCTCTGTACTGACAGCTTAGAGCCTGGAGCCTTCTTCAGATTTTGTGTGTCTCCATCTCTCTCTGCCCCTCCCCTGCTCGTACTCCGACTCTCTCTCTCAAAAGTAAATAAAACATTAAAAATATTTAAATGTTAAATTTTAAAAGTCCTTACCAACAACAACAGAAAAGAAACATTGGCTTTTCTCTTCAGGAAGAGTTTAGAAATGGTTATGATATAGGGATATTTCAGGTATAAAATCTGAGTTTCAAAACATTGTATACTCTTGTAATAATTCCAAAGACTAATTACGATATTCAACTTATTAACTGTCCCACTTTCTGGGGTTCTAAACTAGTAGACAACACTTAAAATATACTTGATGCCTTAATATAAATACCTAACAAATCTGGTACACATTGCATTAAAACCTATAATATTATTGTCATTTTCCACCCCCACTAGCAGATGAAAACTGACCTATGTGCAAAAATTTTAAACAGCCCAATAAAAGAAAACATACCTGCTGAGTCAATGTTTGTGGTCAAATGAAGCAAATCTCTGTTGCACTTTGGTAAATTGGAATCACTATGATCAAGCTACACTGAACAGCCTACCTGGCACACCAGCCAGACAATGGAATGCTGTCTGTACCTTGCAAAGCAACTGGCCACCCTGTTCATTCTTACTTTTCTCTATCCAATTGCTTGAGTTGAATGTAAACAGAAAAATTCATATTTAAATTGGGGAATTATTAATAGTGGTGGTAGGGACACCAGGATGGCTCAGTGGTAGACATGTCTCTTCATCTTGCGGTCATGAGTTTGAACCACATGCTGGGCATAGTGTGTACTTAAAAATATCTTCAAAATATCCCTTTCTCTCTATTTCTTTTAATAGTGGTGGTAGAATATCAAATCTTTAGGTGATGGCATACCAGAAATTATTCTATTGTTCTATATCATTCTATGCATTGCCTTCCCCAAAAGTCAATGAAGTACTTAATAAACTTAATTTTTTTTCCTTTTGCAAATTAAATAATTCAGATTGCAGGTATCTGCCTAGCATCACACAATTCACCTGAGGGAAGATTTGTGTCTCAATCTCAAGTCAGGTGATAGAATCCTGAGCCTATAAAGCTGCTTTAGGTCTCTAGAATATCATCTTCCCTCCACAGTCTACAATTTAGTTATAATCACCCACTGTCATTTTCATGTAAGAAACGTAAGTATAATTGAGATGATGTTTCAGTTTTCTAACTACCAGAAATAGTCCACACTTAAAGAAAAATGAGTCTTATTTCTTCTGTAAAATCTCAGCCTCAATAAAACAAACACATCATTCAATAATATAGGAGGCATGCATATTCTTGTGTCCATACATAAGTGGAAATTAAAAAGCCATTTCCTAATATTTTGCTGTAAATTATTGTTATAGTAAACAATCAATCAAAAAAGGGTGATTAAGAGTATAAACATACAGATTTGTTGAATCATTATATTGTATGACTGAAAATAATAAAACACTGTGTTTTAATTATACTTGAATTTTAAAAATGCACGTTTTCTTTTCTTCATAAAAATATATGATAAGGAAGAACTGAGAAGATATGGCCAAGAATGAATAGCTTCTATCAGAAAGAGAATAAGTCAAAAACAGTAATTACCCTTTGCTCCTATAGTTCTTTCTATATTATCAAACTCAACATCAGATGCTGCTGCAACCCTTATCTACATGGGTAATGGAGTGGGTTCATGGTTAACTGTATAAGGATAAACAGGAGAGTGACATCATCCTGGTTTTACTATGCCCATCATGGGAGTTGATGAGGTTTGTTGTCGAAAAATTCCTTCTGGGACTTTGAAGAAGAATGCAATTAAGAGACCTAACATGAATGTCAGTATATATGTGGTCATAGCCCTTTTCACGTTGTAAAATATCTTTCTTACATATGTGTATATCTTATCTTAATTTAATTTTCAAAAAAATTATTGTGTGAGGTATTGATATAGTTCTCTTATCTTTTTCTTATCTGAAATATAAAAGAGTTGCATCTGCAACTCTTAGACTAATTGGTGTATCAAAGCAGCACTAATCCCTACTGTGGTTGAGAATAAAATTGAAGGGGTATCCTTTACACATCTTCATCTCAGTCACTTTTCATTAGATTACTGATTGTACTCTTTCTCTTGTCACTCCATTGTAATCAATGCTGTCTTAATATTGCATGTTAGGATAATTGTGATTTAAATGTTGATATGCTAATAATAGAAAATATAAAAACACAAATCATTAAAAAGAAAATTTAATCAATATATTGTACACCTGAAATTAATATAACATTGCATGTCAATTATATTTCAATAATACAAAAAATAGTATTTAAACAATTTAAAAATCAACTATAATGTACATCCAGATCATGATTTAAAAGTCAATTTTTGCTTTCAAACTATAAATTTTATGGGGTGCATAGTATGTACCAGGAAGTTCAGATAAACCAAGAACAAGGTAACAACATTCTTCTGAGCCCTTTTCTGTATATATGTTCTGGAATTACATTGATCATTTTCTCATGCCATCCTTTATCCATGACATCCTTTCTACAGACCATGACTTTCATTTGTAAAGCCAACACTTGAAGACTGGAGTATTCTTTGTCCTCTAGCCCACAGATGACTCATCCTGACCCCTTTGACTTTTTTTCTCCAAAAAAAAGTCAAGTTTTTACTTATCCTCTTCAGTAATTTGTAAGTTTTGATTGTAAGTTTTGATTTAAATTTCAGTTAACGTTGAGTGTAATGTAAGTTTCAGGTGTACAATATACTGATTCAGGAATTCAATAGCAAACCTAGTCCTTAATCTCCATCACCTATTTAACCCATCCCTCTATCCTCCTCCATCTTCCCTCCCATCCCTCTAATCTTCTGATAGCCATCAGTTATATATATATATATATATATATATATATATATATATACACATATACACACACACGCACACACACACACACACACACACACACACCTTCTCTTTTTTTGTCCATTCATGAGTCAATGCACACTTAGGTTGTTTCCATAATTTGTCTATTATTGTTAATGTAATAGGGACAAGTATCCCATTTTTGTACTCTTTGCATTAATACTTACTAGTGCAATTCCTGGATTGTAAAGTAGTTCTATTTTTAAGTTTTTGTGAAATCTCATTACTATTTTCTGCAGTGTCAACACCGATTTGAATTCCCACTGTAGTGAAAGAAGTTTCCCCTTTCTCCACATTCTCACCAACACCTGTTATTTCTTGTGTTTTTGATTTTAGCCATTCTAAGTGGGGTGAGGTGACATCTCATTATAGTTTTGATATGTGTTTCCCTGATGATGAGTGAAGTTAAGCATCTTTTCATGTCTGTGGTAAATGTGAATGTCTTCTTTGGAGGAATGTCTGTTCATGTCTTCTGCCCGTATTTACATCGGATTATTTCCTTTTTGGGTGTTGAATTTTAGAAGTTCTTTATAAATTATGGATACTAATCCTTATCAGATATGTCATTTGCAAACATATTCTCCCATTCCCTAGGTTCCGTTTTATTTTGTTGATTGTTTTCTTTGCTGTGCAGAAGGTTTTTATTTTCATGAAGTCCCAATAATTTTTTACTTTTGTTTCCTTTGCCTCAGGAGACATATCTAGATAGAAATTGCTAAGGCTGATGTCAAAGAGGCTACTGATTTTGTTCTAATATTTTTATAATTTTATGCCTCCTACGTGGGTTGTCTATCCATTTGAATTTACTTTGTGTGTGGTGTAAGAAAGTACTCCAGTTTTATGCTTTTTCTTATTGCCATCCAGTTTTCCCAGTGCAATTGGTTAAAGGAACTCTCTTTGTTCCATTGGATATTTTTCCTGTTTTTTTCAAATATTAGTGGATTATATGGTTGTGCGTCCATTTCTGGGTTGTCTATTCTCTTCCATTGATTGATGTGTCTGTTTTTCTCCCAGTACCATATTATCTTGATGATTACAGCTTTATAATATAGCTTGAAATCTGGAATCGTGATGCCTCCAACTTTGTTTTCTTTTGTTTTTGTTTTCGTCTTTTTTTGTTTGTTTGTTTGTTTTGTTTTTCATTTTCAGCTTTGCTTTGGCTATTTGGAGTCTTTTGTGATGCTATACAAATTTTAGGATACTTTGTTCTATCTATGTGAAAAATGCTGTTTTTATTTTGATGGGGATTACATTGAATGTGTAGATTACTTTGGGTAGTATAGACATTTTAACAATGTTTATTCTTCCAATCCATGAACATGGAATTCTTTTGCATTTCTTACTGGCTTCTTCAATTTCTTTCATAATTGTTTTATAAGTTTTCAGAGTAAAGGTCTTTCAAAACTTTGGCTAGGCTTATTCCTAGATACTGTATTGCTTGGGTGCAATTATGAATAACATTGATTCCTTAATTTTTCTTTCTGCTGCTTTATTATTGGTGTTTAGAAATACAACAGTAATCTGTACTTTGATTTTGTGTCATGCAACTTTTTAAAAAAGTTTATTTACTTATTTTGAGGGAGCCAGAGACAATGCAAGTGGGGGAGGGGCAGAGGGAGAGAGAGATCATTCCAAGCAGGTTTTGTGCTGCCAGTACAGAGTCCAATGCAAGGCTCAAACCCACAAAACCGTGATCTTGACATGAGCCAAAATCGAGTCTGATGCTTAACCGATTGAGCCACTCAGGTGCGTTTCGTGTCATGCAATTTTGCTGAATTCCTTTATCACTTCTACCATTTTTTTTTTTTTTTGCGGGGGCAGTCTTTAGGGTTTTCTATATCAAGTATAATGTCATTGCAATAGTGCATGTTTTCTTTCTTTCTTGAAAATTTTATTTCTTTTTGTTGTTTGATTGCTGAGGCTACGATTTCCAGTACTGTTAAATAACGGTAGAGAGAGGACATCTCTGACTTGTTCCTGACTATAGAGGAAAAGCTCACAGTTGTTCCCCAGGTGGATGATATTATCTGTGGGTTATTTGTATATGGCTTTTATTATGTTGAGTTATGTGCCCTCTAAACCTACTTTGTTGAGAGTTTTTATCATGAAGTGATGTTGTATTTTGTTAAAAGGTTTTTCTTCGTTTTGAAATGATATGGTTTTTAGTCTTTCTTTTATTTATGTGGTGTATCATGCTGATTGATTTGTGAAAATTAAACTTCCCTTGCAACCCATGGGTAAATCCCACTTGATCATGATGAGTGATTCTTTTAATGTACTGTTAGATTTGCTTTGCTAATATTTTATTGAGAATTTTTCATCCATGTTTATCAGGGATATTGGCCTACAATGTTCCTTTTAGTCTTCATCTAAATTTTGTATCAGGATTACTGTGGTCTAATAGAATGAATTTAGAAGTTTCTTCTGTTTGTGTTTTTTGGAATAGTTTGAAAAGTATAGATATTACCTCTTCCTTAATGTTTAATAGAATTTGCCTGTGAAGTCATGTGGCTCTGGATTTTGTATGTTTTGAGTTTATCTATTACTGAGTCAATTTCTTTACTGTTTAACTGTCTATTCAGGTTTTCTATTTCTTCCTGTTTCAGTTTTGGTAGTTTATGTATTTGTAGGAATTATCCATTTCTTCCAGTTTGTCTAATTTGTTGATATATAATTTTTCATTATATTCTCTTATAATTCCATGTGTTTCGGTAGTGTTGGTTGTTATTTCTCTTCTTTTATTTGTCTTTTTATTCATTTGGATCATTTCTGGTCTGATTTTGATAAGTGTGCCTAGAGGTTAATCAATTTTATTAATTTTTTCAAAGAACCAGCTCCTGGATTCATTTATCTGATCTATTTTTTAAATTTCTATATCACTTATTTCTGCTCTAATAATTATTATTTACTTCTTTTTTCTGGGTTTAGACTTCACTTGTTCTTTTACTAACTTCTTTAGGTGTAAGGTTTGTTTTTTTATTTGAGATCTTGAGGTATGCCTATATTACTATATACTTCCCTCTTAGGACCATTTTTGCTACATCCCAATGTTTTTTTACCCATGTGTTTCTTTTTTTGCTTGTTAGTTAGTTTCAAGTTTATATTTAAATGTGAGTTAGTTTACATATGGCATAACATTAGAATTTAGTGATTCATCACTTACATAAAATATCCAGTGCTCATCACAATTTCCCTCCTTAACACCCATCATGCATTTATCCAACACCCTGCCCACTTCACCTCAAGCAACTTTCAGAATGTTCCCTATAGTTCATAGTCCCTTATTGTTTGCCTACCTCTTTTTTTTCAGTCTTCCCCTATATTTATCTGTTTTGTTTCTTATGTTCCACATAAGGGAAATCATGTGGTATTTGTCTTTCTGTGACTGACTTGTTTTGCTTAGCATAATACACTCTAGCTCCATCCACATGCACCCCAGTGTTTATAGCAACATTATCAGCAATAGCCTAACTATGAAAAGAGTCCAAATGTTCATCAAATGATGAGTGGATAAAGATGTGATATATAAATACAATGGAATATTACTCAGCCATAAAAAAACAATGAAATCTTGCCATTTATAATGCATATTGTGTTTCTGTTTTTTTGTTACCATGTAACTTTTTAAAATTTTTTCTTTGATTTCCTGGTTGACCCATTAATTGTTTAGTAGCATGTTGTTTAACCTCCATGTATTTGTGGAATTTCAATTTTTTTTCTTGTGTTTGACTTCAAATTTCATAGTATTGTGGCCAAAAAAGATGCATGAAGTAATTTTAACTTTTAGTATCTCTTGGGACTTGATTTGTGTCCTCATATGTAATCTATCCTGGATCTACCCTAATATGCACTTCAGAAGATGTTTATTCTGCTGTTTTAGAATAGAATGTTCTGATTATCTGTTAAGTCTACATTATGAATGTTATTATATTTGAAGAAGACACTGAGTACCCTATGTTTATTCTAGAGCTCCATACTTCCTCTTTAATTTGTTCAGCTCTTTGCTTCCTGTTATTTTGTCTTCCGTATCATTCATTCCTCTGCTTCCTCTGAATTCTGTTCATTCTGCTCATTACATCAACATTGTTTCTAACAATACTCATCTCTGATTGATTCTTATTTTTAATACTTTTATCTCTGTGGTAAGAATTTCCTTGATGTTTTCCATTATTTTATCAAGCCCACTGAGAGTACCCTTAATGCCGTTGCTTTAAATTCTCCAACAGAATTGTTCCTTATGTCTGTTTAGCTTAGATCTCTGGCTGTAGCCTTATCTTATTCTTTAATTTGGGATTAAATCTTCTGTTTTCTCATTTTCTCTATATCTCTGTATTCTTTTTCTCTGTGACAGAAAATCCAATTATGTTTCCTGATACTGAAATTAATGGCATTTTGAAAAAGATGTCATGTTGTGCCCAGGGCCTGGCAATTCAGTGAGTGACTCTGGTATGTGCTGCGTGTATTCTGCTGCTGGGTTTGACACCTCTATCCTACAAGCCAGTTGCCTGTAGAGTTCTGCTTACCTGAATTCGGAAGTATTTGGTCCCTGACCTGAATGTGATTGTCGTAAACTCTAAGTCTGAAGTTCTAATTTGGCCAGCAAAACAGTGGGATGCAGGATGAAAGCAAGAGATGGCTAATGTCCAGGAAAAGACAAGAGCCCCAAATAAGGGTCCTTGTCCCATATTTATTAAGATCAGAAGGCTTATAAATGTGATGGGTGTGCACAAAGAGAGAAATAAATTGTTAACATTAACATGGGGACATGAGGGAAGAGGGGGATTTTGGAGACATATAGTATTTGTGGTTTGGGTCAATATAAAACAAAAATCTGATGCTGGGCAGATGGGCAGACAGGAGGTGCTGTGTATGTTTAATGGCAGACAGGAGGTGCCATGTATGTTTAACTTAGCTAGCCTAGGGGATGAGACAGAGAGGGAATCAAGGCATCTTTTCTTTTGTTAACCATCTCTACTCTGGGCTTCTTTGCCTGCAGTGCAGTGGTCCATAGTCTAATTCACCAATTTACCTAACTTGGCCCTTTCCTCCCGTGGAAGCAGCTTTTCTGCTATAGTACTAAATTGTGGGGCATTTTTGCCCTGCATGCCTGATCTTGCTTACCTCATATCCCTTTGTATTGGGAGCCTTTGCACCTATTCCTATTTTGAGACTTTGCCCCTCCCTCTCTATTCTGGGGGCGCTGCACCCCCTTTCTATTTTTGGGTGTCTTTGCATCCCGTTTCTATTCTGGGGCGCCTTTGCACCTCCCTATTCTTGGGGTGCCAATATGGTTTATCCAAACTCAGGTGTGAGCATTCTACAGCTTTGTATTTCTTTATGCCTTGTTAACCCATTGGTGTAAGGCCAGGGGATTCCTAAGCCTATCCCCCACATGTGTTGAGTTTTAAATAGGTGTGCTTTGCTGCTTAGGAAATGAGACTTGTCATCACCTCCATCCGAACAAAGGCCCTGCAAAACTCTGGTCAGGAGATGTAATGTGTGAAAGGGTTTCTACCTATCTTTTGGAGAATGGGCATAACTCCCTGGCTATGGCAAGACAGACTAAAAAAATGTCAGGCTTGGTATAAGCAGGTTAGCCTTCCAGTGTACCAATTTCTCTGCTTCCTGCAGGTGACTCTGTATTATACTGAGGAGTGAAGGTGGGAATATGGGACCAACTGGCTCCTTTGTTCACTGAGAGGTATCTCTGTGAATGCTGCTTCTCAAGTATACACTCCAAGAAGAGCAAATAATCTCCCACTTTGTGCCCAAGGCACTCTTTAAATCTAAGTTTCCACACTGTATTCCCCTGGCTTCATTGCCTGTTTTCTCTCCAGGACCAGTGCAGTGCCTTCTGGGCTATACCCTAGTTAAAAAAGGATCAGTTATACATAAAGAATGCAATAACTGAGACTGTAAATATGCTTCCTATAATGAATAGTAGGCTGTAAAAAGCAGCAAGATAAATTAGTGATATAGGGGAGAAAATAATGGAACATAAGGAAGCTAAACTAAAGAGACAAAGAAAAATTATGGAAGTGTATACACTTAGGGAACTGAGTGACTCCATAAAACATAATAACATTCATATTAAAAGGGTCCAAGAGGAAGGATAGAGAGACAATGTGACATAAAATTTATTTCAGGAGCTAATACCTGAAATTTTCCATTATGTTGACAAGAAAAAAGACTTCCAGATCTAGGTGTCACAGAGAACTCTCATCAAAATCAACAAAAGTAGGCCAACACCAAAACATATTATAATTTTTCTAAATGTAGTGATAAAGAAAAAAATAAGGCAGCAGGACAAAAGAAGTCCTTAAATTTCTAGAGAAGACTCATAAGGCAGATTTCCCAACAGAATCTTGATTAGCCACAAGGTAATGCCATGATACATTCCAAATGCTGAAAGAGAAAAATCTGCAGCCAGGAAGACTCTATCCAGCATGACTATCATTCAGTATAGAAGTGGAGATAAAGAGTTTATCAGACAAACAAAAACTAAAGGGATTTGTGATCACTAAAACAACCCTGCAAGAATCATTAAAGGGGACTCATTGAGTGGAAAGAAAAGACCAAAAATGAGAATGACAAGAAAGAATAAGAGAAAATCTCCAGAAACAATTGCAAAACAAGTAATAAAATAGCACTAAATACATATCTATTAATAATTACTTTGAATGTGAATTAACTAAAGTCTCCAGCCAAAAGATGTAGGGTGTCAGAATGGGGAAAAATGGGACCCATCTATGTTTAGCCTACAAGTGACTCATTTTATATCCAAAAACACATGCAGATGAAAAGTGAGGGTACACAACTGGACATTATAAGAAATCTGGGGTTGAAATACTTATTTTGGACAATCTAGCCTTTAAAACAAATTATGTAATAAGAGATAAATTAGGGCACTATATCATGATAAAGGGGACATTTTAATATGAAGACCTAACAATTGTAAATGTTTATGTCTTCAACATGAAAGCTCACAAAAAGATAAAACATTTAATTTAAAATATAAAGGGACTCATTGATAATTATAGTAGGGGATTTTACAACCTCATTTACATCAATGGATACGTAATTTAAATAGAAAATCAACAAAGAAAAAATGGCTTTGAATAACACACTGACCCAGACAGATTTCAGAGTTATATTCAAAATACTCCAACCTAAAATGGCAAAATACACATTGTTTTCAATAGCACATGAGACATTCTCCAGAATAGATCACATATTAGGCAACAAATCAGGCTTCAACAAGTAAAAAAGATTGAAATCATACCATGCGTTTTTCTGACCACAATATTAAAATTTGAAGTCAACCACAAGAAAAAAAAAATTGGAAAGACCACAAATACTTGGAGGTTAAACAACATGCTACTACACAATGAATAGGGCAGCCAGGAAATTAAAGAAGAAATAACAAGTGCATGGAAACAAATAAAAATTAAAAAAAAACCCATAATGGTCAAAGTATTTGGGATGTAGAAAAGAGGTCCTAAGAGGGAAGTAAAAAACAGGCCTACCTCAAGAAGCAATAAAAGTCTCAATACACAAGCTAACCTTATACCTAAAGGAGTTAGAAAAAGAAAAATAGCGTTGAAATGAGTAGAAAGAGGGAAATTATAATTTATTTTAGTGTTTATTTATTTTTTAGAGAAAGAGATGGAGCTTGAGCAGGGGAAGGACAGAGAGAAAGAGGGAGACACAGAATCTGAAGTAGGCTCCATGCTCTGAGCTATCAGCACAGAGCTCAATGCAGGGCTCAAACTCATGGGCCACAAGATCATGACCTGAGCTGAAGTTGGACATTTAACTGACCAAGCCACCAACCCAGCCCAGAATGAAGAAAATTATAAACATTAGAACAGATATAAATTATATAGAAACTTTAAAACAATTGAAAAGATCAATGAAACCATAAGCTTGTTCTTTGAAAAAAAAAAAATAACCCAGACTTATCAAAAACAAAGGAGAAAAGACCCCAAAAAATAAAATCATAAATGAAAGATGAGAAATAGCAACAATGATAAGAGAATCTTATGAAAAACTATATGCCAATGAATTGGACAAACTGGAATACAAAGATAAATTTCTAGAGTTATGTACACTATCAAAACTGAAACATGAACAAATAGAAAACTTGAAAAGACCAATAATCAGCAAAGGCATTAAATCAGTAATAAAAAATCTTTCAACAAACAAAACCCAAGGCCTGATGCTTTCACAGGTGAATTATACCAAACATTAAAAGAAGAGTTAAGAGAAAACCGCCAGAGGATTAGCAGAACGGAGTCTCCAGAGCCAAGCGCAGACGAGAGGCCCACGGAAGAGGGTAGGAAGGGCGGCGAGGCGGTGCGCGCTCCACGGACTGGCGGGAGGGAGCCGGGGCGGAGGGGCGGCTCGCCGGCCAAGCAGAGCCCCCGAGTCTGGCTGGCAAAAGCGGAGGGGCCGGACGGACTGTGTTCCGACAGCAAGTGCGACTTAGCGTCTGGGAGGTCATAAGTTAACAGCTCTGCTCGGAAAGCGGGAAGGCTGGAGGACAAAGGGAGGGAGAGCTGCTGAGCCCCCGGACGGCAGAGCTCAGCTTGGCGGGGAACAAAGGCGCCAGCGCCATCTCCCCCGCCCATCCCCCAGCCAAAATCCCAAAGGGAACCAGTTCCTGCCAGGGAACTTGCTCGCGCAGCGCAAACACCCAACTCTGTGCTTCTGCGGAGCCAAACCTCCAGCAGTGGATCTGACTCCCTCCCGCTGCCACAGGGCCCCTCCTGAAGTGGATCACCTAAGGAGAAGCGAGCTAAGCCTGCCCCTCCAGCCCCCGTCCACCTTGCCTACCCACCCCAGCTAATACCCCAGATCCCCAGCAACACAAGCCTGGCAGTGTGCAAGTAGCCCAGACGGGCCACGCGACCCCACAGTGAGTCCCGCCCCTAGGAGAGGGGAAGAGAAGGCACACACCAGTCTGACCGTGGCCCCAGCAGTGGGCTGGGGGCAGACATCGGGTCGGACTGCGGCCCCGCCCACCAACTCCAGTTATACACCACAGCACAGGGGAAGTGCCCTGCAGGTCCTCACCACTCCAGGGACTCTCCAAAATGACCAAACGGAAGAATTCCCCTCAGAAGAATCTCCAGGAAATAACAACAGCTAATGAACTGATCAAAAAGGATTTAAATAATATAACAGAAAGTGAATTTAGAATAATAGTCATAAAATTAATCGCTGGGCTTGAAAACAGTATACAGGACAGCAGAGAATCTCTTGCCACAGAGATCAAGGGACTAAGGAACAGTCACGAGGAGCTGAAAAACGCTTTAAACGAAATGCAAAACAAAATGGAAACCACAACGGCTCGGCTTGAAGAGGCAGAGGAGAGAATAGGTGAACTAGAAGATAAAGTTATGGAGAAAGAGGAAGCTGAAAGAAAGAGAGATAAAAAAATCCAGGAGTATGAGGGGAAAATTAGAGAACTAAGTGATACACTAAAAAGAAATAATATACGCATAATTGGTATACCAGAGGAGGAAGAGAGAGGGAAAGGTGCTGAAGGGGTACTTGAAGAAATTATAGCTGAGAACTTCCCTGAACTGGGGAAGGAAAAAGGCATTGAAATCCAAGAGGCACAGAGAACTCCCTTCAGACGTAACTTGAATCGATCTTCTGCACTACATATCATAGTGAAACTGGCAAAATACAAGGATAAAGAGAAAATTCTGAAAGCAGCAAGGGATAAACGTGCCCTCACATAGAAAGGGAGACCTATAAGACTCGTGACTGATCTCTCCTTTGAAACTTGGCAGGCCAGAAAGGCTTGGCATGATATCTACAGTGTGCTAAACAGAAAAAATATGCAGCCGAGAATCCTTTATCCAGCAAGTCTGTCATTTAGAATAGAAGGAGAGATAAAGGTCTTCCCAAACAAACAAAAACTGAAGGAATTTGTCACCACGAAACCAGCCCTACAAGAGATCCTAAGGGGGATCCTGTGAGACAAAGTACCAGAGACATCACTACAAGCATAAAACATACAGACATCACAATGACTCTAAACCCATATCTTTCTATAATAACACTGAATGTAAATGGACTAAATGCGCCAACTAAAAGACATAGGGTATCAGAATGGATAAAAAAACAAGACCCATCTATTTCCTGTCTACAAGAGACTCATTTTAGATCTGAGGACACCTTTAGATTGAGAGTGACGGGATGGAGAACTATTTATCATGCTACTGGAAGCCAAAAGAAAGCTGGAGTAGCCATACTTATATCAGACAAACTAGACTTTAAATTAAAGGCTGTAACAAGAGATGAAGAAGGGCATTATATAATAATCACAGGGTCTATCCATCAGGAAGAGCTAACTATTATAAATGTCTATGCGCCAAATACCGGAGCCCCCAGATATATAAAACAATTACTCATAAACATAAGCAACCTTATTGATAAGAATGTGGTCATTGCAGGGGACTTTAACACCCCACTTACAGAAATGGATAGATCATCTAGACACACAGTCAATAAAGAAACAAGGGCCCTGAATGATACATTGGATCAGATGGACTTGACAGATATATTTAGAACTCTGCATCCCAAAGCAACAGAATATACTTTCTTCTCGAGTGCCCATGGAACATTCTCCAAGATAGATCATATACTGGGTCACAAAACAGCCCTTCATAAGTTTACAAGAATTGAAATTATACCATGCATACTCTCAGACCACAATGCTATGAAGCTTGAAATCAACCACAGGAAAAAGTCTGGAAAACCTCCAAAAGCATGGAGGTTAAAGAACACCCTACTAACGAATGAGTGGGTCAACCAGGCAATTAGAGAAGAAATTAAAAAATATATGGAAAAAAACGAAAATGAAAATACAACAATCCAAACGCTTTTGGACGCAGCGAAGGCAGTCCTGAGAGGAAAATACATTGCAATCCAGGCCTATCTCAAGAAACAAGAAAAATCCGAAATACAAAATCTAACAGCACACCTAAAGGAAATAGAAGCAGAACAGCAAAGGCAGCCTAAACCCAGCAGAAGAAGAGAAATAATAAAGATCAGAGCAGAAATAAACAATATAGAATCTAAAAAAACTGTAGAGCAGATCAACGAAACCAAGAGTTGGTTTTTTGAAAAAATAAACAAAATTGACAAACCTCTAGCCAGGCTTCTCAAAAAGAAAAGGGAGATGACCCAAATAGATAAAATCATGAATGAAAATGGAATGATTACAACCAATCCCTCAGAGATACAAACAATTATCAGGGAATACTATGAAAAATTATATGCCAGCAAATTGGACAACCTGGAAGAAATGGACAAATTTCTAAACACCCACACTCTTCCAAAACTCACTCAGGAGGAAATAGAAAGCTTGAACAGACCCATAACCAGCGAAGAAATTGAATCGGTTATCAAAAATCTCCCAACAAATAAGAGTCCAGGACCAGATGGCTTCCCAGGGGAGTTCTACCAGACGTTTAAAGCAGAGATAATACCTATCCTTCTCAAGCTATTCCAAGAAATAGAAAGGGAAGGAAAACTTCCAGCCTCATTCTATGAAGCCAGTATTACTTTGATTCCTAAACCAGACAGAGACCCAGTAAAAAAAGAGAACTACAGGCCAATATCCCTGATGAATATGGATGCAAAAATTCTCAATAAGATACTAGCAAATCGAATTCAACAGCATATAAAAAGAATTATTCACCATGCTCAAGTGGGATTCATTCCTGGGATGCAGGGCTGGTGCAACATTCGCGAATCGATCAACGTGATACATCACATTAACAAAAAAAAAGAGAAGAACCATATGATCCTGTCAATCGATGCAGAAAAGGCCTTTGACAAAATCCAGCACCCTTTCTTAATAAAAACCCTTGAGAAAGTCGGGATAGATGGAACATACTTAAAGATCATAAAGGCCATTTATGAAAAGCCCACAGCTAACATCATCCTCAACGGGGAAAAACTGAGAGCTTTTTCCCTGAGATCAGGAACACGACAGGGATGCCCACTGTCACCGCTGTTGTTTAATATAGTGCTGGAAGTTCTAGCATCAGCAATCAGACAACAAAAGGAAATCAAAGGCATCAAAATTGGCAAAGATGAAGTCAAGCTTTCGCTTTTTGCAGATGACATGATATTATACATGGAAAATCCGATAGACTCCACCAAAAGTCTGCTAGAACTGATACATGAATTCAGCAAAGTTGCAGGATACAAAATCAATGTGCAGAAATCAGTTGCATTCTTATACACTAACAATGAAGCAACAGAAAGACAAATGAAGAAACTGATCCCATTCACAATTGCACCAAGAAGCATAAAATACCTAGGAATAAATCTAACCAAAGATGTAAAAGATCTGTATGCTGAAAACTATAGAAAGCTTATGCAGGTAATTGAAGAAGATATAAAGAAATGGAAAGACATTCCCTGCTCATGGATTGGAAGAATAAATATTGTCAAAATGTCAATACTACCCAAAGCTATCTACACATTCAATGCAATCCCAATCAAAATTGCACCAGCATTCTTCTCGAAACTAGAACAAGCAATCCTAAAATTCATATGGAACCACAAAAGGCCCCGAATAGCCAAAGTAATTTTGAAGAAGAAGACTAAAGCAGGAGGCATCACAATCCCAGACTTTAGCCTCTACTACAAAGCTGTCATCATCAAGACAGCATGGTATTGGCATAAAAACAGACACATAGACCAATGGAATAGAATAGAAACCCCAGAACTAGACCCACAAACGTATGGCCAACTCATCTTTGACAAAGCAGGAAAGAACATCCAATGGAAAAAAGACAGTCTCTTTAACAAATGGTGCTGGGAGAACTGGACAGCCACATGCAGAAGGTTGAAACTAGACCACTTTCTCACACCATTCACAAAAATAAACTCAAAATGGATAAAGGACCTGAATGTGAGACAGGAAACCATCAAAACCTTAGAGGAGAAAGCAGGAAAAGACCTCTCTGACCTCAGCCGTAGCAATCTCTTACTTGGCACATCCCCAAAGGCAAGGGAATTAAAAGCAAAAGTGAATTACTGGGACCTTATGAAGATAAAAAGCTTCTGCACAGCAAAGGAAACAACCAACAAAACTAAAAGGCAACCAATGGAATGGGAAAAGATATTTGCAAATGACACATCGGACAAAGGGCTAGTATCCAAAATCTATAAAGAGCTCATCAAACTCCACACCCGAAAAACAAATAACCCAGTGAAGAAATGGGCAGAAAACATGAATAGACACTTCTCTAAAGAAGACATCCGGATGGCCAACAGGCACATGAAAAGATGTTCAATGTCGCTCCTTATCAGGGAAATACAAATCAAAACCACACTCAGATACCACCTCACGCCAGTCAGAGTGGCCAAAATGAAGAAATCAGGAGACTATAGATGCTGGAGAGGATGTGGAGAAACAGGAACCCTCTTGCACTGTTGGTGGGAATGCAAATTGGTGCAGCCGCTCTGGAAAGCAGTGTGGAGGTTCCTCAGAAAATTAAAAATAGACCTACCCTATGACCCAGCAATAGCACTGCCAGGAATTTATCCAAGGGATACAGGAGTACTGATGCATAGGGGCACTTGTACCCCAATATTTATAGCAGCACTCTCAACAATAGCCAAATTATGGAAAGAGCCTAAATGTCCATCAACTGATGAATGGATAAAGAAATTGTGGTTTATATACACAATGGAATACTACGTGGCAATGAGAAAAACTGAAATATGGCCTTTTGTAGCAACATGGATGGAACTGGAGAGTGCGATGCTAAGTGAAATAAGCCATACAGAGAAAGACAGATACCATATAGTTTCACTCTTATGTGGATCCTGAGAAACGTAACAGAAACCCATGGGGGAGGGGAAGGAAAAAAAAAAAAAAGAGGTTAGAGTGGGAGAGAGCCAAAGCATAAGAGACTGTTAAAAACTGAGAACAAACTGAGGGTTGATGGGGGGTGGGAGGGAGGGCAGGGTGGGAAGGAGGGCAGGGTGGGTGATGGATATTGAGGAGGGCACCTTTTGGAATGAGCACTGGGTGTTGTATGGAAACCAATTTGACAGTAAATTTCATATATTAAAAAATAAAAATAAAAAATAAATAAAAAAAATAAATAAAAATATAATTAAAAAAGATAAAAATAAAAATAAAAGCTCTTTAGCAGGTAAAAAAAATGAAAAAAAAAAGAAGAGTTAATACCTGTTCATCTCAAACTGTTCCAATAATATAATAATAATAATAATAATAATAATAATAATAATGATAATTGAAAGGGAAGGAAAACTGCCAAATTCATTCCATGAGGCCAGCATTACCCTGAATACAAAATGACATAAGGATTTGACTATAAAGGAAAACTATAGGCCAATATCACTGATGAACAATGATGCAAAATTCTCATTAAAATACTAGCAAATTGAATCCAACAGTATTATAAAAGAATCATTCACCAAGATCAAGTGGAATTTATTCCTGGGATGAAAGGTGGCTCAATATTTGCAAGTCATTTAATTTAATACACTACATCAATAAAAGAAAGGATAAAAAAATATGATCCATACGAAAGATTCAGAAAAATCATTTGACAAAATACAGCATCTGTTCTTGATAAAAAACGTCAAAAAGTGTGGATAGAAAGAACACACTTCAGCATCGTAAAAGCCTTATCTGAAAGGCCTACAGCAAACATCATCCTCAAAGGGGAAGAACTGAGAGCTTTTTCCTTAAGGTCAGGAACACAACAAGGATGTCCACTCTCACCAGTGTTGTTCAACATAGTACTGGGACTCCTAGCCTCAACAATCAGACGACGAAAAGAAATCAAAGGCATCCAAATTGGCAAAGAATAAATAAGTCAAACTTTCACTCTTTGCAGATGACATGATACACTGGATGGAAAATCAGTAAGACTCTACAAGAAAACTGCTGGTAGTTATATGTGAATTCAGAAAAGTTGCAGGATATAAACTCAGTGTACAAAAATCAGCTACATTTCTATACACCAATAATTAAGCAACATAAAGATAAATAAAGGAATTGATAACATTTACAATTGCACCAAAAATAATAAGATACCTGGGAATAAACCTAACCAAAGATTTGTACACTAAAAACTTAGAAAGCTTATGAAAGAAATTGAAGAAGACACAAAGAAATGGAAAAACATTCCATGCTCATGAGTTGGAAGAACAAATACTGTTAAATTGTCGATACTACCCAAAGGAATCTACACGTTCAATGTAATTTCTATCAAAATAACACCAGCATTCTTCGCAGAGCTAGAACAAAAAATCCTAAAATGTTTGCAGAACTAGAAAATACCCCAAATATCCAGATTAATGTTGAAAAAGAAAACTATATCTGCATACATACCTTTCTTGACTTTAAGCTGTATTACAAAGCAGTAGTCATCAAGACATTTTGCTACTGGCACAAGAACAGACACATAGAACAATGGGAGCAAAAATGGATCCACAAATATATGGCCAACTAATTTTCAACAAGGCATAAAATAATATCCAATGGAAAAAAAACAAATTTTTCAGCAAATGGTGTTGGGAAAACTGGACAGTGACATGCAGAAGAATGAAACTGGACCATTTTCTTACACCATGCACAAAACTAAATTCAACATGGATGACAGACCTAATTGTGAGACAGTAAACCATCAAAATCCTACAGAACACATGAAGCAATCTCTTTGACCTTGGCCTCAGCAACTTCTTACTAGACATTTCTCAGGAGGAAAGGGGAAAAAAAGCAAAAATGAACTATTGGGACCTTATTAAGATAAAAAAAGAGAAAAACTTCTGCACAGCAAAAGAAACAACAAAATTAAAAGACAATGGACAGAATTGAAGAATATATTTTCAAATGACATATTGTATAAAGGGTTAGTATACAAAATCTTTAAAAACTTACCAAACTAAACATTTCTTTCCCTTCCAAAATAATCCAGTGAAGAAATAGGCAGACAACATGAATAGGTAATTTTCCAAAGAAGATATCCAGATTGCTGACAGATAGATGAAAAGATGCCCAACATCACTCATCATCAGAAAAATACAAATCAACACCACAATGAGATACAACCTCACACCTGTCAGAATGGCTAAAATTAAAAACTCAAGAAATAACAGATGTTTCAAAGAATGAGGAGAAAGGGGAACCCTTTCCAATTTTGGTGGGAATGCAAACTGGTGCAGCCACTCTGGAAAACAGTATGGAGGTTCCTCAAAAAATTAAAGATAGGAGTACCCTGTGACCCAGCAATTGTATTATTAGGGATTTATCCAAAGGATAAAAAAATGCTGATTTGAAGGGGTACATGTACCCCCATGTTTATAGTAGCGATATGCACAAATGTCCATTGACTGATGAATACATAACGAAGATGTGATATATATAAATGTATATATATATATATATATATATATATATATATATATATATATATACTATTCGAATGGAATACTATTTGGCATTCAAAAAGAATAAAATCTTGCCATTTGCAACAACATAGATGGAACTTGAATCTATTGTATTAAACGAAGTAGGTCAAGCAAAGACAAATATATGATTTCACTCATATATGGAATTTAAGAAAAACAACAAATTAATAAAATGGAACTTAAGGAGAATAATATAAAAACAGAGGGCAAGGCAACCCATAAGAGACTCCGTGCGTGGGGGGGGTGGGCTAAATTTGTGATGGGCATTAAGGAAGGCACTTGGGATGAGCACTGCATATTATATATGTGTGATTATGTAAGTGATGAATCTTTGGGTTCTACTTCTGAAACCAATACTACATTGCATGTTAACTAACTTGAATTTAAATAAAAAAGGCAATTAAAAAGCACATATTTTCCATGTCATATGTATTATATAATGTATTTCACAATAAAGTAAGCTAAAGAAAACAAAATGTACTAAAATCATAAGAAAGAAAAAGTAAAAAAAAAAAAGAGATGGTTTGTTTTTCCCTCTCTCCTTTCCCCCCCTCCATATGTTCATCTGTTTTGTTTCTTAAATTCCACATTTGAGTGAAATAATATGGTGTTTGTCATTCTCGGACTTATTACTCTTAACATAATACACTCTAGCTCCATCCATGTCATTACAAATGTAAAGTTTTAATGTTTTGATGGCTGAGTTATATTCCTTGTATATATACATATACCACTTCTTTATCCCTTGTTCAGTCAATGTAACTTTCATCTCTCTCCATACTTTGGCTATTGGTGATAATGCTACTATAAACATCAGAAGGCATGTGTTCCTTATTATCAGTATTTTTGTGTCCTTTGGATAAATACCTAATAGTGCAATTGTTAGATCATAGGTGAGTTCTATTTTCAACATTTTCAGAAACTTCCATACTTGTTCTCCTGAGTGGCTACACCAATTTGCATTCCCAGCAACCATGCAAGAGGGTTCCCCTTTTTCCTCACCCTCACCAACACTCGTTGTTTCTTGTGTTGTTAATTTATCCATTCTGACAGGTGTGGGTGATGTCTCATCATGGTTTGATTTATATTTCCCTGATGATAAATGATGGTCAGCAAATTTTCATGTGTTTGTTAGCCACCTTGATATCTTCTTTGGAAACGTGTCTTATGGTCATTTTTTATTTGGATTATTTTGTTTATTTGTATGTTGAGTTTGAAAAGTTCTGTATAGATTTTGGATACTAACCCTTTATCTGATATGTCATTTGCAAAATATTTTCTCTCATTCTGTAGGCAGGCTTTTAGTTTTGTTGATTGTTTGCTTTGTTGCCCAGAAGCTTTTTATCTTGATGAGGTTCCAGCCGTTCATGTTTGCTTTTATTTTTCTTAACTTTAGTGATGTGTCTGGTAAGAAGCTGCTCTAGCTGAGGTTAACAGGTTGCAGTCTGTGTTATTCTTTATTATTTTAATGGTTTCCTGTCTCATATTTAGATTTTTCATCCATTTTGAAGTTATACTTTTGTGTATGGTGTAAGAAAGTGGTCTATTTTCATTCTTCTGCATGTTGCTGTGTAGGTTTCCCCAACACCAATTGTTAAAGACACTGTCTTTGATCCATTGGATATTCTTTCCTGCTTTGTTGAAGATTAGTTGACCATACAGTAGTGGGTCCATTTCTGGATTTTCTATTCTATTCTATGGATCTATATATCTGGGTTTGTGCCAGTACCATACTGTCTTATTGAAATCTGGAATCGTAATGCCTCTAGCATTTGCTTTTTTTTTTTTTTTCTTTCATTTTCAGGATTGCTTTGGCTATTTGAGGTCTCCTGCAGTTCCATATAAATTTTAGGATTTTTTGTTCAAGCTCTGCAGAAAAAAAAAATGCTGGTAGTATTTTGATGGAGATTGCTTTACATGTGTAGATTGCTTTGGGTAGGATAGTGATAAAAACAATTGTTCTTCCAATCTACGAGCATGGAATGCTTTTTCATTTCTTTTGTCTTCTTTATTTCATAAGTGTTCAATACTTTTCAGAGTACAGATCTTTCACCTCTTTGTTTTATTTTTAGGTATCTTATTGTTATTACTGCAATTGCAAATTCCTTGTTTTCTTTTTCTGCTGCTTAATTATTGGTGTATAGAAATGCTACAGATTTCTGGGCATTGATTTTATACCCAGTGACTGGGCTGAATTCATTTATTAGTTCTGGCATTATTTTGGTGGGGTCATTTGGGTTTTCTACAGAGTATCATGTCATCTGCAAATAGAGTAAGTCTGACTTCTTTCTTGCTGATTTGGGTGCATTTTATTTATTTTTCTTGTCTAATTCCCAAGGCTAAGTATTCCAGTATTATGGTGCACTTGAGTGTCTCAGTTGATTAAGCATCTAACTTTTATTTCAGCTCAGATCATGAGCTAATGGTTCATGAGATGGGCCCCTGCATTTGGTTCTATGCTGACATTGTGGAGATTGCTTGGGATTCTCTTTCTCCCTCTCTCTCTGCCCCTCTTCTCACTTGTGTTCTCTCTTTATCTCTCAAAACATATAAATAACTTTAAAAATATTTCCAGTAATATATTAAATAGTCATAATTAGAGTGGACATCCTTGTCTTTTGCCTGACCATTGAGGATATTAACTGTGGGTCTTTTTTATAAGGCCTTTAGTGATGTTCAGTTATGTTGCATCTATCCATATTTTGTTGAGGATTTTTACCAAGGATAGCTGCTGTGTTTTGCCAAATGGTTTTTCTGCATCTGATGAGAAGGTCATTTTGTTCTTGTCTTTCTTTTATTTTGTGATATATCAAATTGATTGATTTGCTAATATTGAACCACCGCTGTACCCCAGGAATAAATCCCACTTGGTCATGGTATTTTTTTTTTCTTTTTAGTGTACCATTGGATTCAATTTGCTAGTATCTTGTAGATAATTTTATTTATTTATTTTGCTTACTATAACCTCCATCCTACTTTCTTTTTTATTGTGGTAAAATATACAAAACACAATTTTCATTTAAAATATTAGAGTCAGTGGTATTTAGTACATTCACAGACTATGCAACAATCACCCATATCTAGTTCCAGAACACATTCATCACCTCAAAAACAAACGTCATAATTTAAGCAGTCACTGCCCATTGTCCTTCTGCAACAGACCATGGCCAGAATTATAGTCAGCTTTCTGTATCTATGGATATGAGTTTTCTAGATATTTCATATAAATGGAATTATTCATATGTAGCCTTCTGTGTCTAGCTTCTTTCACTAGGATAATATATTCTAGGTTCATCTATGTTGAGGCATGTATCAGTACTTTTTGCACACTTTCTACATTGAATAATATTTTAATACATCAATATATCAGATTTTGTTTATCCTTTCATCATTATTCTTTCCTGGAATAAGTTAGAAAACATTTGCTACTCTATATTTTTGTAATATATTTACAAAACCTGATGTTAATTCTTCTTTTTTTTAAAAAATTTTTTTTAACGTTTATTTATTTTTGAGACGGAGAGAGACAGAGCATGAATGGGGGAGGGTCACAGAGAGAGGGAGACACAGAATCCGAAACAGGCACCAGGCTCTGAGCTGTCAGCACAGAGCCGGACGCGGGGCTTGAACCCACGGACCGTGAGATCATGACCTGAGCCGAAGTCGGACGCTTAACCGACCGAGCCACCCAGGCGCCCCGTTAATTCTTCTTTAATAGTGTGCCAGAATTGAGCAGCAAAACCATCTGGTATTGTCCATTTTCTATATTGTACGTTTTTGATTACTTGTGCAATCTCTTACTTGTTGTGTGTAGAGATTTTCTGTTTTCTATTAATTCCCATTTACAAAAAAATAAATTCAAGATAGTTAACATATACTGCAGTATTGGTTTCAGGAGTAGAATTTAGTGATTTATCACTTACATTTAACACCCAGTGCACATCACAAGTGGTCTCCTTAATGCCCATCCCCATTTAGCCCATCCCCCACAAACCTACCCTCTACCAACACCTTGTTGGTGTATATATATATATATATATATATATATATACCAAAAATATATATATATATTTATATATATATATGTGTGTGTGTGTATATATATATATAAATTACCCCAATGGGTTAATAAGGCATATATATATATATATATGTATATATATATATATATATATACACATATATACATATATATGTATATAAATTACCCCAATGGGTTAACAAGGCATAAAGAATTACAAAGCCATAGGATGCTCACACCCAAGTTTGGGTAAACAAGATTAGGTAATAAGTATAGAGAAGGTGGGGCAGGAGCCCCAGTATAGAGAGTGAGGGGCAAAGGCCCCAATATAGAACATAGGTATATGAAATAAATAGGATTAGGCATTCAGGGTGGAAGTGCCCCTCCCCCCCCCCAATTTAGTACTATAGCAAAAAGCTGCTTTCACAGAGGGAAGGATCAAGTTAGGTAAACAGGTAATATGGGCCATAGACCACTGAACTGCACTGTGGATGAAGCTGCCCAGAGTGGAGATAATTAACAAAAGAAAAAGTGCCTTGTTAACCCTGAGGTCATGTGTCCTACCTGTCTCATCCCCCTAGGCTACTTAAGATAAACAGAGGTGGTGCCTCCTGTCCACTGTAAACAACCCCTACCCCCCCACTCCCTGGTGACAGGATTTTGTTTTGTATTAACAAAAACTCCTAGCCCCAAATATTTTCAAGATCTTCTTTCCCTCACATCCCTAAGTTAACGCTCAAGTTTCATTGTCTCTTTGTGCATGTCCATCACCATGTTTGTAAGCCTTCTGATCCTAATAAAAATGGGGCAAGGACCCTTATTTGGGGCTCTTGTCTTTTCCTGGACATTAGCCATCTCTTGCTTTTCATCCTGCATCCCACTCTCTTGCTGGTCAAGAGAGAACTTTAGATTTAGAATATATATATATATATATATATATATATATATATATATATATATCTCCAGTTGAGATATATATATATATATATATATATATATATATATATATATATATATTTATATATATATTGTTGATGGGTAGTATTTGGCTTCTTTCCATAAATTTTTTATTGTTAATAGCATTGCTATAAGCATTGAGGTGCCTATGTCCCTTCCAATGAGAATCTTCAAATCCTTTGGACAAATATCTAGTAGTGCAGTTCCTGGGTCATATCTAGTAGTGCAGTTCCTGGGTCTTAGGGTAGTTCTATTTTTAATTTTTTGAGAAACCTTCAAACTGTTTTCCAGATTGGGTGCATCAGTTTGCATCCTCACCCACAGTAGCAAAGGGTTCCCCTTTCTCCACATCCTCACCAACATCTGTTGTTTCCTGAGTTGTTATTTGTAGCCATTATGACAGATATGAGAGGGTAACTTGTTGTGGTTTTGATTTATATTTCCCTGATTTTGAGTGATGTTGAGCATAGTTTCATGTTTCTGTTAGCCATCTGGATGTCTCCTTTGGAAAAATGTCTATTCATGTCTTCTGCTCATTTGTTCACTGGATTATTTTTTGGGTGTTGAGTTCTTTATAGATTTTGGATACTAAACATTTATTTGACATGTTATTTATAAATATCTTCTTCCTTTCCAGTGGTTGCTTTTAGTTTTGTTGTTTCCTTTGTTGTACAGGAGTTTTTATCTTGATGACGTCCCAGCAGTTCATTTTTACTTTTGTTTCCCTTGCCTCTGGAGACATATCTCATAAAAACTTGATGCAGCTGAGGTCAAGAGGTTGCTGTCTGTTTCCTCCTCTTGGATTTTGATGGTTTCCTGTCTTAGATTTAGGTTATTTCACCCATTTTGTATTTATTTTGGGGTATGGTGTAAGATACTTGCCCAGTTTCATTCTTCTGCATGTCTCTGTCCAGTTTTCCCAGCGCTATTTGTTGACAAGACTGTCTTTTTTCCATTGGATATTCTTTCCTGCTTTGTCAAAGATTAGTTGGCCATACATTTGTGGGTCCAGTTCTGGATTCTTTATTCTATTCCATTAATCTATGTGTCTGTGTTTGTGCTGGTACCATACTGTCCTGATGATTACAGTTTTGTAAAAACAGACTAAAGTCCAGAAATGTGATGCCTCCTGCTTTGGTTTTCTTTTTCAACATTACTTTGGCTGTTCTGGGTCTTTACTGGTTCCAAAAAAATTGTAGGACTGTTTGTTCTAGCTCTGTAAAGAATGCTGGTTTTAGTTTGATAGGGATTGCATTGAATGTGTAGGTTGCTTTGATTAGTATATATATTTTGAATTAATGAGCAGGGAATGTTTTGCCATTTCTTTGTGTCTTTTTCAATTTCTTTCATACGACTTCTGTAGTTTTCAGTGTAAAGATCATTTACCTCTGGTTAGGTTTATTCCTAGGTATCTTAAAGGTTTTGGTGCAATTGTAAATGGGATAAATTCCTTGATTTCTCTTTCTGCTGCTTCATTATTGGTGTATAGAAATGTAACTGATTTCTCTACACTGATTTTATATCCTGTGACTTTCCCGAATTCACATATCAGTTGTAGCAGTTTTTTGGGTGGATTCTATCAGGTTTTCCAAGTAGAGTATCATATCATCTGAAAAGAGTGAATGTTTGACTTCTTCTTTGCCAATTTGTATGCATTTTATTTCTTTTTGTTGTCTGCTGGGGCCAGGACTTCCAGTACTATGTTGAACAACAGTGGTGACAGTGGGCATCTGTGTTGTGTTCGTGACCTTAGTGGAAAAGTTCTCAGGATTTCCACATTAAAGATGATATTAGCTGTGGGTCTTTGATATATGATCTTTGTGATACTGAGTATGTTTCTTCTATGCCTACTTTCTTTATTGCTGTTTATCAAGAAAGAATACTGTATTTTGTCAATTTCTTTTTCTGCATGTATTGAAAGGATCATATGGTTCTTATCCTTTCTTTTATTAATATCATGTGTCACATTGATTGAGTTGTAGATATTGAACCAGCCCTGCAGCCCAGGAATAAATCCCAGTTATCATGGTAAATAATTCTTTCAATACATTTTTGGATTTGATTTGCTAGTATCTTGTTGAGAATATTTGTATGTATGTCCATCAGGGAAATTGGTCTGTAATTTTCTTTTTAGTGAGGTCTTTATCTGCTTTTGAAATCAAAGTAATACTGGTGTCATAGAATGAGTTTGAAAGTTTTCCTTCTACTTCTATTTTTTTTTGGAATAGCTTCAAAAGAATAGGTATTAACTCTTCTTTAAATGACTTTGATAGATTATGTGTAAGAAGAAATTCCCCATTTAATCTTGTTTAATTAATTGTTCTCTGTAATAATCTTTTTTAAAAATTCATTTCAGGGCTCCTGGGTGGCTCAGTCAGTCAGGCATCTGACTTTGCTCAGGTCATGATCTCACAGTTCAAGCCCTGCGTTGGGTTCCCTGACATCAGTGCCAGCCTGCTTCTTGTCTTCTGTCCCCCTACCCCCCGTCCTGTTTCTGCCCCTCCCCTGCACTCTATCTGTTTATCTCTCTCTCTCTCTCTTTCTTTCTCTCTCTCTGTCTCTCTCTCAAAAATAAACATTAAAAAATACATTTCAGTAGTATGTCTCCATTTTAATTTATGATTTCAAAGATTTCTTTTGTTTAACTTTTTAAAAGTCAATTTCCATAATGATTTGTCAATTTTGTGATCTCAAGATACCAGAATTTGGTTTTGATGATTCTATCATTTTTCTCTATTCTTTCTTTTTTTCTCCACACTAGCTTTTATTGTTTTCTTCCTTCAATAGCTTTTCATTTAGTTTGTTATTTTTCAAGTTCTGTAAAGTGACATGTTAGATGATTAACTTGCCATCTTTCTTTTTAACATAAATATTTAGAGTTTTAAATTTTCCTCTGAACACTGGAGTCATTACAACTGATAAGTACTGATATTTATGTTTCACCATCATTTACCTAAAGTTACTTTCCATTTTACCTGCTAATTTTCATTTGACACAGTGCTTTTAAAAATTCATTGTTTAATTTCCATATATTTGTAATTATTTTTTTTCCTGCTATTTAATTTCATTATTGTAAAAAACTGCATATAACTCCAATCCTTCAAAAAATTTGTAGTCTAGCTTGTGGTCTATTATATGACTTATCCTGGAGAATGTTATTCTAATTGAACTGGAGAAGTTTGTGCTGTTTTGAGGCTGAAGGTGGTATATATGTATGTTAGTTGCCATAAATCAATAATGTTGAGATTCTCTTTTGTTTGATTTTTTTATAGTTATCTATCTTTTTGAAAGTCATGTTATTAAAGCCTCCATCTCTTATTGTAGAACTGTGTATTTTTCCCTTCTCCCTTTTCATCTGTACATTTTTCTCAACACATTTTATGTATCTCTTAGTAGGTATGCATGTGCAAATAATTATATTTTCTTCATCATTGATAATTTTATCTGCACATACTATTATTTGTTTCTTGTAACAATGCTTGGCTTAAATTATATATTTTTTCTGATATTATTTTTGCTATCCTGTAACATTAGTTACTACTTGCATGAAATGTTTCTTCCATCTTTTACTTTCAATCTCTTTGTGTCTTTCAATCCAAAATGATCCATGTTATTGATAGTATATATTTGGACCTTTTTAATCCATTCTGCCATCTCTAATTTGTAATTTGATAATTTAATCCGTTAGAATTTTAGGTAATCTCGAGTAAGAAAAGACATAATTTTGCCATGTTACAATTTGTTTTGTATGTATTTATATTTTTTCTTTTTTTTAATCCCAATAATTTATTTTATTTTATTTTGTCTTTTCTTATTTTGTTTTGTTTTATTTTGTTTTAGTTTGTAAGTTTTTATTTAAATTCCAGTTAGTTAATATACAGTGCAAGGTTAGTTTCAGGTGTACGATTTAGTGATTCAATGCTTACGTATAATATCCGGTGCTCATCACAAGTGTACTCCTTAATCCTCATCACCTATTTAACTCATTCTCCTATCACCTTCCTTCTGATAACTAGCAGTTTATTCTCTATAATTATGTGTCTGTTTCTTGGGATGCCCTCTCTTTCTTTCTTCCCCTTTATTCATTTGTTTTGTTTCTTAAATTCCACATATGAGTGATATCATTTGGTATTTGTTTTTCTCTGGCTGACTTATTTCACATAGTATAATGCTTTCTACTTCCATCCACATCGTTGTAAGTGGCCAGATTTCATTCTTATTTATGATTGAGTTATATATATTTTTTTTTTCACTGAAAAATGAAGAAATATTTGGTGTATTAATATATATAATTATATAATATATATAATTACACTATATATATATATAATTACACTATATATATATATATATATATATATATATATATATATATATATACCAAATCTTTCTTCATTTTTCAGTCAATGGACATTTAAGTTGTTTCCATAGTTTGGCTATTGTAGATAATGCTGAAATAAACAGAGGGGTGCATGTATCCCTTTGAATTAGTGTTTTTGTATTTTTGGGATAAATTCCACGTAGTGTGTGATTACTGGATCATATGGTCATTTTAATTTTATTTTTTTCAGAAACTTCCTTTCTGTTTTCTGCAGTGACCGCACCAGGTCTTATTTTCAAAGAATGCAAGTATGTTCCTTTTTCCCCACATCCTCACCAACACCTATTGTTTCTTGTGTTGTTAATTTTAGCCATTCTGATAGGTGTGAAGTGATAACTCATTGCAGTTGTGATTTGTATTTCCCTGATGATGCATGATGTTAAACATCTTCTCATGTGTCTGTTAGCCATCTATATGTCTTCTTTGGAGAAATATGTGTTCATGTGTTTGTTTTAACTTGATTATTTGATTCTTGAGCATTGAGTTTTATAAGTTCTTTATATATTGGTTACTAGCTATTAACAGATATGTCATCTGAAAATATCTTCTCTCATTCATTCAGTTGCATTTTGGCTTTAATTATTTCTTTGGATGTACAGAAGCTTTTTATTTTAATGTAGTCCAAATATATATTTTTTTATTTTGTTTCCCTTGCCTCAGGGCATATATTGATAAAAAATATTGCTACAGTTGATGTCAGAGAAATTACTGCTTTTGTTCTTTTCTAAGATTTTTATGGTTTTCAGATCTCATATTTAGGTCTCTTTTTTTTAAGTTTTATATATTTATTTAGAGTTGGGGGAGGGGCAGAGAGAGGAGAGAGAGAGAATCCCAAGCAGGTTCCATACTGTCAGCACAAATCTAAATGCAGGGCTCAAACCCATGAACTGTGAAATCATGACCTAGGCCTAAACCAAGAGTTGGATATTTAACCAACTGAACCACCCAATCATGCTTCATATTTAGGTATTTAATCTATTTTGAGTTTATTTTTGTGTATGATAATCCAATGACCTGGTTTCATTCTTTTGCTTGTAGCTGGCCTGTTTTCCCAACACAATTTGAAAAGACTGTCCTTTTCTCATTGGATATTTTGTCCTGCTATGTCAAAGATTAATTGACCATACACCTATGGGTATATTGTTGGGTTTTCTGTTCTGTCTATTGACTTATGTATCTATCTTTGTGTTAGTACTGTACTATTTTTATTACTGCAGCTGAGTAGGATATCTTGAATCTAGAATTATGATACCTCCAGTTTTATTTTTTCTTTTCTAAGATTGGTTTGGCTAATCAGGTTCTTTTATATTTCAATACAACATAAAAGACTGTTTTGTTCTAGTTTTGTGAAAAATGATGTTGGTATATTGACAGAGATTGCCTTAAATCTGTAAACTGCTTTGGGTAGTAAAGACAATTTAACAATAATCATTCTTTTAACCCATAAACAGGGAATGCCTTTCCATTTTTCTCTGTCCTTTTCAATTTGTTTCATCAATGTTTTATACTTTTCAGAGTATAAGTCTTTCACCTCTTATTTCACCTCCTAAGATTATCCTTAGGTATTTTATTATTTCTTTCACAAATTATATTTTGTAAATAAGATTGTTTACTCAAAATCTAGTAGGTTTTTTGGGTAGAGTCATCAGGGTTTTCTATATATAGGATCATCTCATCTGCAAATACTGGAAGATTTTCTTCTTTCTTACCAATTTGATTGTCTTTTATTTCTTCTTATTGTCTGATTGTTGCTATGAATTCCAGTACTATGCTGAATAAAAGATGAGAGGAATGATCTTTGTCTTGTTCCTGTCCCTAGCTAAATAACCTCCAGTTTTTCCCCATTAAGTATGATGTAGGTTATCATATAAGGCCTTTATTATATTGAGGTGTTTTCCCTCTAAACTTATGTTTTGACATTTTTTAAACATGAATGATTGTAGCTTGTCAAATGCTTTTATTGCATTTTGAAATAATCATGTTTTTTTTTCTTTTTTCTTGTATTGATGTGATATATCACAATGATTGATTTGAGAATATTGTACCACCCTTGCTTCACAGGAATAAATTCCATTTGTGTTGAATGATAATATTAATGTTTTCTTGCATTCATTTTTGTTAGTGTTTTGTTGAGGATTTGAACTGTGGTTCTCTGGCTTTGTGGCCTCTCTCTCTCTCTCTCTCTCTCTCTCTCATTTATTAGGGTAATTCTGGCCTTATGAGATTGGAAGTTTTCCTTCTTTTTCCAGTTATGGAATAGTTTTAGAAGAATAAGTATTAACTCTTCTTGACACATTTGTTAGAATTCACTCGTGAAGTTATCTGATACTGGACTTTTTTGTATCAGGAGTTTTTTGGGGTTACTTATACAATTTTATTCCTGATAATCTGTCTGTCCAAATTTTCTATTTCTTTCTACTGCGGTTTTTGTAGGTTATAATTCTAGGAATTTATCCATGCTTTTCTAGGTTGTCCAATTTGTTTGCATATAATTTTTATAATATTTTCTTACTTGTTAGTATTTATGTGTTGTCTGTTGTTATTTATTCTCTTTCATTTGTGAGTTTGTTTATTTACTTCCTCTCTCTGTGTTTCTCTTGTTCTCTCTCTCACTCTTTCTATCTCTCCTTTCTAATGAGTCTGGCTCAAGTTTTATAAATTTTGTTGATTTTTGAAAAGAATAGGTCCTATCTTCATTGATCTGTTCTGGTGTGTGTGTATGTCTGTGTGTGCGTTTAAGGTCTATACCATTTATTTCTTCTCTAATCTTTTTTTTTTTTTTCTGCTATACTCCTTATTATTCCCTTCCTTTTCCTGGCTTTAGGCTTCCTTTGTTGCTCTTTTTCTAGCTCCATTAGGTGTAAAGTTAGGTTGTTTATTAGAGATTTTTTTGTGCTTCTTGAGACAGCCCTGTGTTGGTATAAACTTCCCTTTTAGAACTTCTTTTGCTGCATCCCCGAAGTTTTGAAACATTATGTTTTTATTTTCCTGTTTCCCCATATATATATATATATATATATATTTAATTTCTTTGATTTCTTGGTTGATCCATTCATTGTTTAGTAGCTTATTTTTTAAGCTCTGCATATTTGTGTTTTTTCCTACTATGTCTTGTGATTACTTTCATAGAATTGTGGTCAAAGAAGATGCATAGTGTGACTTTGATCTTTTTGAACCTGATTAGAATTGTTTTGTGTCCTTATATCTGAACTATTCTGGAGAATGTTCCATTTGTACCTGTAAAAATATATACACTCTGCTGTTTTATCATGGAATGTTCTGAGTGGATCTGTTAAATTTATCTGTACTAGTGTGTCATTCAAAGTCATTGGTTCCTTATTGATTTTCTGATTATATTATCTGTCCATTGATGTATTAAAGTCCTCTAGTATGCTTGTATTGTTATTAGTTATTCCTTTTATGTTTGTTATGAATTATTTTATATGTTTGGGTGTTTCTATTTTGGAGGCATAAATATTTACTATTGTCATATCTTTTGTTGAATTGTACCTTTTGTTATTATAATGCCCTTCTATGTCTCTTTTTATTGTCTTTGTTTAAAAGTCTCATTTGTCTAATATAAGTATTACTACCCCAGTTCTGTTTTCATATCCATTTTCATAATAAATATTTCTCCATTTTTTCACTTTCTATTTCTTTTTAAAAATGTTTATTTATTCATTTTGAGACAGAGAGAGAAAGCATGTGAGCAAGGGAGGGGTAGAGAGATAGGGAGAGAGAGAACCACAAGAATCCCAACATGTGGCTCAGTCTCATGAATGGTGGGATCATGACCTGAGCCAAAACGAAGTTGATTGCTTAAGAGATTGAGCCATCCAGGTGCACCATCCACCTTTCGATGCAATGTGCATATGTCTTTAGGCCTGAAATGAGTCTCTTTTAGACAGCTTATAGATGTGTCTTGTTTTGTTGTTGTTGTTTGTTTGTTTTTCCCCAACTCTGTTACTTTATGTCTTTTTACTGGATCATTTAGTCAATTTACATTCAATTCAATTATTTATAGGTATGTATGTGTTGCCATTTTGTTGCTTGTTTTGAGGTTGTTTTGTAGTTCTCTGATTTTTTCTTCTCTTACTCTACTTTCATGTTTGGCCAGCTTTATTCAGTGACATATTTGGATTCCTTTCTCATTATTCTTTGCATATCCATTACTGGATTTTGATTTGTATTTATAATTAGTTGTGTATAGAACTTTTCCTGCATATATTACTCTCTATTAAGATAAAAGTCACTTAAGTTTGTACCCGTTCTTTACTCCACTCCCCACCACACGTTTTAGGTAAATTGTGTAATACTCTCTATCCGGTTATTTTGTGTCATTCGACTGATTTTTACAGATATACTTATTTTTACTGTTTTTGTGCTTCCTACTTTTCTTGCTCTTACTTATGACCTTGCCTTTCCACGGAAAGCATGCCCTATAACATTTCTTTTAGGGCTGGTTTAATGGTCATCAACTCCTTTAGCTTTTGTTTGGGAAACTCTTTATCTCTCCTTCTACTCTGAATGATAGCCTTGCTGATAGAGTATTCTTACCTCAATTTTTTTTTTCCTTTCAGAATTTTGACTAAGTCATGCCACTCTCGTGTGGCTGCAATGTTTCTGCCGAAAAATATGCTGATAGTCTTATGGGTTTCTTTTGTATGTAATTGTCTTTTCTCTTTCACCTTTAACAATTCTCTATCACTCACTACTTTGCCATTTTATTACTATATGCCTCAGAGTGGACATTTTTGTGTTGAGTTTATCGGGGGAATCTCTGTGCCTCCTGGATCTGAATATGTTTCCTTCTCCAGATTATGGAAATCTTCAGCTAGTATTAATTGAAATAAATTTTCTGCCCCTTTCCTCTCACTTCTCCTTTTAAGACCATATAATGCAAGTGTTTTTATGCTTGATGGTGTTGCTGAGTTGTCTAAGGTTATTCTCATTTCGCATATTTTTTTCCCCACCTAGTAAACTTGATTACTTTCCATTCGTCTGTATTCCAGGCTGCTGATTCTTCTGCTTTCTCTAGTCTACTATTTATTCCATCTAGTGCATATTTAATTTCATTCATTTTATGTTTCATCCCTGATTGGTTGTTTTTTATCTCTTTGTTATGGGTCTTACTGATGTTAAAATATTTTTAGTCTTCAATATTCACCTTATTTCATAATCTTTGCATGGGGTACATGTCTATCTCCCATACCAACTTCAGAATTATCATGCATTTCTTGAAGAAAAATATATTTTGTATTCCCTTTGGGTTTTTGTTATAAGCTGAATGTTTAGGCTCCTTACCTCTCCAAATACACATGTTGTAGCCCTAACCTCCAGTGTGGCTATATTTGGAGATGAAAGATGGGTTTTTCTAAGGATCTAATCAAGGTTAAATGTGGTCATAAGTGGGAGGCCCTGAATCGATAAGATTAATATTTTCACAAGAAAACACCACAGTGTTTCTTCATGTGGTGAAGTTGTGCACAAGAGGCTCTCTGCAAGTCACGAAGAAAGCCTTCATCACAACCAAATTGTCCAGAATCTTAATCTTAGACTTCTAGCCTGCAGAACTATGAAAAAATATATGTATGTTTTATAGGTCATTCAGTCTATGGCATTTTGTTATTGCAGCCCAAGCTAAGTTTTCATTACATTTAATAATATGAAGTTTATATTACCTCATGAAGAATTGACATCATCTTGACATGAATTGCACTTTCTAAGATGAAATATATTATATTAGCTTTTTGAGATTTGAAATTAAATACTACAGACTAAGTGGCTTAGAACAACAGAAATTAATTGTCTTATAATTCTGGAAGCTACAAATTTAAGGTCCACTTGTCAGTAGCACTATGCTGCCTGTGAAGGTGTTAGTGAAAGATCCATTCAAAGCCTCTCTCTTAGTTTTTGGTAGTTCCTTGGATTATGCAAGGAAAGCTCCAAACTTCACATGATATTTTCCCTTTGTGTGTGTCTGTGTGCAAATTTCTACTTTTATATGTCCATCATCTTTATTGGATTGGGTTTCAGACTACTTCAATGTGACCTCATCTTAACTAACTACATCTGCAACACACCTATTTACAAGTAAGATCACATGATCAGGTATGAGGGTTAGGATTTTACTGTATAAATTTGGAAGTTGCAGTCTTGTTCTAAACACTCTGCCCTCTGGTCCTCTACAATTCATGCCCTCCTAGCATGCAAAATACACTTACCTCACCTCAGCATACTTCATAATAAACTCTAAATTTAAAAAAATACATAAATATCATCTAAATAAAGTATGACTCAGTCTCCATGTAGGATAAATACAAAAATTATCTCTGTGAACCTGTAAAACTCTGTGAACACAATGATGGGTCAAGCATAGGATGGAAGTTCCTATCCCTAAGGGGAGAAATAAAAATAAAACAGAAGTCATGAGACCCAAGCAAGTCTGGAATGCAGCCAAGCAAATTATATTACAGTTTGAGACTTAATAATCTTTGGATCAATGCTCTGTCTTCTGTATCTATAGGAGCTGTGGGCCCTCTGAGTTCTAGACAAGAAACTTTCCATTTCTTCATATGTATGCTTCTATCTTTGTGATTATTTTCAAACTTTTCCTCATATGAGTTTTGTACATTTCTGATTAAGTTTAATTACTAAACATTTTAATTATTTGTGTTGCTTTCATAAATGGGGTTTTCTTTCATTATATATTCCAGCTGGTTATTGCTTGTGTATGTGAATATATTGATTTTAGTATATTCATTTTATATCCTGCTACTTTATTAAATTTTTAGTTGCTATTTATTTTGAGGACAACACATGTGAAATCAATGCCAAGCATCTTTTTAGAAAGTAAAACTTACTATAAAAGTTGAATTATATAGGTTTTACAGTACTGTGTTCATTAATGCATGAGACCAAACTAAATATGTAATGAAAATATTCCTGTGCAATAATATAATTAGTAGCAGATTTTATAAAGGTGAAATAAGGCAGTACATAAACCATAAGATCTAGTGTCTTATTATTACTAACATGTATAAAGAATTTCAGATGGCAAACTATTCCTTTCAAAATGCTAAAAGCTAAATAAATGGAAAATCCCAACAAATTAATATGGTAGAATTTACCAAAAATAAAGTGTCAGTCCTGGCTTCTAACCATTTGAATTACCTGTAATGCATATCATATTTCTGGATAAAAATCCTCAACATTTTAATAATATAAACTCTCACCAGGTATAATTAAGTTAAATACTAATTACACCTGAATCTGATCAAATGATTTAGACCAAATTAGAGAAAAAAGGCAGGTAAGATTTTGACCATTTTTAATGTGAAACAAATGAGAATTGTACTACTAGGTGTTGAAAAATTATTATGGACTCCGTCAATAAAACAAGACACTTTAAACCAATTTAGTGATAGATCATTATAAAAGAAGTGAAGTTTAGACTTCCAGGGAAGATACTAGAGTAGGAAGACTGTAAATTCACCTAGTCCCAAGAATACACATAGATATCACAGGTTTTAGTATAAATAACCCCATAAATGACACAAAGTTTGGCATGACAGACTCTCTACTATTAAATGTAAAGAAGAGGACACCTAAAAAAGTATAGAAAGGTTAGATATGAGGTTGGGAACCAAGTTGATCCATAGGACCTACATGGGAGGAAGGGACACTGCAGGCACAGAGAAGGAACAGAAGCATGCCCCACATCAGGCAAAAAAGGCATGGGGGATCCACACTTTGAAGATGAATCCCCCTAACATTCGCTTTGAAAACCAGAGGAGCTTACTTTCTTTCTTTAATTTTAATGTAATTTATTGTCAAATTGGTTTCCATAAAACACACAATGCTCATCTCAACAACTACCCTCCTCCCTGCCAATCACCCACTTTCCCCTCTCCCCCACCTCCCATCTACCCGTAGTTTGTTCTCAGTCCTTAAGAGTCTCTTATGGTTTGCCTCCCTAGCATGGAAAAGAGGCAAAGGAGGAGAATAGGTGAATTCGAAGATAAAATTCTGGAAAAAGAGGAAGCTGACAAAAAGAGAGATAAAAAAAATTCAGGATCAAGAGGGGAGATTTAGAGTACCAAGTGACGCAATCAAATGGAATTCCAGAAGAAGAGAGAGAGAAAGGGACTGAGGTGTACTTGAACAACTCATAGCTGAGAACTTCCCTGATCTGGGGAAGGAAAACAGCATTGAAATCCAAGAGGCATAGAGAACTCCCTTCAGACGTAACTTGAATCCATCTTCTGCATGACATATCATAGTAAAACTGGCAAAATACAAGGATAAAGACAGAATTCTGAAAGCAGCTAGGGATAAGCAGGCATTAACATACAAAGATAGAGCATAAGGGTAGTAGGAGACCTATCTACTGAAACTTGACATAGGGTATCAGAATGGATAAAAACAAACAAACAAACAAACAAACAAACAAAAGACCCATCTACTTGCTGTCTACAAGAGACTCATTTCAGACCTGAAGACAATTTCAGATTAAAGTGAGGGGATATTCAACTATCTATCATGCTACTGGAAGTCATAAGAAAGCTGGAGTAAAGTAAAGGTTGTAATAAGAGATGAAGAAGGGCATTATATAATACTTACAGGACCTATCCATCAGGAAGAGCTAACAATTATAAATGTCTATGCACCGAATTCGGGAGAACCCAATATTTAAAACAATTAATCACAAACATAAGAAATCTTAATGATAATAATGTGGTAATTGCAGGGGTTTTTAATACCCAACTGGCAGCAATGGACATATCATCTAGACAGAGAATCAGTAAAGAAACAATGGCCCTGATTGATACATTGGGCCCGATGTACTTGACAGATATATTTAGAATTCTGCATCCCAAAGCAGCAGAATATACTTTCTTCTCAAGTGCACATGGAACATTCTCCAAGATAGATCACATACTGGGTCACAAAACAGCCCTCAATAAAGACAAAAGTATTGAGATCATACCATGCACACTTTCAGACCACAATGCTATGAAACTTGAAATCAACCACAGGAAAAAGTCTGGAAAACATCCAAAAGCATGGAAGTTAAAGCATATCCTACTAAAGAATGAGTGAGTCATCCAGGCAATTAGAGAAGAAATTAAAATATATGTGGAAACAAATGAAAATGAAAATACAACAGCACAAACCCTTTGGATGCAGCAAAGGCAGTCCTAAGAGGAAAACACATTGCAATCCAGGCGTATCCCAAGAAACAAGAAAAATCCCAAATACAAAATCTAACAGCACACCTAAAGGAAATAAAAGCAAAACAGCAAAGACACCCCAAACCCAGCAGAAGAAGAGAAATAATAAAGATCAGAGCAGAAATAAACTATATGGAATAAAAAAAACCCAGCAGAATAGATCAATGAAACCAAGAGTTTTGTTTTTTTTTTTTTTAATAAACAAAATTGATAAACCTCTAGTCAGGCTTCTCAAAAAGAACATAAAGGATTAAACCCTACAATGTAAAGACATAGCCTGTCAGAAAGAATGTGAAAAGAAGACCCATCTATGTGCTGACTACCAGAGATGCATTTTAGAACTAAAGGCACCTGCACGTTGAAAGGAGGGAATGCAGAAACATTTATCAGGTAAACAAATGTCAACAGAAAGATGGAGTACCAACAGTTGTATGCAGCAAGCTAGACTCTAAACTAAAACTGTAATAAGAGATGAAGAAGGGTGCCATATCATAATAAGGGGAAAAATGCAACCAGCATATTTAACAATTATAAATATTTATGCACTAACCTGGGAGAAACTAAATATAGAACACAATAACAAACATAAAAGAACAATTAAAATAATAAAGTAAAAGAAAAAACAGGGACTTTGACAATTCAAGCACATTGATGGACAGATCATTTAAACAGAAAATCAAGAAGGAAACATTGGGTTTGAATGACAAAGTGGACCACATGGACTTAACATATATACTCAGGACATTCCACCCTAAAAGAGAAGAATGCATGTTTTCAAGTGCACATGGGACATTCTCTAGAATAGACAGCAAATCAGGCCTCAGGAAGTACAAAATGATTGAGATCATACCATGCACATTTTTTTACCACAATTTTATGAAACATGGAGCAACCACAAGAAAAAAAAATTTGAAAAGAGCACAAATACATGGAAGTTAAGCAACATGCTACACAATGGGTGGGTCAACATGGAGATCAAAAAAGAAATAAAAAAAAATGAAAACAGATGTCAAAACACAAATGTCAAAAATCTTTGAGATACAGCAAAAGTGGTCTTAAGAAGGAAATGTAGAGCAATACAGGTCTACCTCAAGAAAAATCTCAAATAAACTACCAAAGTTTATACTGAAGGAAGCTACAAAAAAGTCAACAAATGGAGCCTAAAGCCAGCAGAAGGAGAATCATAAAGATTAGAGCAAAAATAAATGATATAGAAACTAAGAACACAATAGAACATATCAGAGACACCAAGAGATGGTTCTATAAAAAATAATAATAAAATTGATAACTGGTAGCCAGGGATATCAAAAAAAAAAGACAGAAAAAAATAAATAAATACAACGACAAATGAGAGAGTAAAATAACAGCCAATAACACAGAAATATAAGTGTAAGAGAATATTATGAGAAAGAATTAGACAACCTGGAAGAAATGGATAAATTTCTAGAAAGATATAAACTAGCAAATCATTAACAGGAAGAAATAGAAAACTTGAACAGACTGATAACCAGTAAAGAAAATGAATCAACAATTAAAAAACAGAAACAAACAAACAAAAAATCTCCAAACCAAAAAACGTCCAAGACCAGATGGCTTCACAGGTGGATTCTACCAAATGTTAAAAGAGAGTTAATATCTATTCTTCTCAAACTTTGCCAAATATTAGGGGAAAAAAGTAAAGCTTCCAAAATCATTGTATGTGGCCAGCATTACTATGATAACAAAACCAAATAAATACAAAGGACTACAGGTCAAAATGCCTGATGAACATGGGTGCAAAAATTCTCGACAAAACACTGGCAAACTGAATCATACAATACATTAAAAGAATCATTTACCATGACTAAATGGGATTAATTCCTGTGGTGTAAGTGTGGTTCAATATTTGCAAACCAATCAGTGTAATACACCACATTAATAAAAGACAGGATAAGAATTATATGATCATTTACCATAGATGCAGAAAAAGTAATTGACAAAGTACAACATTAATTCATGATAAGACCACTCAACAATGTAGGAGTACTTCAACATAATAAAGGCCACAACTAATATCATGTCCAAAGGGAGAAACTGAGAGCATTTACTCCATGGTCAGGAACAAGACAAGGATGTCCACTCTCACCACTGTTATTTAACATAGTAATGGAAGTCTTAGTCACAGGAATCAGACAAGAAAAAGAAATAAAATGCATCCAAATTGGCACACAAATATTCAACCTTTCGCTATTTGCAGACTACATGATAATCTATATAGAATATCTGAAAGACTCATCGAAAAAATGCTAGAACAGATACATGAATTCAGTAAAGCCATAGGATACAAAATCAACATACAGAAATATGTTGCATTTCTACACAACAATAATGAAGTAGCAGAAAAATAAATTAAGCAATCAATACCCTTTAAAGTTTCACAAAAAAGAAAGAAAGAAAGAAAGAAAGAAAGAAAGAAAGAAAGAAAGAAAGAAAAGAAAATATACCTTGGGGCAAATCTAACTAAAGAGTTGAAAATCTTGTTCTCTGAAAATTATAAAACACTAATGAAAGAAAATAAGGTGATACAAAGAAATGGAAAAAAAAAAACATTCCATGCTCATGGATTAGAAGGAAAAATATTGTTAAAATGTCTATACCACCCAAAGCAATCTACAGATTTAATGCAATCCCGATTGTAATACCAACTACATTTTCCACACAGCTACAATAAACAATCCTAAAATTTGTGTGGAACCACAAAAGATCCCAAATACCCAAAGCAATCTTGAAAAAGAAAAGCAAAGTTGCAGGTATCATCATTTCAGACTTCAAGTTATATTACAAAGTTGTAGTGATCAAAACAGCATGGTACTGGCATTAAAAAGAATAGAAAACTCAAAGTGAACCCGCAACTATGTGATCAATTAGTTTTTGACAAAACAGGAAAGAATACCCAACAGAAAAAAGATAATCTCTTTAACAAATGGTGTTGGGACAACTGGACAGTAATATGCAAAAGAATGAAATGGGAACACTTTCTTACATCATACACGAAAATATATTTAAAATTGATAGAATACCTAAATGGAGACATGAAACCATAAAATCCTAGAGGAGATCACAGGCTGTAACTTCTTTGACACCAGCAGTAGCAGCTTATTTCTAGATATGTCTCTTTAGGCAAAGAAAACAGCAAAAATAAGTTACTGGGACTTCATTAAAAAAACAAAAACAGGGGCGCCTGGGTGGCGCAGTCTGTTAAGCGTCCGACTTCAGCCAGGTCACGATCTCGTGGTCCGTGAGTTCGAGCCCCGCGTCGGGCTCTGGGCTGATGGCTCGGAGCCTGGAGCCTGTTTCCGATTCTGTGTCTCCCTCTCTCTCTGCCCCTCCCCCGTTCATGCTCTGTCTCTCTCTGTCCCAAAAATAAATAAAAAACGTTGAAAAATAAAAATAAAAAAACAAAAACAAAAACGAACAACAACAAAAACCTCCTGCTCAGCAAGGAAATAATCAACAAAACTAAAAGCCAACTTACAGAACTGGAGAAGATATTTGCAAATGACTAATCTGATATATCCAAAATATATAAAGAACTTACAAAACACAACATCCAAAAAAATAAATAATCCCATTACCCAAAGGTAAAAATAGACATTTTTCCAAAGAAGACGTACGGATGGCCAATAAAAAACATGAAAAGATGCTCAACATCACTCATCATCAGGGAAATACAAATCAAAACTACAATGAGATATCACCTCAAATATATCAGAATGGCTAAAATAACAACACAAAAAAATAAATGTTGGGGAAGGTGAGGAGAAAAAGGAACCCTCTTGCACTGTTGGTGGGAATGCAAGCTGGTGAAGCCAATCAAAAAGGTCCTGAAAAAGTAAAAAACATAACTACCATACAATCCAGCAATGGCACTACTATTTACCCAAAGAATACAAAAAATTCTAAGGCAAAGGGTACATACTCCCCAATGTTTATAACAGCATTATCTACCATAGCCAAATTATGGAAACAGCCCATCATCTGGTCTATGGATAAAGAAGTGGTGTACATATTCAATGTAATATTACTCATCCATAAAAGGGAATAAAATGTTGCCACTTGCAATGACACGGATGGAGCTACAGAGTATTACGGTAAGCTAAATAAGTCAGTCAGAGAAAGACCAATACCACATGAGTTCACTCATATGTGGAATTTAATAAACAAATCAGGTGAACATAGGGAAAGGAAAGAAAAATAAAATAAAATAAAAACAGAAAGGGAGACAAACTATAAGAGACTTTTAACTGTAGAGAACAAACTGAGGGGGTGCTGGAGGGAAGGTTGGTGGGGGGATGGTCTAAATGGTGATGGGCATTAAGGAGGACACTTGTGATGAGCACTGGGTGTTATATGTAAGTGATGAATCACTAAATTCTATTCTTGAAATCAATACTACACTATGTGTTAACTAACTTGAATTTAAATATAATCTTGGAAAGAAAAAAAAGAAAGAGAAAGGACAACCAACATCACACGAATACAAAGGATAATAAGATGGCAGTATGAATAATTACATGCCAAATAATTTGAAAATATAGCAGAAATGGATAAATTCCTACAAACGCCCAACCTCCAAAACCTAAATAAGGACGAAAGAGAAAATTTGAACAGACCCATTACCAGCAAGGAAGTTGAATGAGTAATCAAAATACTCCTAACAAACAGAAGTCCAGAACCAGATGACTTCAAAGGTGAATTCTACCAAATGTTTACAGAAGAGTTAATACCAATTATTCTCAAATTACTCCAAAAATTAGAATAAGGAGAGTTTCAAAATTCATTCTATAAGGCCAGTACCACACAGATACCAACCCAGATAAAACATTAAGAAAAAGGAAAGAAAGGAAGAAGATAAAGAGAGAAAGAAGAAAGAAAGAAAGAAAGAAAGAAAGAAAGAAAGAAAGAAAGAAAGAAAGAAAAGAAGAAAGAAAGAATAGTGGTCAATATCCTTGAAGAACATAGATGCAAAACCTCTCTACAAAGATGTGGTTCAATATTTGCAAATCAATCAATGTGATACATCAATCAACAAGAGAAAAGGTAAAAACTGTATGATCATTTCCATTGACTCCAAAAAAGCATTTGACAAAGTACAACATCCATTCATAGTATAAAACAAACAAACAACCAAAAACAAACAAAAAAACACTCAACAAATTAATCTAGAGGGAACATAGGTCAACATAATAAAAGTTATATATGAAAACTCCACAGCCAATTTAATACTTAGTGGTGAAGAACTTAGGGCTTTTCACCTAAGATCAGGAACAAGGCAAAGAAGCCCACTCTCATCAGTTTTATTCAGCATAGTGCTGGAAGTCCCAGCCACAGAAATCTGACAACAAAAAGAAATAAAAGACATCCAAATTGGTAAGGAAGAAGATAATTTTTCACTATTGCAGATGACATGATATTCTATACAGAAAACTCTAAAAACTCCATAAAAAAACTACTAGAACTGCTAAATAAACTGAGTAACATCACAGGACACAAACTCAATATGCATAAATATGTTGCATTTCTATAAACTACTAATGAAGTAACTAAAAGAGAAATTAAGACAAGAATTTCATTTACAATAGCACCAAAAATAGCAAAATACCTAAGAATAAACTTAACCAAAGAGATTGACACACCATTTCATTAATGAGTTTCAGAAGCTCCATCAGTGAAAGATAAGGGAACTATAACAATAACTCACACAACACTGCTGAAATTAAACAAGGAGAGATATATACAATATAAAAATATTTTTAATGTGAATAAGGCTAAGGCCACATATAAAGTGACATCTATTTCACAGATAAGAGATTATTGATGATGTTGAAATTTGAGACATTGTTATATTGGTTAAGATTTCCAGTTTAATTAATAATAATAATAATAATAGATTTTAAAAAGACATGAGGAGAGACCCAGAACAGTGCAACACAGATACCTATTCCTTTTTGTTGTCGTTTTTAGGTCTCTTAATTGCATTCTTCTTCAAAGCCCCAGAAGAAATTTATCAATAGTCAAAGTTCATCAACTCCCATGATGGGCATAGTAAAACCAGAATGATGTCACTTTCCTGGTTATCTTCATACAGTTCACCATGGCCACACTCCAATACTTATATGGATAAGGGTTGCAGCAGCATCTAATGCTGAGTTCAACCATAAAGAAAGAACTGCAGGAGCAAAGGTAATTATTGTTTTTGACTTGTTATCCTTGTAATGCATATATTAATTCTTGAATATATTTTCTCAACTTTTCTCCTATCATCTGTTTTTATATAGAAAAGCAAATGTTCATTTCAGTTTTGAAATATTTTTTTAAAGTTTATTTATTTTGAGAGAGAGAGTAAGTGGGGCAGGGGAAGAGAGAAGGGGAGAGAGAATCCCAAACAGGCTACACACTGTTAGCACAGAGCCCGATGCCGGGCTTGCACTCACGAATCATGAGATCATGACCTGAGTCGAAGCCAAGAGTCAGACACTTATCCAACTGAGCAACCCAGGTGCCCCACAAATGTGTTTTTTAAATTCAAGTATAATTAACGTACAGTGTTATATTAGGTTCCCTTGTACAATATAATGTTTCAACATTTATATACATTTCTCAGAGCTCGTCAAGATAAATGTACTCTTAATTGCCCTTTTTGATTGAATGTTTAATGTAATTTACTGCAACATGTTAGGAAACAGTTTTTTTTTTTTTAAATTTCCATTATGTAGGGACAAAAGAGTACACATCCCTCCTATATTATTGGATAATGGGTTTTTTTTCTTAAAGTTGAAATTTTTGCAGAAGAAATGAGACTGATTTTACTTTGAGTGAGAATTTTTTCTGGTAGTTAAAAAACTGAAACCAATGTCTCTATCATATTTATGTTTCTTAGATGAAACTTACAAAGAGAGATCATATGCAACTTGCAGACTGGAGGGGAGATAGTGTTCTAGAGAATTAAGGCAGCATTATAGGCTCTGGGCCCCAACATCTGAGTTGAGACACAAGTCCTCCTGCAGGTAAATTATGTGATGTTAGGCAGATGCCCTGGGAATCTGAATTATTGAATTTATAAAAGGAGAAAATCAGATGAGGAAGTACCTCATTGACTCTTGGGGAAGATAAAATATGGTAAAGCAATAGAACAATTTCTGGAATGTGGTCAGCTTCAAATAAAGATTTGATGTTATTTTACCACACTATTAATAATTCTGCAAATTAAATAATACACTGTTGTGTTTATATTAAACTCAACAAATTGGATACAGAAAAATAAGAATAAACAGGGAGGCCAATTACCTTATATGGTACAGAAAGCATTCCATCGTCTATCTGGTGTGCCAGGTGGGCTGTTCAGTGTGGCTTGATCACAGTCACTCTCATTTACCAAATTGCAGTAAAGATTTATTTCACTTTGGTGACAAATATTGATTAAGAAAGAAGGTATGTTTTGCTTTTATCAGGCTGTTTTTAATTTTGCACTTTCTTCTGCTAGTAGGTGTAGAATTTGACAGACTATATTTTGACGTGCAATGTGTACCAGATTTGTTGGATAATTACACTAAGGCATCAAATTAATTTTCAGTGTTTTCTACTGCTCTAGCACCCCAGAACTAGGTACAGTTAATAATTTGAATATTTTAATAGGTTTTTTGAATAATTACAAGAGTACAAAATGTTTTCAAAGTTGGAGATTATTCCTGAAATATCATAATCGCTTCCAAACTCTTCTTAGAGAGAAGAGCCAGTATTTCTTTTTTTGTTGTTGTTATTGATAGGGATTTTTCAAATTTAACATTTAACATGTCAGAAATTAAAAAGTTGCAAATGTTTAATATTCATAAGAGAATAAGTACATTATTACTGATTTTTTTCAGAAAGGACAGATATACTATACTTTCATTGTTCTTATTTTGTGCTATTTTAAGATTCCATTTTAAATCACATACACACACACATGCAGTATTTTTGCCTGAATAGATGGGCTTTGCCCTCCTTCAATGTAACCAATGCAATTTTTCTTTTGCTTTTAGCATTTAACACAGATGTAGGATTTGGGTAGCCAGATAAAGAGGGGAAATGAATTGGAGTCACAAGCAACTCGATGTTGTTCGGTTTTCCACTCTACATCTCAGTTTCCATGAAAAATTTGTTGCTATAGACAATAAAGTAGATGATGCTTGTGGAAACAACTAAAGACTTGTCTTGTAAATGACAATGACCTTCTAAATGCTAGATCTTCCCCCTTAAATTAAGAACAAATGGTAGGAGTTTTAAGTGCATGAAGTTGGAGATGAACATACTAGACATACTAGACAAAATTAAGGTAAGATTCCCCATAAATATTTGTTTAACCTGAATTAAAATAAGAAATATATGTGTGTATATATATATATATATTTATATATGTGTGTGTGTGTGTATATATATATATATATATATATATATATATATATATTAGATAGAGGATAATCTGGACCCACAGTCATAGTCCAGACTCAAAGTGTTACCTCCTAAATTGATGTTCCTATGATGTCTTAGGATTTGGCCATTGGTGAAGACCCCATCCGTTCCTGTTGATGCATGGCTTACCCCACACAAGCACAGAGCATCACTACTTGCCTGATTATTCAGACAAAGGGGATTCAAACTTTTGCTATGAATATTCCCCAAATTTTGCTTCAGTTGCTTTATAAATATTTATTATATGGAATGTATCTCTAAGAGTTTTTTAGATTCAGTGAATCCTTAAACAGGAAAGGTTGATTCCATTCTGACTTCCATAACAAAAAAACTTTGGAAATAAGGGCTTTTATTCTTTTTTAAATGATTCTCTTTGTTTTTATATAGGGCAGGGGTTATACAGATTTCTATAGTCATTGACAAAACAACACTGTTCAATTAAACTCAAAAGCTTTAATTGTGGAAATCTTATTATAAGTTACCAATATACTTTAATTTTTTTATTAGCATATACCTGACACATAATGTTTCAATAGTTTCAGGTGTACAACATATTGATTCAATCAGGATAAAAGTTATGTGATGCTCACAAAATGTGTAGCTACCATCTGTCACCAAACAGTATCAGGGTGATAAAGACAGGGAAAAATGAGTGAAGGGGAGATGGAGGTATGGACCACCTAGTGTGGGATGATAAGTCACAGGGATAAAAAGAAGAGCATAAAGAATATGGTAAATGATATTTTAACAGCAATGTAATGGGACAGATGGTAGGTGTAAGTGTGGTGAAGATAGCATAATGTATAAACTTTTTAGACTATTAAGTTGTACAATTGTAACTAATGGAACATTGCCAACTATACTCAAATTAAAAAAAATAAATTAAATTAAAATGGATGAAGAAAACAAATACAAAAATAAAAGAAAACATACAATGTCATTGACTATATTCCTTATACTGTGCCATCTTTCCTGTGACTTATTTGTTCCATAATTGGAATTCTTCTTCACCCATTTTGTCATGCTCTATCAATTTCTTCTCTGGCAACCATCATTTATGTCTCTGTATTTATAGGTCTGATTTTGCTTTTTGTTTGTTCATTCATTTGTGTTATTAAATTCCACATATGGGAGTGAAGTCATGTATATGTCTTTCTCAGTCGGACTTACTTCACTTAGCATGATACCATCTATGCACATCCATGTTGTCACAAAGGGCATGATCTTATGGATTATGTGGCTGGATAATATTCCATTGTGCATACACACACACACACACACACACACACACACACACACACACTACTCAATCTGTATCCATTAATCTTTCAATGGACAATTAAGCTGTTTCCATATCTTGGCTCTTGTAAATAATGCTGTAATAAGCATAGGAGTGGATATAAAAAATATACAACGGAATATTACTCAGCCATAAAAAAGAATGACATCATGCCATTTGAAATGACATGGATGGAAGTAGAGAGTATTATGCTAAGCAAAACAAGTCGGTCAGAGAAATAAAAATACAATGTTATTTCAATAATATGGGGAATTTAATAAATAAAACAATTGATAAAAGGGAAAAAAGAGAGAAACCAAGAAACATACTCCTAAATATTGAGAACAAACTTATGGTTACAATAGGTGATGGGGATTAAGGAATACTCTTGATATAATAATCTTCATGTGTTTATGTAGGTGGAATCACTACATTTTACACCAAAACTAATATTACAACATATATTAACTGGACTTTTTGGAATGAGCACTGGGTGCTATATATAAGTGATGAATTACTCAATTCTATTCCTAAAATTATTATTACACTATATGTTAACTAACATGGATTTAAATTTAAAAAAAACTTAAAAAAAGAAATAGAATATTTTAACAGAATGATTACTAATAAAGACATTGACTCAGTAATCAGAACATTCCAATAAAAGTCCAGATCAAAAGGATTTCTTGTTGTACAATTCTGATGAGTACCGGATGGTCTATGAAAGAGTTGAATCAGTATATTGCATATCTAAAACTAATATTACACTGTATGTTAACTAACTGGAATTTAAATTAAAACTTGAAAAAATAAAGTTCATATGGAAATTTGAGAAAAACTAAAATAAACATAGAGATGCATATATCTTTTTGAATTATAATTTTTGTTTTCTTTGGGGAAATGTACACCCAATAGTGGAATTATAAAATACCAATATTTTTGATTTGCAGATCTGAATTCTTAGATTTCAGTAAATTTGTTCAATTATAGGTAATTTATAATCCTAAAACTTCCAAGTCCTTGAAACTTCCCCTTATTAGCACACTGGTTTTCCATGTGTAAACATACACACACAAACTTACTGAAACATTTATTTCAGGTAATGATATCACATGAATCATCCATTAACTCCATATTTCTCCTTGGTGATCCAGGTGAAATCCAATGGAAAACACTTGGGTGGCCAACCATACTGTACGATCAGATTTTGACCTAGTGGGACTCTTCAGTCAATCCAAGCACCCAGCTCTGCTTTGTGTGGTCATTTTTGTGGTTTTCCTGATGGCCTTGTCTGGAAACACCATGCTGATCCTTTTGATACACTATGATGTTCACCTTCATAACCCCATGTACTTTTTTATTACTCAGTTGTCTCTCATGGATGTGATGTACATTTCTGTCACTGTGCCCAAGATGCTCATGGACCAGGTTATGGGTGTGAATAAGATCTCTGCCCCTGAATGTGGGATGCAGATGTTTCTCTATTTGACACTGGTAGGTTCAGAATTTTTCCTTCTAGCTGCCATGGCCTATGACCGCTATGTGGCCATCTGCCATCCACTCCATTATCCTATCCTCATGAACCATAGGGTATGCCTCATCTTGGTGTCTTCCTGCTGGTTGCTGGGATCTGTGGATGGATTTATGCTCACTCCTGTCACCATGACCTTCCCCTTCTGCAGATCCCGGGAGATCCATCATTTCTTCTGTGAAGTCCCTGCTGTAATGAAGCTTTCCTGCTCAGATACTTCCCTCTATGAGACACTTATGTACTTATGTTGCGTTCTCATGCTCCTCATTCCTGTGACAGTCATTTCAAGCTCCTATTCTTTCATCCTCTTCACCATCCACAGGATGAAGTCAGCAGAGGGGCGGAAAAAGGCCTTTGCTACTTGTTCTTCCCACATGACTGTTGTCATCCTCTTCTATGGGGCTGCCATTTATACCTACATGCTCCCCAATTCCTACCACACCCCTGAGAATGACATGATTGTATCTGTCTTTTACACCATACTCACTCCTGTTCTAAACCCTTTAATTTATAGTCTTAGGAATAAGGATGTTACAAAGGCACTGAAAAAATGTGGAATTTGTCTTTCAGGAAACTAAAAAGTAGGAAATATTTGTACTAATGTTTTTTCCTGCACTCTACAAATTAAAACTGTAGGATCCTATGCCAATGTTATTCCTCAGATTATTATAGCATGATTTGTTGTCATCTATTTATCCCTTTCTCAGGAATTGTTTCCCTGTACCAGAAAGCTCTTCATTTTTACATTTCTGCATTCAAAATATTTGCACAATGGTATTGTATACATGTTATATTTTTCTGAAGTTGATAACTGCACTGTGACTCTGTGGGAAATGCTCATATTCTTATGAAATATATAATAAAATATTTATAAACAAAGACCATAATATGTAGAACTGGTGAGAAAGAGAGAGATAGAGAGAGAGGTGCTAAACAAAATGGGGTATAATGTTAAGAGAATCTAAGCAAAAGTTATGTTAATTGTTTATTGTACTATTATTAAAATTCATAATAATTGTACTATTACTATTATTCATATTAATTTTCTGTAACTTAAAAATTACTTAATAATAAAAAATAAACTATCAGACTTTTGTCTGTTTCAAAAGTTGTCCTTGGTGCATGGTGGCTGTGTAAGTGATAAATCTTGGAAATCATGCTCATGTTATCATGGCTGGTCATTACTTCAACAATCAATTTGTTGGCCTGCATTTAATTAGGGAAGTTTTGTTCTTTAGGTTCCAAATATGAAGATATTTAATGCCTTTTACCTCTCTGAAATCATTAATACATTGGGGTAGAAGGGATTGTGGGAAAAAATTATTAACACCAAGAAGAAGGGCTTAGGGAAGCTCTCCAGCATAAGGTAATATCAGAGCTGACACCTGAAGTATGTAACTTCTTATTCAAACAAGCAGAGAAAGCCCATCAAACATTCAATCCTTCATTTATTAAAAAAACACATCTTATGCTATTTTATAATAAAAAATAGCTAGTAGCTAAGTGTATTTCACATATAAATAACAAATATCTGCTGTCCCTAAGGAATTTGATCTATAAGTGCAGTTTGTGTCAATAGTTGTAATAAAAAATTAAAAAAATACATATTTTAAAAATATTTTTAAATTTTTATTTATTTTTGAGGGAGAGAGAGCAGAGTGTGAGCAGAGGAGGGTCAGAGAGAGAGGGAGACACAGAATCTGAAGCAGGTGCCAGGCTATGAGCTGTCAGCACAGAGCCCAACATAGGGCTTGAACTCACAAACCATGAGATCATGACCTGAGCTGAAGTCGGACACTTAACCAACAGAGCCACCCAGGCGCCCCAACATAAAATTTTTTGAGGCATATATGGAAAGGGTACAACTCATATGAACACACTACTTCTACCTACGACTTATGAGTTTGGCCAAAGAGGCTGAAAAAGACCCTAGAGCTCAGTGTTGAATGATGACTAGCTATTACCTTCATATGAGTACAGGAGGCTGGAACCACAGGTCTTGCTCAAGGACATGATGTCACAGAAAAGGAACACTATAAGCAAAGTTCAGATGGTTGACCAAGCAGGAAAAAAATGTTCCAATGACACCTCCTTTCTGGGTTCAATTTATAGCCTCAATTCTTGCCCTTTTGTGACCCAGGTATTCACAAATTATCAGAAAATTATGAGAGTTGGATTTTTGAAAAGTTAAATCAGAGAATGAATTGGAGAGGAGAAATACAGGAAATATGGAGACCAGGTGTGTGAGGATGATGAGCTTAATAGTGTTGATCTAAGTGGAATAGATGATTCTAAGTGGAATTAGAGGCTTTAGGGGATAAACAGGGCTTTGTTGAATCTGTTCCTTAAAACCACAAACTTGATTGCTTACATACCAGTTTCCAATTAGCTGTGACAACTTGTGAATTAGGTGCTTTCAAAAGTGGACATTTCCTTTTTCTCTTGACACAATCAATACCTTCATGGCTATACAATAAGGATCTTGCAGTATTTGGGGAAGTAATATTGGAAAATTAGTTTATACTCTTTTTTTTCAGTCTAATGAAATACATGAAATATGTATACTCTTTAACTTACAAAATAATTGAGTACTGTGTATATCATCCCTCAATTTGTTATATCATAATGACACACACATTTGATGGTTCCAGTTAAAACACTGTGAACATGTGAACCAAGATGGAGCTAAACAAAACAAATGTGTTATAGAACCATACTTTTTCAAAGAATAATTTTTACTTTATCTCAAGTGGAAAAAAAAAAACAACAGATGCAAATGTTTTAGAATGATGAATTGTTTTTTTTAAATAAAGTATTAAAATATAATTTTTTTTCATATCTGATACTAATAAGGATTTATAAGAAGCATGCAGTTTGAAAATCTTAGTCAAATTATACATAGTACTTGATACTCAGAATTACTAGCCATAAAGGAATATTTGCTGCTCCAAATTGTTTTGCATTTAGAGTGTAAACAACAAATAGAAGAGTTTCTTGGCACTCCCATGCACTTGCCTACATTGCTACATAAAGCAGCTGTGCACTGAAGTAGTTTAAAATGCACAAACTTCAAAATATGTTCTTGTTTGTTTCTCATGATTCCACCAGCATCTGGTCAAATTATTTTTACTCTAAGTTTTCTGTACCTTCCAAAGGACATGAAGAACTGTGACTGAAATTATTACCAAATTTAGTAGCAAACCAACATGGATTAGGCAGGGAAGCTTGCATTATTCTCTACAAATTTTCTGCTTTTTATTTTTTATGGCATATTTTATTTATTTATTTATTTTACACTATGTGTAAGTCACTGTTCTAATGATATTACATATATAAACTTATTTAAATCTCTTAAACTTATCAAGGAAGATAATATTTTTGTTTTGGTGGAGGTGGTTGTTAAATTTATTTATTTGGAATATAAATTTATTTATTTATTTCATATAGGAACATCTATCATGATATCAACCTATTAACAAACTTTCAAGTGTACATTATACGATTGTTGACTATAAGGCACCTATTTTTATTATGTCCTTCTTACAGAGAAGGAAACTAAGGCACCAACAGGTTAAATATTTTGTTTGATATTACTACCATTACCCTAATGGTAGTAATATCCAAATTGATATTTGCTAATATGCATGAACTCAGAGTTACTTGAGTGACTGGGCCTTTCTATTGTGAAAAATAGTGATTTTCATTAAAGTTAGTTCTGTCATCTTTACTCTAGACTGAAAACTTGGTGATACCAAGTTCCAGAGAAAACCAATTTACTTATACTCCAATTTACTCATGGATACTGTACATTTTCTGAGAAGATAGATGTGACACATTATTTTCAAATGATTTCCCGTGTGAATAATTATACCTTAATTACAGTATAAATTTGAAATGCTGTATGCATAAATGCCATAAAGTTGCAATATAAAAGATAAAATAAGGTATTGTTGATATCATATTGTAACCACAGAAGTTTGTTTTGCATAGTTGTAGAAGGATTGGATATTCCCTCTATATAGATGTTAGCCTCCAAGGAAGTTCCAGTTGCTTGGTATAATAAGTTATTGATAGATTACAGGTTCCAAATCTGAGTCATGAAAATATGTCTGTCACACGTGTGCATAGTAGAGATAATGATAAATTTCAGTAAGCATCTTAAGCAAAGCTCTGAATTGTCCAGGTAACAATTAATTTCACTGGTTAAACATTAAAGAACATAACCTTAGGCTTTGAGCAGAAGATATCTGGATAAAAGTGGTTCCCTAGATTGATCACAAGGTGTGAAATTCAGGCTGACTTATAAAATGCTTACTAGTTTCATTTGTGAATGGTAAATAATACTCTATAAGCAGGACAGAATTGTTAGATGAGTAATTAACTTGCCAACATCGTATGCATATATGTACATATTTATACAAATGTATGTGAGTATGTGAATGAATATTTATCTAGCTTTTTCATTTATTGAGGTTTACTGTGTACTAAGTACAGTACTAATGAGTACTATAGATACTGGGCTAACTAGTTTATAGATTTATTTAACCTTTTTTCAAATAGTATTTAAAAAACTTATTTTACAACATTCAACATTACGTTAGTTTTTGGTGTACAGAATAGTGCTTTGACAAGTATAGAAGTTATGCTATTGTCACCACAACTGTAGCTATCATCTGTCACCATACAACAGTATTTAAATATCATGGACAATATTCCTTATGCCCTGCCTTTTATTACTGTGACTTATTCATTTCAAACTGGAAGACAGTATCTCGCTTTCCCTTTCATCCATTTTGCCCATCATTATACCCCTCTGGCCTCTGGAGACCACTGTTTTGTACTTTGTATAGTTCTTGTTCTGCTTTTTTTTATTATTATTAAATTGTGCTTTTAGATTCCACATATTACTTAAACCCATAGTGGTTGTCTTTCTCAATCAGACTTATTTCACTTAGCCTAATGTCCTGTAGACTTATCCTTGTAATCACAAATGGTAAGATGTCCTTTTTTATGTTTTAAAATTTATTTAACTTTTTTATGTTTTTTTTTTCTTTTATAAAGCTTGTATTTAATTTTGTTCTACTTAGTTACCACATAGTGTAATATTAGTTCCAGGAATAAAATTTTTTGATTCATCACTTACATATGATGTGTTTATATAATTATGCAGTGTTTATCACAAGTGCCCTCCTTAATACCCATCACCAATTTAGCCCATCCCCCTGTCCACCTCTCCTCAAGAAACCTTCAGTTTTTTCTGTATAGTTGAGTCTTTTTTATGGTTTACCTTGCTTTCTCCTTTTTTTTCTTGCTTCCATTTTCATCTATTTTGGTTCTTAAATTCCACACATGAGTTTAAATCATATAGTAAATTTCTTTCTCTGAATGACTTATTTCACTTAGCATATACACTCTAGCTCCATCTGTGTCTTGAACATGGCAAAATCTCATCCTTTTTTTTATGGCTGACACTATTGTATATATATATCTATCTATCTATATATCTATCTATCTATATATATATATCTGTATATAGATCTATATCTATATCTGATCGATATTTGGGCTGTTTTCATAATTTGGCTATTGCTGAAAATGCTGCCAGAAACAAAGGAGTGCATGTGTCTATTCAGGTAGGCTCCCCATTTCTTCACTGGATTATTTCTTTTTTGGGTGTTGACTTGGTAAGTTCTTTATAGATTTTGGATACTAACCCTTTATCAGATATATCATTTGCAAATATCTTGTACCTTTCCAAAGGTTGCCTTTTAGTTTTCTTGATTGTTTCCTTACCTGTACAGAAGCTTTTCACCTTGGTGAAGTCCCAATAGTTAGTTTTGCTTTTGTTTCCCTTACCTTTGACAACATGTCTAGTTTTCCCTTTTGTTTCCCTTGCCTCTGGCAACATGTTTCCCTTGCCTCTGGCAACAACTAGTAAGTTGTTATGACTGAGTTCAAAGAGTTTACTGCCGGTTTTCTTCTCTAGGATTTTCATGGTTTCCTCTCTCAACTTTAGGTCTTTCATTCATTTTGAATATATTTATGTTCATGGTGTAAGTAAGTGCTCCAGTTTTATTCTTTTGCATTTTTCTGTCTAGTTTTCCAAACACCATTTTTTTCAGAGACTGTCTTTTTTCCATTGGATATTCTTTCTTGCTTTGTTAAAGATCAGTTGATCTATAATTGTGGGTCCATTTCTGGGTTTTCTATTCTGTTCCATTGATCTGTGTGTCTACTTTTGCGCCAGTATCATGGTATATATTAAAAAAAATCTTATTTAAGTTCTAGTTAGTTAACACACAGCCCCTAATTGGGCTCTGTGTTACAGTCTGGAGCCTGCTTGGTATTATCTCTCTCCCTCTCTGTCTGCCCCTTCCCCACTCATGTGCGTGCGCGCTCTCTCCCTCTGTCAAAATAAATAAACATTTAGACAAAAAATAGAATACAGTAATGAAACTAAGAATGGGTTCTCTAAAATAATTAATAAAATTGATAACCCCCTAGCCAGACTAACCAAAAGAAAAGAGTAACAAATACATAACATCATGAATGACAGGTACAATCAAATTCAACACCACAGAAATACAATTAGAATTTTTTAAAATGTTTTTATTTATTTTTGAGACAGAGAGAGACAGAGCATGAGCAGGGGAGGGCAGAAAGAGAGGGAGACACAGAATCCAAAGGAGGCTCCAGGTTCTGAGCTGTCAGCACAGAGCCTGACGTGGGGCTCGAACTCATGGACTGTGAGATCATGACCTGAGCTGAAGGCAGATGCTTAACTGACTGAGCCACCCAGATTCCCCAAATACAATTAGAATTTTATGAAAAAAAAAAAAAAAATATATATATATATATATATATATATATATATATATATATGCCAACAAAGTGGGAAATCTGGAAAAAATGGGTACATTCCTAGAAATATACAAATGACAATAACTGAAGCGGGAAAAAATAGAAAATTTTAACAGACTGATAACCAGCAAAAAAATTCAATCAGTAACCAAAAATCTCCAACTAACAAAAGTCCAGGGCCAGACAACTGCACAGGAGAATTGTACCAAAATTTTAAAGAACAGTTAATGCCTATTCTTCTCAAACTATTCCATAAAATAGAGATGTATGAAAAACTTCCAAACTCAGTCTACAAGGCCAGAATTACCTTGATTCCAAAACCAAAGACTCCACTAAAAAGGATAATTACACTGTGCTTGATCTTGATCCTATGAACTGTGAGATCATGACCTGAACTGACATCAAGAGTCAGATGCTTAACTAACTGAGCCACCCAGGTGCTCCACTATTGTTTTGTTGTTGTTGTTGCTGTTGTTTGTTCCTATATCATTTATTTCTTCCCTAATTTTTATTATTTCCCCTCTTATTCTGGCATTAAGCTTAATTTGCTGTTGTTTTGTAGTCCTTTAGGTGTATGGTTAGGTAATGATTTGAGATTTTCCTCCTCTCCTCTTCTGCCCTGTAGGGGCTTTTAAGCACCCAGGGTGTCAGGCATGGTTGTGGAGTATCAGAAACTCCTTAATATGTGCAACAACACTCCCTCTGAAATTCTCAATAATATTCCAAAGAGAAGGTCACCTTTTGTCACACAGAGTGTAACAGGCACAGTGGAGGTTACCATTGCAACTGGTATCAAGGTCTCCCAGGCAGAGCCCTTAAGTTTGTGACCTAGGACAGCAGTGATGTACCTTCAGGGTCGCAGGCCAATTCCACTGCTTCTGGTTTGATCAACCCTGACCTGCAGCCTGATGATGAGGCTGACTCACACTAACACACTATCACAATCTGGACATCATCACAAGCTGGACACAACCCTGATGCCATTAAGAACCTCTCTCCCCAGGGAAGTAAGATAAACACCGGTCTACCATGTCCCACTGCCTTCTGACCACTTCCCCGACCCCACCCCCCATCCTTGCCTATGACCAATACCAGCTCTGCTTTTCTGGTATCACTTGTGTGACAGAAACCAGAGAACTTCACATACTTGCCTAAGTCTACCTTTATGGGCTCAATAAAAATAATCTACCTTATTATTTGAGTCCTAGTGCACACTGAATCACTTTGTTTCAAGAAGGAAAATTAACCCCAATGCTTGTTGCATAGGGGATGGTAAGGAAAGCAACAATTCTGCATGTGTGACCCAGGAGACCCAGGTGCCCTCTGCCAAGCCCCCTACATGTCCCTTGGTTCTGTCCTAGGATTTATTGATCCTTTTTTTATGGCAAATAGCATTTCATTGTAAGGATGTATGTCTATGTGTATGTATGTGTTTGTATGTGTATCACACTCGATTTTTAAAATTCATTAATCTATGAATACTTAGGTTGTTTCCATATCTTCGTGACTGTAAACAATACTGCAATAAACAGAGGTCTATATATCTTTTCAAGTTAGTGTTTCTTATTTCTTAAGATAAATGCCCAGAATTGGAATTTCTGGATCATATGGCAGTTCCATTTGGAAATTTTAAAAAACATCCCTAGAGTTTTCCAAAATGGCTGTCCAAATTTACGTTTTTTAAAATTTTCTTTTTTTTACTTTTTAAAATTTACATCCAAGTTAGTTAGCATATAGTGAAACAATTCTAACAACAATGCACAAGGGTTCCCTTTACTCCGTATACTGACCAACACTTGTTATTTCTTGTCTTTTTGTTATAGCCTTTCTTACAGGTGTGAGATGATATCAAATGGTGGCATTGATTTGTATTTCCTTTATTATTAGTGATATTGAGCACTTTTTCATGTCTTCTTTGGAAAAATGTCTACTCAGATCATCTGTTCATTTTTAAATCAGATTAGATGGGTTTTGTTGTTGTTATTAAGTCATATAAGTTCTTTATGTATTTTGAATATTAGCTCTTTACCATAAATATACTTTATAAACATTTTCTGTAATTTAGTAGAGTGCTTTTTCATTTTGTTGATATGTTCCTTTCTTGTGAAGCTTATAATTTTTATGTAGTCCCATTTATCTTTGCTTTTGTTACCTTTGCTTTTGATGTGAAATCTAAAAAAAAATCAACATCAAGACTGATGACAAGGAGCTTACTACCTTTTTCTTCTAGAAATGGTATAATTTCAAGTCCTACATTCAAAACTTTAATCCATTTTGAGGTAAATTTTGTGCACAAATCTGTGTGTGCAGATTTCCTAACACCGTTAATTGTGACTGTCCTTTGCCCAGGATACACTCATAGATCTTTTGTCATAAATTAATTTACCATGTATACATGGATTTATTTTGGGGCTCTCTATTCTGTTTCATTGAATGGTCTGTCTTTTTATGCTAATACTGTTTTGATTACCATAACTTTAATATAGTTTGAATTCTGGGAGCATGATGTCTCCAGTTTTACTCTTATTTCTCTTTTTTTTTAATATGAAATTTATTGTCAAATTGGTTTCCATACGACACCCAGTGTTCATCCCAACAAGTGCCCTCCTCAATGCCCATCACCCACTTTCCCCTCTCCCCTACCCCATGAACCCTCAGTTTGTTTTCTCTTCATTCTCAAGATTGCTTTGGCTATTCAGGGTCTTTTGCTCCTCCATACAAGTTTTAAGTTTGTTCTATTTCTGTTAAATTTGTCATTGGAATTTCAGTAAAGATTGTGTTGAATGTATAGATTGCATTGTATTACTGGGATTTTAACAATATTCTTCCAATCTATGAATATGGTATATCTCTCCATTTATTTATGTCTTCTTATTCTCTTTCTTTCATAAATTGCTTATGGTTTCAGTATACAGTTGCTTCAACAGCTTGTTTAATTTTGTTCCTTTGAATTTTATTCCTTTTGATGCAATTATGAGTGGATTTTTTTTCTTGATTTCTCTTTGTTAGTTTCTTAGTGTATGGAACTGCAAAATTTATTTGACTATTGATTTTATATCTTACAACTTTATGAATTCATTTATTATTTATACCCGATATTTGGTGCAGTCCTTAGGGTTTTGTACAAATAATATGCTGTCTGCTAATAGTCACTGTTGTGCTTCTTCCTTACAAAATCGGATCTTTTATTTCTTCTTGCCTAGTTGCTCTGGCTTGGACTTCTAATACTATGCTTAATAAAAGTCATTGCAGAGAGCATCCTTGTCTTTTTCTTCATCTGAGGGGAAAACTCTCATCTTTTCACCTCTGAATATAAGGCTATAGTATGGACTTGTCGTATGTGGCCCTTATTATGTCAAGACATTTCTCCTCTATACCCACTTTGTTGAGAGTTTTTATTATAAATGGATGCTGAATTTTGTCAAATGCTTTCTCTGCAACCATTGAGATGATCATATAATTTTTATCCCTTATTTTGTTAATCTGGCTTTTCAAATTGATTGCTTTGCAGAAGTTTAATCATCTCTCATCTCTGGAATAAATCTCACCCAATCATGGTGTATTATTCTTCCAATGTATCTTCAGTGATTCTTCTAAGGTATCTTCTACTGTATTGTTGAAATGGGTTTGCTAATATCTTATTTAGGAATTTCAGACCTATGTTCATCAGGGATTTGGGCCTGTAATTTCCTTCTTGTGGTGCCATTCCCTGATTTGGTATCGAGATAATATTGCCATCCTAAAATGAATTTGGAAATCTTCCCTCCTCTTTTACATTTTGGAGAAGGACTGGTCTTGGTATAATTCACCAGGAAAACTTTTTGATCTGGACTTTTGTTCTTGGGAAGTTTTGGTTACTGATTCAGTATCCTAATTTGTAACCATTCTGTCCAAAACCTCTATTTTTTTAAAGTTTTTATTTAAAATCCAGTTAGTTCACATACAGTGTAATATTACTTTCAGGTGCACAATATAATGATTCAACAATTCCATACAACATCAGATGCTCATCACAAGTGCATCTCTAATCCCCATCACCTGCTTAACCCATCCCACTTCCACTTCCCCTCTGGTAATCATCAGTTTGTCCTCTATAGGTAAGAGTCAGTTACTTAGTTTGCCTCTCTGTCCTTTTTATTCCACTTTGATAATTTGTTTTGTTTCTGAAATTCTACATATGAGTGAAATCATATAGTATTTGCCTTTCTCTGACTGACTTATTTTGCTGAGCATAATAGTTTAGCTCCATCCATGTCATTGCAAATGGTAAGAGTCTATTCTTTTTTATGGCTGAGTAATATTCTATTCCGTATAGATAGATAGATACATACATACATACCAAAACTATCTATCTATCTATCTATCTATCTATCTATCTATCATCTATCATCTATCTATCTTCTATCTATATGGAATGGAAGATACATACCTATATCTATCTATCTATCTATCTATCTATCTATCTAATCTATCTATCATCTATCTATCTATCTATCTATCTACCTACCTAATCACATCACATCTCCTTTATCTATTTATCTGTCAATGGACACTTGGACTGCTTCCATATTTTGACTATTGTAACTAATACTGCAATAAACATAAGATTGTGTGTATTCATTTGACTTTTTGTATATTTGAGTAAATACCCAGTAGTGCAATTGCTGGATCATGTTGGAGCTCAATTTTTAATTTTTGAGGAACCTCCATACTGTTCTCCAGAGTAGCTATACCAATTTGCATTCCCACCAACAGAGAAAGAGTGTTCATTTTTCTCCACCTCAACACACCTGTTGTTTCATGTTTATATGTGTGTGTGTGTGTGTATGTTTTGTTTGTTTGTTTGTTTGTTTGTTTTTTAGTTTTCACCACTGACAGGTGGTGAGGTGATATCTCATTAGGTTTTGACTTGCATTTCACTGATGAAAAATGATGATGAAAATTGTTTCTTGTGTCTTGCCCATCTGTATGTCTTATTTCAGAAGATGTAAATTCAGGTACTCTGTCAATTTTTAATTGAACTATTTGGGGTTTTTTTTGGTGTTGAGTTATATGAGTTACTTACATATTTTTGACATGAACTCTTTATCAGATGTATAATTTATAAATATCTTCTATTCCATGGAATGTGTTTTTATTTTGTTGATTATTTCCATTACTAAAAAGTTCAAAAACGTTTTATTTTGATGTAGTGCCATTAGTTTATTTTTGCTTTTGTTTCCCATTCCTCAGGAGACATATGTAAAGAAATGTTAATATGCTAATGTCAGAGAACTTATTACCTATCTTCTCTTTCAGGATTTTCATGATTTCAGGTTTCTCATTAAGCTTTCAATCCATTTTGTGTTTATGTTTGTGTATAGTGTTAGAAAATTTCTGTTTCATTCTTTTAAGTATAGCTGTCTAGATTAACCAACACAATTTATTGAAAAGACTGTATTTCCCCCCATTGTATACTTTTGACTTTTTTGTCATAGATTAATTAACCATAGTAATGTGGGTTTATTTCTGGGGTCTCTTTCATTTTCCATTGATCTGTCTCTTTTTGTACCAGCACCTTATTATTTTTAATACTACAGCTTTGTCGTATATCTTGAAACCTGGAATTGTGGTACCCCAGCTTTCTTATTTCCCAGTATTGCTTTGGTTCTTTGGGGTCTTATGTGGTTTCATACAAATTTTAGTATTATATGCTTTAGTTTTATAAAATTGCTGTTTGTATTTTGATAGCAATTGCATTGAATCTGTAGATTGCTTTGGTAATTATGGACATTTTGACAATATTAATTCTTCCAATTCATGAGCATGGAATATCTTTTCATTTGTTTGTGTCTTCTATTTCTTTCATTAGTTTTTAAATAGATTTTAGATAACAGGTCTTTCACCTCTTTAGATAACTTTATTCCTAGTTATTCTTTTCTTCTTGGTGTAATTGTGAATTTTTTAAATTTCTTTTTCTGTTACTTTATTGTTATTTAATAGAAATGCTAACAATTTCTGGATATTAACTTTATACCCTGCCACTTTACTGAATTAGTTTATTACTTGTAGTATTGTGTGTGTGTGTGTGTGTGTGTGTGTGCGTGTGTGTGTGTAATAGTTAGGATTTTCTATGTATAGTATCATCTTCCCTGTGAACAGTGACAGTTTAATTTCTTTACCACTGTGGATGTCTTTTATTTATTTTTTTCTTTCTGATTGTGGTGGCTAGGATTTTCAGTACTACACTGAAAAAAAAATTGCAAACGGAGACATCCTTGTCCTGGTTTTGACCTTGGAGGGAAAGCTCTCAACGTTTTCACTATTGAATATGATGAAAGCTGTAGGCTTTTTATGTATTGTCTTTATTATCTCAAGTTAGGTTCCCTCTTATCCCATTTTATTGAGAGTTTTTATCATGACTGGGTATTGTAGTTTGTCATTTTTTTTCTGCATCTATTTAATTATCATATTATTTTTATTCTTCATTTTGTTTTCATGGTGTATAATGATTGATTTGTGAACATTGAACCACCCTTACATCCCAGGAATAAATCCCACCTTATCATGATGAATGGGCTTTTAAATGTATTACTGCATGTGGTTTACTAATATTTTGTTGTGGATTTTTTAATCTATATTCATCAGGGTAATTGGCCTGTAGGTTTTGTGTTTGTGTGGTGTCTTTAGTTTTGGTATTGGAATAATGTTGACCTTCTAGAATATATTTGGAAACATTCCTTCCTCTTATATATTTTTTGGAATATTTTCAGAAGAATAGGCATTAACTTCCCTTTAAATGTCTGGAGAATTCACTTTTGAGTTCATCTGCTCCTGGGCATTTATTTTTTATAGTTTTTGGTTACCAATTCAATTTCTTTACTTTTAAGCAGTCTATTAAGAATTTCTATTCTTTCTTGGTTCAGTATTGGAATGTTTCTAGGTATATTTCTAGGAATTTGTCTATTTTTTATAGGTTGTCCGGGTTGTTGGAATATATTTCTGCATAGTATTATAACTCTTTGTTATTTATGTGGTATCAGTTTTTATTGCTCCTCTCTAATTTTGATATTATTTGTTTGGGTCCTTTTTTTCCCTTCATGAATCTGGCTAAGGGTTTTTAGATAAACCTTAAAGTTTTAATCTTTTTGTAGAGCATACTGTTGGTTTCAATGATTTTTTCTATTTTGTCTTTAGTCTTTAAAGCATTTATTTTTCTCTGATACTCATTATTTCCTTTCTTCTACTCACCTTGGGATTTGTTTTTGTCTATTTTTCTAGTTCCTTTATGTGTAAGATAAAGGATTGTTTAGTTGATTTTTTGAAATAGGCCTATATTGTTATATACTTCTGATCTTTAATGGCTTTACCTGTGCCTCAGGTTTTGAAAAATTATTTTTTTATTTGTTTCAATGTATTTTTTTATTTCTTCTTTCATTGATCGATCCTCTGTCCCATTATTATTATTTTTTTTGATATCATGTTGTTTACCTTCCACATTTGTGGGTCTTTTTCCCAGTTTTTTTTTCTTGTAATTTATTTCTAGTTTCATAGCATTGTGGTCGGAAAAATGCATGGTTTGATTTCAATTGTCTTAATTTTATTGAGGCTTGTTTTATGGCTTAACATGTGATAAATTCTGTAGAATATTGCATGGGTATTTGAAAAGAGTGTGTATTCTTTTAGTGTTGGATAAAATGTTCTGTATATCTGCTATGCCCATCTGGCCCAATGTGTCATCAGAACACATTGCTTTCTTATTGATTTTCTGTCTGGATGATCTATCCATTGTTTTAAGTAAAGTGTTAAATTACCTTACTATTAATGTATCACGATCACTTTGTCTATGTATGTTTGTTAATATTTGCTTTTATGTACTTAGGTGCTTCAATTTTGGGTACATAGATATTTACAATTATTATATCCTTTTGTTTGATTGATCTTATGTAATATCCTTCTTTGTCTCTTGTTACAGTTTTCATTTAAAAGTCTACTGTATGTGATATAAGTATTGCTACCCTGGCTTTTTTTTTTTCCACCACTACCATTTGCATGATGAATGTTTTTCCATCCTTTCACTTTCAGTCTATAGTGTCTTTAGGTCTGAGATGAATCTCCTATAGGCAGTATATAGATGGGTCTCATTCTTTGATTTAATTCATTTTGCCACTCTATGTCTTTTGATTGGAGCATTTAGGTCATTTACATTTAATGCAATTATTGTACTTATTGCCATTAAAATTTTTTTTCTGGTTGATTTTGTAATTCTTCTTTGTTCTTTTTTTCTTGTTCTATTTCTTTGTGATTGATGATTTTCTATACTATTTTTCCTTTTATTTTTTGTGTTTGTGTCATAGGTTTTGTATTTATGCTTACCATGTGATTGATATATAATGTCCTAAATAACTATCAGTCCATAGTAATTTTATGGCCATTTAAGTGCAAACACATTCTAGAAAAAAAAGAGAAAAAGGAAATTTTCACTTCTCAGTCCTTGTTATTCCCTGCTTAGCATTTTATGTATATGTAGACATATTTTACATCTTTTTATTCATATTTTTCTAATGTTTAATTATGGCCTTTTATTTTCCATTTAAAGAAAACCTTTTAACATTTCTTTTAAGTCTTTCTTAGTGGTGATAAACCCCTTTATCTTTTTTTGTTTGCAAACTCTTTATCTTTCCTTCAAATCTGAATTATAACATTGCTGGGTAGAATATACTTCTTTGTAAGTTGTTTTCTTTTTCCTTTCAGCACTTTGAGTATAACATACCACTCTCTTCTGTCTTGCAAAGTTTGTAATAAATAATCAGCTGATAGTCTAATAAGTTTTCCCTTGTAGATAGCTTTTGTTTCTCTTGTGCTGCTTTAATATTCTCTTTGTATTTAACCTTTGACATTTCCATTACTATGTGCTGGTGTGTGGACTTCCTTGTGTTTATTGTATTTGGAAGTCTCTGTGCCTATTGGACTTGAATGTCTATTTCCCTCCTTATGTTAGGGAACTTTTCAGTGATTATTTCTTTAAAAAGTTTTCTATACTTTTCACTCTCTCTCTCTTCTTCTTCTGTGGCACTTATAATGTGAATGTTCACTTGATGTTGTCCAAATGATCTCTTAATCTCCCCTCATTTTGTTAAATTCTTGTCTCTTTACACTGTTCAATTTGTGTACTTTCCATTATCCTGTCATCCAGATTACTGATACTTTCTGCATCTTCTAATCTATTGATTTTCTGCCAGTGTATTTTTTATTTCAGTTATTTCATTCTTCAGTTCTGATTGGTTCTTTTAAATATTTTCCTTCTCTTTATTAAAATTCTCACTGAGTTGTTCCATTGTTTTCTCCAATCTTTATGTTCATTATTTTAAATTCTTTATCAGGTATATTGCTTATCTCTGCTTCATTTAATTCTTTTTCTGAGTCTTTTTCTTGTTCTTTCTTTTGGAGCACATTCCTGTGCTCCTACTTTGTTTGACTCCTACTTTGTTTGACTCTCTGTGTTTGTTGCCCTATGGATTAGGTGAAATATTTATCTCTAAAGTTGAAAGAGTGGTCTTGTGTATATTATCCCCTTTGCAAACTATGTGTGGTTGGTGACTTGTGCTGTCTGGCTGGAGTTGTGGCTGTATATGTTAGTTACTCTTTTAAACCATAGCTTTTTACAGAGAGATCAAGAAAAAAATGGTAAATTAAAAAGAAGAAAACTGATAAAGAAAATGAAGGAAACATTCAAAAAGAAAGAAAAAAGGACACAAAGTAAGGAAGAAGAAAGAAAGAAGGAAAACTTGAAAGAAAGGAGAACTGGGAAGAAAATAATAAAACCAAAAAGAAAAAAAAAAGCAAAGAGAAGACAAATTTTAAAAAGTAAATAAAGGGGCGCCTGGGTGGCGCAGTCAGTTAAGCGTCCGACTTCAGCCAGGTCACGATCTCGCGGTCCGTGAGTTCGAGCCCCACGTCAGGCTCTGGGCTGATGGCTCGGAGCCTGGAGCCTGTTTCTGATTCTGTGTCTCCCTCTCTCTCTGCCCCTCCCCCGTTCATGCTCTGTCTCTCTCTGTCCCAAAAATAAATAAATAAAAAAAAAAAAGTAAATAAAATAAAATAAAGCAGTAACAATTTTTAAAAGTGCAAATATGTAACTTGTTCTCTGTGCCCCAACATCACAGAGTGGCCAGCATGGGCTTGTGGTCCTTGGTCTTGCTGAGGTTGCAAACTCACAATCAGCTGGACTTTGCTCCAGACTGTGCTTTCAAGGTGGAAGGGGAGAGAGGGTTCTCACAGTTCCTCTCCCTTTTTAAATTATGCTTGTTTTTGTTAGTTTGTTTTTTATTCTGTGTCCCAGTACCTCTTGGTTTGTGTGGGTTTGTGGACACTGGGTATGCTGAAGTCACACACTCACTAAGCTATCCTGACCTTCCCATTATGGTGTCTGGACCCTGCTCTAGTCTAGACTCTTAAGGTGAGGTGTGTAAACTGCATTGTTCTCCACTCCCTTTGACCTGGAGAGCTTTCCCACAGTTTTTCCACCACTTGACAGTGTTCTACTGTTGTCTCTTTTATACGTTAGTTGCTTCTTTTCTGTGCCCAATTACAGGATCTGTTCCTGGTCCCTCAGTTCTGTCCCTCCACATTGCTGGTCACAGCTTTGGGGGTGGGATTTTCCTTTGTTACTATGTCTCCATTTCTCTTGCTATTCTCTTGAGGTTCTGTTTTTGATTGTTCAATAGCTGTTCAGTCAGGCCCAAGTTTTTCTTCAGGAGAAATTTTTCTATTAATAGGTGTAATTTGATGTGCTCCCTGGAGGAGGTGGGTTCAAACTCTTTCTACATTTCCATCTTAAACTGGAACTCTAAGACAAAGTTTCAGTTTTATTTTTTTGCATGTGAATATCCAGTTTTCCTAACACCACTTATACAAAACTATCCTTTCCTAATTGTGTATCCTTTGTGTCTGTGTTAAATATTACTTGAACATATACATGGGTTTATATCTGGGCTCTTATTTCTGTTCCATTTATTTATGAATCTGTTTTTATTCCAGGATTATGCTATTTTGACTATATTATAGATTTGTAATATAGATTGAAATTGAAAAGCAGAATGCCTCTATCTCTGTTATTTGTCAATATTTTATTATTATTATTATTATTTACTTTTCAGGGACACTTGTGGCTACATACAAATCTTAAAACTGAAAAATACCCTTGGAATTTTAACAAGGGTCGCATTGAATATGTAGATTGTTTTTTGTAGTGTGGATATATTAACAATATTAATTCTTCCAATTCAAAAATATGGAATATCTCTTTTTTAAGTTTTTATTTAAATTCCAGTTAATTAACATAGAGTGTAATATTAGTTTCATGTATACAATATAGTAATTCAACACTTCTCTACACCAGTGTTCATCACAACAAATGCACTCCTTAATCTCCATCGCCAATTTAAATTCCCCCAAACAGCTCCCCTCAGGTAACCATCAGTTTGTTCTCTAGAGTTAACAGTCTGTTTCTTGTTTTGCCTCTCTCTCTCTTAAGTAAAATAATTCAGTCAGAGAAAGAAAAATACCGTATGATTTCATTCCTATGTAGAATTTAAGAAACAAAATAAATTAGAAAAGGGAAAATGGAATATCTTTCCATCTGTTCCATCTATAATTTCTCTCTATAATTTCTCACTTTATTGTGTACAAGTATTTCACTTCCTTGGTTGGATTTATACCTATGTATTGTATTATTTTTGATGCAATTATAAATGAGACTTTTTTCTTTTTTTCTTTTTTTTTTTTTTTTAATAATAGTAAGGGATTTTAATACCTTACTTACATCAAAGGATAGATCATTCAGGCAGAAAATCAATTAGGAAACATTAGCCTTAAATGACATGTAGGACCAGATGGACTGACAGATAATATACAGAACACTGCATCCAAAAGCACCAGAATACACATTCTTCTTAAGTGCACGTGAGACATTTTCTCAGATGGATCATATGTTAGCCCACAAAACAAGTCTTTTTTTTTTTTTTTTTTTTTTTCTTTTTTAATATATGAAATTTACTGTCAAATTGGTTTCCATACAACACCCAGTGCTCATCCCAAAAGGTGCCCTCCTCAATACCCATCACCCACCTGCCCTCCCTCCCACCCTGCCCTCCCTCCCACCCCCCATCAACCCTCAGTTTGTTCTCAGTTTTTAACAGTCTCTAATGCTTTGGCTCTCTCCCACTCTAACCTCTTTTTTTTTTTTTTTCCTTCCCCTCCCCCATGGGTTTCTGTTATGTTTCTCAGGATCCACATAAGAGTGAAACCATATGGTATCTGTCTTTCTCTGTATGGCTTATTTCACTTAGCATCACACTCTCCAGTTCCATCCATGTTGCTACAAAAGGCCATATTTCATTTTTTCTCATTGCCACGTAGTATTCCATTGTGTATATAAACCACAATTTCTTTATCCATTCATCAGTTGATGGACATTGAGGCTCTTTCCATAATTTGGCTATTGTTGAGAGTGCCGCTATAAACATTGGGGTACAGGTGCCCCTATGCATCAGTACTCCTGTATCCCTTGGATAAATTCCTAGCAGTGCTATTGCTGGGTCATAGGGTAGGTCTATTTTTAATTTTCTGAGGAACCTCCACACTGCTTTCCAGAGCGGCTGCACCAATTTGCATTCCCACCAACAGTGCAAGAGGGTTCCTGTTTCTCCACATCCTCTCCAGCATCTATAGTCTCCTGATTTCTTCATTTTGGCCACTCTGACTGGCGTGAGGTGGTATCTGAGTGTGGTTTTGATTTGTATTTCCCTGATAAGGAGCGACGTTGAACATCTTTTCATGTGCCTGTTGGCCATCCGGATGTCTTCTTTAGAGAAGTGTCTATTCATGTTTTCTGCCCATTTCTTCACTGGGTTATTTGTTTTTCGGGTGTGGAGTTTGATGAGCTCTTTATAGATTTTGGATACTAGCCCTTTGTCCGATGTGTCATTTGCAAATATCTTTTCCCATTCCGTTGGTTGCCTTTTAGTTTTGTTGGTTGTTTCCTTTGCTGTGCAGAAGCTTTTTATCTTCATAAGGTCCCAGTAATTCACTTTTGCTTTTAATTCCCTTGCCTTTGGGGATGTGCCGAGTAAGAGATTGCTACGGCTGAGGTCAGAGAGGTCTTTTCCTGCTTTCTCCTCTAAGGTTTTGATGGTTTCCTGTCTCACATTCAGGTCCTTTATCCATTTTGAGTTTATTTTTGTGAATGGTGTGAGAAAGTGGTCTAGTTTCAACCTTCTGCATGTGGCTGTCCAGTTCTCCCAGCACCATTTGTTAAAGAGACTGTCTTTTTTCCATTGGATGTTCTTTCCTGCTTTCTCAAAGATGAGTTGGCCATACGTTTGTGGGTCTAGTTCTGGGGTTTCTATTCTATTCCATTGGTCTATGTGTCTGTTTTTATGCCAATACCATGCTGTCTTGATGATGACAGCTTTGTAGTAGAGGCTAAAGTCTGGGATTGTGATGCCTCCTGCTTTGGTCTTCTTCTTCAAAATTACTTTGGCTATTCGGGGCCTTTTGTGGTTCCATATGAATTTTAGGATGGCTTGTTCTAGTTTCGAGAAGAATGCTGGTGCAATTTTGATTGGGATTGCATTGAATGTGTAGATAGCTTTGGGTAGTATTGACATTTTGACAATATTTATTCTTCCAATCCATGAGCAGGGAATGTCTTTCCATTTCTTTATATCTTCTTCAATTACCTGCATAAGCTTTCTATAGTTTTCAGCATACAGATCTTTTACATCTTTGGTTAGATTTATTCCTAGGTATTTTATGCTTCTTGGTGCAATTGTGAATGGGATCAGTTTCTTCATTTGTCTTTCTGTTGCTTCATTGTTAGTGTATAAGAATGCAACTGATTTCTGCACATTGATTTTGTATCCTGCAACTTTGCTGAATTCATGTATCAGTTCTAGCAGACTTTTGGTGGAGTCTATCGGATTTTCCATGTATAATATCATGTCATCTGCAAAAAGCGAAAGCTTGACTTCATCTTTGCCAATTTTGATGCCTTTGATTTCCTTTTGTTGTCTGATTGCTGATGCTAGAACTTCCAGCACTATATTAAACAGCAGTGGTGACAGTGGGCATCCCTGTCGTGTTCCTGATCTCAGGGAAAAAGCTCTCAGTTTTTCCCCGTTGAGGATGATGTTAGCTGTGGGCTTTTCATAAATGGCCTTTATGATCTTTAAGTATGTTCCTTCTATCCCGACTTTCTCAAGGGTTTTTATTAAGAAAGGGTGCTGGATTTTGTCAAAGGCCTTTTCTGCATCGATTGACAGGATCATATGGTTCTTCTCTTTTTTGTTGTTAATGTGATGTATCACGTTGATCGATTTGCGAATGTTGCACCAGCCCTGCATCCCAGGAATGAATCCCACTTGATCATGGTGAATAATTCTTTTTATATGCTGTTGAATTCGATTTGCTAGTATCTTATTAAGAATTTTTGCATCCATATTCATCAGGGATATTGGCCTGTAGTTCTCTTTTTTTACTGGGTCTCTGTCTGGTTTAGGAATCAAAGTAATACTGGCTTCATAGAATGAGGCTGGAAGTTTTCCTTCCCTTTCTATTTCTTGGAATAGCTTGAGAAGGATAGGTATTATCTCTGCTTTAAATGTCTGGTAGAACTCCCCTGGGAAGCCATCTGGTCCTGGACTCTTATTTGTTGGGAGATTTTTGATAACCGATTCAATTTCTTCGCTGGTTATGGGTCTGTTCAAGCTTTCTATTTCCTCCTGATTGAGTTTTGGAAGAGTGTGGGTGTTTAGAAATTTGTCCATTTCTTCCAGGTTGTCCAATTTGCTGGCATATAATTTTTCATAGTATTCCCTGATAATTGTTTGTATCTCTGAGGGATTGGTTGTAATCATTCCATTTTCATTCATGATTTTATCTATTTGGGTCATCTCCCTTTTCTTTTTGAGAAGCCTGGCTAGAGGTTTGTCAATTTTGTTTATTTTTTCAAAAAACCAACTCTTGGTTTCGTTGATCTGCTCTACAATTTTTTTAGATTCTATATGGTTTATTTCTGCTCTGATCTTTATTATTTCTCTTCTTCTGCTGGGTTTAGGCTGCCTTTGCTGTTCTGCTTCTATTTCCTTTAGGTGTGCTGTTAGATTTTGTATTTCGGATTTTTCTTGTTTCTTGAGATAGGCCTGGATTGCAATGTATTTTCCTCTCAGGACTGCCTTCGCTGCATCCCAAAGCGTTTGGATTGTTGTATTTTCATTTTCGTTTGTTTCCATATATGTTTTAATTTCTTCTCTAATTGCCTGGTTGACCCACTCATTCGTTAGTAGGGTGTTCTTTAACCTCCATGCTTTTGGAGGTTTTCCAGACTTTTTCCTGTGGTTGATTTCAAGCTTCATAGCATTGTGGTCTGAAAGTATGCATGGTATAATTTCAATTCTTGTAAACTTATGAAGGGCTGTTTTGTGACCCAGTATATGATCTATCTTGGAGAATGTTCCATGGGCACTCGAGAAGAAAGTATATTCTGTTGCTTTGGGATGCAGAGTTCTAAATATATCTGTCAAGTCCATCTGATCCAATGTATCATTCAGGGCCCTTGTTTCTTTATTGACTGTGTGTCTAGATGATCTATCCATTTCTGTAAGTGGGGTGTTAAAGTCCCCTGCAATGACCACATTCTTATCGATAAGGTTGCTTATGTTTATGAGTAATTGTTTTATATATCTGGGGGCTCGGGTATTTGGCGCATAGACATTTATAATAGTTAGCTCTTCCTGGTGGATAGACCCTGTGATTATTATATAATGCCCTTCCTCATCTCTTGTTACAGCCTTTAATTTAAAGTCTAGTTTGTCTGATATAAGTATGGCTACTCCAGCTTTCTTTTGGCTTCCAGGAGCATGATAGATAGTTCTCCATCCCCTCACTCTCAATCTAAAGGTGTCCTCAGATCTAAAATGAGTCTCTTGTAGACAGCAAATAGATGGGTCTTGTTTTTTTATCCATTCTGATACCCTATGTCTTTTGGTTGGCGCATTTAATCCATTTACATTCAGTGTTATTATAGAAAGATATGGGTTTAGAGTCATTGTGATGTCTGTATGTTTTATGCTTGTAGTGATGTCTCTGGTACTTTGTCTCACAGGATCCCCCTTAGGATCTCTTGTAGGGCTGGTTTCGTGGTGACAAATTCCTTCAGTTTTTGTTTGTTTGGGAAGACCTTTATCTCTCCTTCTATTCTAAATGACAGACTTGCTGGATAAAGGATTCTCGGCTGCATATTTTTTCTGTTTAGCACACTGTAGATATCGTGCCAAGCCTTTCTGGCCTGCCAAGTTTCAAAGGAGAGATCAGTCACGAGTCTTATAGGTCTCCCTTTATATGTGAGGGCACGTTTATTCCTTGCTGCTTTCAGAATTTTCTCTTTATCCTTGTATTTTGCCAGTTTCACTATGATATGTCGTGCAGAAGATCGATTCAAGTTACGTCTGAAGGGAGTTCTCTGTGCCTCTTGGATTTCAATGCCTTTTTCCTTCCCCAGTTCAGGGAAGTTCTCAGCTATAATTTGTTCAAGTACCCCTTCAGCACCCTTCCCTCTCTCTTCCTCCTCTGGGATACCAATTATGCGTATATTATTTTTTTTTAGTGTATCACTTAGTTCTCTAATTTTCCCCTCATACTCCTGGATTTTTTTATCTCTCTTTCTTTCAGCTTCCTCTTTCTCCATAACTTTATCTTCTAGTTCACCTATTCTCTCCTCTGCCTCTTCAAGCCGAGCCATCGTGGATTCCATTTTGTTTTGCAATTCGTTTAAAGCGTTTTTCAACTCCTCGTGACTGTCCCTTAGTCCCTCGATCTTTGTGGCAAGAGATTCTCTGCTGTCCTGTATACTGTTTTCAAGCCCAGCGATTAATTTTATGACTATTATTCTAAATTCACTTTCTGTTATATTATTTAAATCCTTTTTGATCAGTTCATTAGCTGTTGTTATTTCCTGGAGATTCTTCTGAGGAGAATTCTTCCGTTTGGTCATTTTGGAGAGTCCCTGGCGTGGTGAGGACCTGCAGTGCACTTCCCCTGTGCTGTGGTGTATAACTGGAGTTAGTGGGCGGGGCCGCAGTTCGACCCGATGTCTGCCCCCAGCCCACTGCTGGGGCCACAGTCAGACTGGTGTGTGCCTTCTCTTCCCCTCTCCTAGGGGCGGGATTCACTGTGGGGTGGCGTGTCCCGTCTGGGCTACTTGCACACTGCCAGGCTTGTGTTGCTGGGGATCTGGCGTATTAGCTGGGGTGGGTAGGCAAGGTGCACGGGGGCTGGAGGGGCAGGCTTAGCTCGCTTCTCCTTAGGTGATCCACTTCAGGAGGAGCCCTGTGCCAGCGGGAGGGAGTCAGATCCGCTGCCGGAGGTTTGGCTCCGCAGAAGCACAGAGTTGGGTGTTTGCGCTGAGCGAGCAAGTTCTCTGGCAGGAACTGGTTCCCTTTGGGATTTTGGCTGGGGGATGGGCGGGGGAGATGGCGCTGGCGCCTTTGTTCCCCGCCAAGCTGAGCTCTGCCGTCCGGGGGCTCAGCAGCTCTCCCTCCCTTTGTCCTCCAGCCTTCCCACTTTCTGAGCAGAGCTGTTAACTTATGACCTCCCAGACGCTAAGTCACGCTTGCTGTCGGAACACAGTCCGTCCGGCCCCTCCGCTTTTGCCAGCCAGACTCGGGGGCTCTGCTTGGCCGGCGAGCCGCCCCTCCGCCCCGGCTCCCTCCCGCCAGTCCGTGGAGGGCGCACCGCCTCGCCCCCCTTCCTACCCTCTTCCGTGGGCCTCTAGTCTGCGCTTGACTCCGGAGACTCCCTTCTGCTAATCCTCTGGAGGTTTTCTGGGTTCTTTAGGCAGGTGTAGGTGGAATCTAAGTGATCGGCAGGACGCGCTGTGAGCCCCGCGTCCTCCTACGCCGCCATCTTCCGGAACCCCCGGGACTTTTTTCTTAATTTCTTTTCCTAATTGTTCATTATTAGTTTGTTAGAAAGAACATAATTTTGCGTAGTGTTTTTTTTTTTTTATTTTGAAACTTTACTAAATTCATTTTTAGTTCCAACAGGCTTTTTTTCTTTAAAGAGGGACTTGGAGGGGGTTCCTGGGTGGCTCAGTTGGTTGAGCGTCTAACTTGGGCTCAGTCATGATCTGGAGATTTGTGAGTTTGGGTTCCACATCAGGCTGTGTGCTGACAGCTGGGAGCCTGCAGCCTGTTTCAAACTCTGTGTCTCCATCTCTCACTGCCCCTCCCCTGCTCATGTTCTGTCTCTGTCTCTCAAAAATAAATAAATGTTAAAAAAAAATTAAAGGAGGACCTGGAGCCTTTAAAATTCTTTGTATATAATAAGGTCATGTCATCTGCAAATAGACAATTTTGCTTCTTCCTTTTTAATATGCATGTTTTTCATTTCTTTTTCTTGCCCTGTTTTCTTGACTGACTTCCCTCTGCTTCTGTGTTTCTAATTGTTTATCAATTTTGCTGATATTTTAAATAATTTTTAATGTTTATTTATATTTGAGAAATAGAGACAGAGTACGAACGAGTGTGAGGGTAAGAGAGAGAGGGAGACAGAACCTGAAGCAGGCTCCAGGCTCTGAGCTGTCAGCACAGAGCCGGAAGTGGGGCTCAAACCCACAAACCGCGAGATATGACCTGAGCCCAAGTAAGACACTTAAATAATTGAGCCACCCAGGTGTCCCAATTTTGCTGATATTTTAAATAAATTTTCGTTTCTTTGATTTTATTTTTCCTTTAAGTTTCTCTTTTATTTTCCTTTAACATAACCTTTGTAAATTTTTTTCTTTTTAATTTCCTTTTAGTTTTCTAATTACTTCATGTGTTAAGTTGGTGATGGATTTGAGATATTTCTTCTCTTTTATGTTAACCGCTTACATTCGTAAATTTTACTGAGCACTGCATAGCTGCGTCCCATACAATTAGTGTGCTGTGATTTAGTTTTGTTTTATATCAGTGATTGTTTTTAAAGTTATTTATTTAAAGAGAGAGAGAGCAAGAGAAAGTGAGGCAGAAGCAAGAGAGTAGAAGAGAGAGAATCCTAAGGGGGCTCTCTGTTGTCAGCACAGAGCCTGATGGGGGTGCCATCTCAGGTTAGATCATGATCTGAGCCTAAAGGAAGAGTCAAATGTCCAACCAAGTGAGCCACCCAGGCACCTTTTATCTCAGTGATTTTTAAATTTTCGTTTCATTTCTCCTTCTGCTTAAAATGTTTTGTTTTATTCCTATATATTTGTGATTTTTTTCAGATTTTCTGTTATTGATTTCTAAATTAATTATTTTGTGGTTAGAAAAGGTACTTTATATAATAGTTTCAATACTTGCAAGTTTTTTAAAAATTTATTTTGTAGCTTAATATATGGTCTTACCTGGAGAATATGTTATATACAATTAAGTAGCTTATGTATTCTGCTGTGGTTGGGAGGATTGGTCTATATATTTCTGTTAGATGTAACTGCTTTAGTGTTTTTTGAGTGTTTGATTTCCTTCCCTGTATTTTATCTAATGGCTCTCTCCAATATTGACAGTGGAATATTTAAGCCTCCAACTGTTATTTTGGAACTCTTTTTCCCTTGAATTATGCCAATTTTTGTTTCATATACTTTTATATCAAATATAATATATAGTATATGTATTCTTTCACATATTTCATGTATTTTGGAAAAAGTCCTTTGTGTCTTGTAAGAAATTTTGTCTTAAAATCTGTTTATCTGTTTTGTCTTTATAATCATAGTCATTCCTTCTCTCTTTTGTTTTTTTCTTTTTTTGTGTGTAGAATATAACTTTCTCATCATTTCACTTTATTTTTTTAAATTTTTTTTTAACGTTTTTATTTATTTTTGAGACAGAGAGAGACAGAGCATGAAGGGGGGAGGGGCAGAGAGAGAAGGAGACACAGAATCGGAAGCAGGCTCCAGGCTCTGAGCCATCAGCCCAGAGCCTGACGCGGGGCTCGAACTCACGGACCATGAGATCCGTGAGATCGTGACCTGAGCCGAAGTCGGACGCTTAACCGACTGCGCCACCCAGGCGCCCCTCATCATTTCACTTTAAACCCATTTGTGTATTTGATCTAAAATGAGTCTTTTGGATAAAGTATGGTCAAATTATGTTTTTTTTAGTCCATTTTTCCTGTCTCTGCTTCTTGGTTGGAGAGTTAATCTGTTTACATTTAATATAACTTAATACAATATAATTTAATTTAATATAGTTATAGGTAAGAAATAACTAAATTTTTCTATTTTCTGATTTTTAAAATATGTCATGGTTATTTTGTTCCTTAATTCCTTCATTACTGCTGTGTTTTGTTTTAGAAATTTACCTTCTAGTGGACAATTTGTTTTCCTTCTCATTTTGTTTAATATGTGCTTTTTAGTTTATAGTTAGTGACAATCCAAGTGATTTCTATTGTCTTTCATTAGTTTTATTTAATATTAACTTAGTTTCAATAGTATACCAAAATTAAGCCCCATTTTCCTTCATGTTATATCACAAGTTACATTTTTTATATGTCTTCCCATCAATATAGATTTGTAATTTTTGTTTTAGGTAACTGGAGAATAATATAGTAATTTTAGAGGGGTTACAAACCAATTATAAAGTTATATTCATTTTATATTTTCTGTGCATTTCCCTTTTTTGGTGTTCTTATTTCTTCTAGTGGATTTGGTTTACAGCCTACATACTTTAATTCTAACACGAAAGACACTAGTTTTTAGCATTTCTGGTGAACAGTTCTACTAGCAATCGACTCTCCCAGTTTTTGTAGATCTGGGAATGCATTTTTTTCTGTTTAATTTTTGAAGGCCAGATTTCTAGACTTCGAATTTCTGACTGACAGCTTTTTTTTTTTTTCAGTATTGTGAATACATCATTCTACCACTTTATGGCTTCTGATGAATTTTTTTTTTTTTTTACTTATTCAGAATCTTTTATATGTTATAGTTTGCTTTTCTCTTGCTGTTTTTAAGTTTGCTTTCTGCTTTCAATAGTTTTGTTATGATGTTCCTCTATGTGAATCTCTCAGTTTATCCTATTTGGGATTTATTAAGATTCTTGGATGTGTATTTCCATGACTTTCATCAGATTTTGAATGTTTCAGCCATTTTTTTCTTAACATGAACTTTCTGTCCCATTCTCTCCCCTTTTTCATGAGAGATTCCCATTATGGTTTTTTTCCCCACAAGTTTCATGATATAACACTGTCCCAAAGTCTCTGTCCATTTTTAAAATAATGCTTTTTATTTTATCCCTCAGATTGAACATTCTTAATTGATCTATCTTCATGTTCTATCTCCTAAAATCTTCTCTTGTGACACTATGGTGACTTTTCCTTTCTGTTAATTTAGTCTCCCAACTCCAGAATTTTTATTTCCATTTTTTTAAAACCTCTATTTATAAATATTTTATTTATTGATGTTCTATATTTAAGTAGGCATTGTTCTTTTTTGTTTTCTTTATTTCTTTGGTAATGATTTCCTTTAGCTCCTTGAATATATTAAAATTAGTTTATGTAAAATCTTTTCTAAGGTTTCTGCAGATACAATTTCTGTAAATTTCTTTTTCTTTTTCCTATGTAGGGACCATTCTTTCTGTTTTCCTTTGTCAGTTTCTTATTTTGCTGAAAACTGATTATTTATATTATAAAGGGGTAACCTTGGAAATCAGATTTTTCCAACAACAGAGTTTGCAAAGTTGTCAAAGTTGTTCTTTTTTGATTAACATTCTGAATTAAATTTATGAAGTATGTATCCATTCTTGTTTTATTATAGATTTTTAATGTTTATTTATTTATTTTTGAGAGACACACAGAGAGAGAAAGAGTGAGCAGGGGAGAGTCAGAGAGAGAGAGGGAGATAGAACCTTAAGCAGGCTCTGCACTGTCAACACAGAGCCTGATGTGGGGCTCGAACTCACAGAGTATGAGGTCGTGACCTGAGTCGAAACCAAGAGTCAGATGTTGAACTGTCTGAGCCACCCAGGTGTCCCGCCCTCTATCCAATTTTGACGGTGTCCACTGAAGTCTCTATTTCATTAACCTAATCATCAACTATTAAGTTGACAGGGATTTTCTTAAACAACTGGAAAACAAATACTATTCTACAGTCTTTGTCAATGGGCTTATGTATACTTTGTATATGTATATGTATGCCTTATGTATATTTTGGGGCATTCCTTTACTCTAAACAGGTAGTTTATGATTCTGCCTGAGTCATAACTTATTGCCTGATTACAGACTAAGGGTAAGACAATAGTGAGAGATTAGGGCATTTTCAGGTTTCTTTTGAATGTGCACCCAGCCCTGGACATGTACTTGAATTGTAGGTTCACAAGGTCATGTGGGTGACGTTTAAATCCCTTATTCTCTAAAGCAAATCATTCCCCAGGCTTTCTTCCCCCAATCACTAATGGGTTTGATATTAAATACTTTTTCAAATGTTCTCTGGGTATCCACCTGAGCCTTGGAGAGTTCTAAATTAGGTGAAAGACCTTTGTGATAATCCTTCATGGAGCCATCAGACAAGTAAAAATATACCACCACAATTACACATGAATAAAGTCTATTTTGCTCCTGCAAGTATTCGTAATCTACACTGCAAATGTGGACTGGGGAGCAGAGAGTGAGATCAGAGTAAATTAAAGGGCAAAAAGCTCTTTTACCAAATATAAACTGTTTTCCCTTCATTAAGGATTCAAATGATTGTTGTAAACCCTTGAATAATTTCCATAGTTCTGACAGTCTTGCTCAATTTATTTGCTGCTTTTGTAGGGAGGTGGAAGTTTGGACGTTTACTCTGCTATTTTTGCTAACAATACTCCTAATTTTGTTTTTTAAAGCCAGTTTTTACTAACAATATTATCTTATACCTAGTTATTCAGTGGATGATTTTTCATGTCACACACACACACACACACACACACACACACACACAGTTCTCCCCACAAGGTGATATGTCATGTAGAAACTCCAGAATTCCCCAAGACCCTCAGTGAAGACATTCAGACATACTTGTTGATCAAGTGAATTTTAAGTGAAGTAGTTTCTTGTTTAAGAAACTTCACACTTAAAGATACATTGGAAGATACCAAAATGTTTGCATAACATCTACAAAGACCAAATGACAACTTGCATTTCAACAGAAACCAGGTAATGGGCAGGTCAGACTTTCTGGCTAACAAGCTACAAACATCCAGTGGGTGCTGGTTTATCTAAGACTACTTTTTACCTGACACAATAGAACATATAATATTCTGTGAATACTTATGGAAAAGAGCAAGGAATGCTTCTGATTCTGAAGTACTGACTACTTCCCAGAATAAGCCTCAATCTAAGTGAAGATAGTTATGTGGGCAGAGTCTTAGAATAGCATTTCCTGATAACTTTAACTTTTACCCCATTCCCAATCCTTTTTTATCCAGTGGAACCAAGGTGTTTGAGAAAAAAAGAATCATTATAGAGAAATATGTTTAAATTAATCAAACACATTGTGCATCATTCGTCTCTATATTTTGCCTAAAACAACGTCTATTTGAGTAATGGTATCCCTCAAGAGTGATTGTCTTACATATGTGTATCCAAACATTTAGTGTTTGCTTAATGCACATGAACTAGAAAGGGGGGTGAATGATAACTACTTCAACAAGCCCCAAAACTGATAAAGCCTCAAAGTGGAAAGTTATTTCTAACTCACATAAAGTCTGAATCAGACCTTTGTTATCAATTGAGACCTCCTTTCCACATGGTAATGAAGACACCCATGCTCTTTTTATTTTGTAGTTCTGCTATCTTTACTCTGTGACTTGGTTTCTCAGGACCTACCTGTAAAAGAGTTGCAAAAGACATGGAGGAGCATGCCTAAGAGAGTCTTAGTAGTCAGGACTGAAATGAGTTTATATCAATTTCACTAACATTTCATTAGTCAAAATTAAATCACACAGCCACAACTGAAAAGGAGCTTAAGAAATGAAGATGAGCTGAGTGCATAGAAAGTAGAACTAGAAAGTCAATGGAGAGCAGTACAGTCTTTTCCAAAATTATTTAAATTTACACCTATACCACGATTCTACACAGACTGTTCAGAATTTATTGTTTTCAATGATCTTGGTTGTCCTGAGATCCATCTTTCAGGATTTACTGGATTATACTGATAATTTCATAACAAATAATTTTATTCTATTGTTTAATTGAAAGACTTGTAGCTTTATTATATTTTCTGCTATGTCAAAATATTGTTAATATATATATTTTATTTTTGTGTACACTTGCATATAATGAGTAGCATTTTTTTATCTTGGAATATATGTATAAGTAGAATTTATTGTGGCTATACATTCTGGTATCTTGTGGTATGTACATTCTTTTTTTAAATGTTTATTTAAAGTGAGAGTGAGAGAGAGTATATGCAGGGGAGGGACAGGGAAAGAGGGAGAGAGAATACCAAGTAGGTTTCCTGCTGTCAGTGCAGAGCCTGATGTGGGACTTGAACTCACAAACCATGAGACCATGACTTGAGCCAAAATCAAGAGTTAGACACTTAACTAGATGAGCTACCCAGGTGCCCCAGTTTTCTGAATTTTACTATGGATTATTAAAATACTTCATTGATTTTGTTTATTTCAGAAGTATTTATACTGCCTTACAAAAGATATGCATGCTTCTACATATGAGAGCCAAATAACGACCAAAACAAACTCCTTCTCTACAGTTTTTAAGATCTTGTGGTGGGGAGAGATATCACAGATCAATGAATGCATAGATAATATCTCAGAATTTTATATTCCAAATGGAAAACATAAATCATGTTAATATAAAGGTGAGTGAATGGTGGTTGCCTTTATTTAGATTTAATGGTAAGGGAAGATATCTCTGGTAAGGTCCATTTGTATTGTAATCTGAATAAAGAGTAAATAAGCCATGTGTGACTATAATTGGTAATCACTATAGGGAATTGAAAGTCCACCAGCTACTACATTTCCCAATCTGTAATGCCTAGGAATGAAGAATAACTACCATTGTGGCTTCTGAGGTTTATGTTATTTTGAGGCTTTAGAGTAGTCTAGAAAGAGGTGCACCTAACCTCCACTCCGATATTATTTTGTCACCTCTCTGAGCATAGAGGATCCAGTAAAGAAATCCCACTAGAGGAAAGGAGAAACCCAGAAGAGCTACTCAACTAAGAATTTCTACAGTAGGCCTTGCATAGAATGAAACAACATCTTTTTACATAACTTCATTAAAATTTAATGTTTAGTTTGTTTTTGTTTTTGTTACTATAGAAGCTAGCATTTAGAGACATTCTCTCATACTGGAATTTACAACCTGAGTTGGCACTGACATTATAAAACCTAAAATCTATATACTTGGAAAGGAAGGTCAGGTGATGATGGTGTGAAACTCATTTTAAATGCTAGAATGAGAGCTGTCTCTTTTCAACAATGTTTAAGTATTTTTTTTTAAATGGTTGCCTGTGATAATTTGAAGTGAGACCTTATGCCTGTGGAGTTGCTAATGCTAACAGAGCTGACTGGAAAATGAAACACAGAACATGTTTGCTTACTGTTGTCAGTTGCCTTTGCAAAGGGTTAGAACAAAGAAAGGAGCACAGGAAAGAAGTGGCTAATAAGCAACAAAAACGAAATGGGGTAGATGAGACTAAAAATCCAATGTTTTGCAGGTTTGAAAAATCTGATTACCTTTGTAATCCAAACAGTAAGAATAAATAATAATAAATTTGGTGAATAGTCTCCTCAGAATATTTTTCATTAAGTAATAATGTTCCAGTAAAATTTCTCAGTCAAAGTTCCTGAAGGTTAAGGTTGTGGCATTTATACCTCTTATTTCAGATGGTTTCAAAGTAAATATTCATATGGAGAGAAGTACAGGGGTCCAATAAGTAAATAAATAAAGATTCATTTTGTTTCTAGAAAATATTTCTCTGGTTACTGATACATGGAATTTACAGGAAACAAATACTTCACACATTTTTTATTAAAACAGTCACAGACCTCATATTTAAAAAAGTAATCTAAGAGATAGACAAGAATTCTGCATAGTTACAGCTACACAACAGAGGACAGGTGGCCTTGGAAACATTGCTGCCCTAAAGAGGATGTATCTCAATCTCACTGCATAGGTGGACATAGAGGGGGTAATCCTATGCCAAGAGGTTGCCAGGGAGGTACAGACAACAGTGCCAAGGGTCTTACTCCTTGAAAGCAGAACCAGGAATTTTTGAAATAGTTTCTCCATCCTCATTCATAAAGTTTCATATTAGAATGGTAGAATCACCATAAGCCTATGTCTACTGTGTGACATAGGTATAAACATGCATGTCCTTTTATTATTCTTTTTTTAGGGTAACTTTTTAAAAAATCATTTTGCTACTGTTTTATTCCCTGTATTGTGTGTGTGTGTGTGTGTGTGTGTGTGTGTGTGTGTGAGTACATTAGGGTTCAAGTTATGAACATGTGGATACATGTTTCTGAGATGGTTTACAAATTTAGTCAATAGGTGACTAGTGCTAGAGAACCCACATTATTTGGTTCTGATGGAAAAGGTTTGTGGTTGCTCCAGGTATCTTGGATCTTAAGTTGTATGTGATAACTGAATAAAACTTTGGGCCTTGTCTCTTGAGAAGATATGTTCTGTATGTGGGAAGAAGGGTATGTAGGAGTATTTCTAGACCAGAGTGGCTAAATATGGCAAAGGTGGGCAGCATTCCTCTAGAGATGGATGCTTTCCTGACATTACATAGGGATGTGCCTGGAAGTGGTTCTGTCAGGGCTACATCTGAGCCCTTTCTACCTGAATGAGACTATGTAGAAAGGATATCCTGTAGGGTGTTGACAGAAGTACACCCTATATGAACAGTACATCTTTAGGGATGTTAGGGAAAGTACATGTATAAGGAAGGATCTAAGAAAGGTAGAGGTCATGTGGGTCATTTTCTTCACTAGTAGGAGTAGCAGTAGCAGCTATTCTCTAGTGCAAACTAGTTCTTAAAAGGCACACACTTGCTGCTGCTGAGATGCTGTTATTTTAAAATACACATAAGTTTTGCTATTCTAAGGGTTAGGTAGTCACAGTGATGGGAGCATATAAGAACAGCTCTGTATTACCCATTTGTTGGTGATGGGGACATTAAGGCCAAATATCCAGGTTTTGCAGGGATTCACTTGTCTGGAACAGGGCTTTATCCGATGTGTATAGGTTTGTTTGCAAAGTAGTTATCTTAAGACAACTTGTAGAAACCAGCCTTATCAGTGTCTGGGTACTCCCCAGTCAATGTCTTCTGCAGCCATTTTTCATAAGGGCAGCTCTCCACCTGGGCAGTGACCTTGTTGTACAGCCCAGTGAGAATGTGCACTCTCTTTAGGCTCCAGTTTTGGTTTCCCCAATGAGAAATCCCCTCTAGGCCGTGTGCTGACTGCATGTACCAAAGTTACTGACCAACTCAGGAAAGAACTCTGATCTCCACAGGCAGTGCAGACACATGAACATCCTGAACATATCCACTCATGGTGACTGCCATGTAGAGGGGATGTTTGTTCTTCTCTCTCACTGCCCACCCTGTCATTCCAGATGAGAATAGATCCCAGACCTACTGAAGCTAGAAGAAAAGCCACTTCTGCCTCTGAGGGGATACCTTAGGACAGGTGAGGACTTGACAATTCTGTCACCTAGTAAGAGGGGAGGGAACTTCCACTGTTGCTCTAGACATCTCTGCCTTACAAACCTCTCAGTGTGCAGTACGTTTCTCCTGAGACAGATGCTGCTGGCAGGGGTAGGTTCAGTTTTCTTAGTTCTTATGTCTCTTCTCATCAGATTTTCAATTTTTTAGTTGTTTTAAGGAAAATTATTTTTCCTTAATTCAATGCCCTTAAATTTAAAATCTTGCAGTGGTGCCTGGGTGTCTCGGTTGGTTAAGCATCTGACTCTTGGTTTCATCTCAGGTCATGATCTCAAGGTTTGTGGGATAGAGCCCCCTATTGGGCTTTGTGCTAACAACATGGAGCCTGCTTGGGATTCTCTCTCTCCCTCTCTCTCTGTCCATCTCCCGCCCCTCCACTTTCTCTCAAAAGAAATAAATAAACTTAAATAAAATTTTTGTTTTCCAGTCTGTATTTACTGTTTATTGGTTGAGTAATTTTGGCAGATCATTTTCTTGCCCTAGTCTCAAATTAATAGGGTGAAGAGTACTTTATCTGAGCTTCAGTTTCCTCAGGTATAAAAAGGAGAAATATATTTAATAAATAGATTTGTTGTAGGAATTTGATTTAATGATGCACATATGAGGACTTTGATAACATTTAGAAACTATGTAGGCACTATTGATGTTCACAGACAGCTAACAGTATCTGTACGGGGCAACCATGGAAGTGTTTATATACATGAACTCACGTATCTCTCACTATCTCTTCTTCCTCATATTCTTTTTTTTTCCTAATCCTCTTCATCTTCTTCCTCTTCTTCCTCTTCTTCCTCTCCTTCTCCTTCTTCTTCTCCTTTCTCTTATTTGTTGTCATCTTCTTCTCCTTCTTTCGGTAAGAATGCTTAGGCTAGCTATACATAGGTTCTTATATTTATTCTTTAGTTTTCCATACATATAGAGAATGTAGATAATGAATGTGTAGAACTAGATGAGTTTGGAAATGGGCATATACCATAATACTGTTTATTCAAAGTTTCATACTACTAATTCCTCCTCTTTCTGTCCTTCTTCTCCTCCTCCCCCTTCCCCTCTCTTCCTCTCCTCTTCTGCTCCTCCTCCCCTTTCTTCTCCTCCTCTTCATCCTTCACCTTCTTCTTTCTTCTTCAATTCTGTGATAAGAGCACTTTGGCTCAGTCGGCTAAGTGTTTGACTTCAGCTCAGGTCATGATCTCATGGTTCGTGACTTTGAGCCCTGCATTGGGTTCTGTGCTGACAGCTCAGAGCCTGGAGCTTGCTTTGGATTTTGTGTCTCCCTCTCTCTGCTCCTCCCCTGATTATGCTCTCTCTTTCTCTCTTTCTCTCTCTCTCTTTCTCAAATAAATAAAGCTTAAAAAACATTTAAAAAAGAGCACTTTATGTAAGATTAGTCAGTTTATTTATTTATTTATTTATTTATTTATTTATTTATTTAAATTTAAGTTAGTTAACATACAGTACAGTCCTGGTCTCAGGAGTAGAACCCATCTCTTATGTATGACAGTGCTCATCCCCAAAGTGCCCTCCACAAAGTCTATCACCCACCTAACCCAACCCCCCCACCTCCCCTCCAGCAATCCCTAGTTTCTCCTTTGTATTTAAGAGTATCTTATGGTTTGCTTATAATTAACAATGTTATACTATATACTTAAGAATTGCCAGGAAGGAGGCAAACCTCCCTCTTAGTACAGCATTACTAACTGTAGGCAATATGCTGTACACTAGAACTCTAGTGTTCTATATATATAACAAAAATTTGATACACTTTTCCTACTACTACTAGGTTTTCTCCTCCTCACAGCATCTGGGAACCACTCTTCTACCTTTTGCTATATGCATTTCACCATTTTATATTCCTTTTAAAAATGGTATTTAGCATTTTTCCTTCTGTTTGGCTTATTTCATTTAATGTCTTTCAGGTTTATGCATGTTGTAAAATGTGCACTTTTCTTTAAAGTTATATAATGTACCATTGTATTCATATGCCACATTTTCTTTATGTAGTCCTCTATCAATGGACCTTTATATTTCTCTTACATATTGGCTCTTGTGAATAATGCTGCAATAAACATGGGAAGACAAATATTTCTTCAAGATCCAGATTTCATTTCTTTAGACATATACTCAGAATTGAAAATGCTGAATCAAATGGTAATTCTATTTTTAGTATTTTTAGAAACCTCCATATTGTTTTATTAAATCATTTCACCATTTCACTTTTCGACCAATAGTTAATAAAGGTTACCTTTTCATCACATGCTCAACATTAGTTGTCCTTTGTTCAGTTTTATAATAGCCATCCAAAACAGCATGAGATTTGATTTTTTATTTACCTAATAATTAATGATATAGACCACCCCTTCATACATCTGCTGGAAATTTGTATATGTTCTTGTATTTTTTTTTAAATTTGAAATACAGTTAACATACTGTGTCATATTTGTATGTCTTCTTTGAAGAAATGTCTATTTAGTTCCTTTGCCCAGTTTTTAAATAGGTTATTTGTTTTGTTTTGCTATTGAATTATATGGGTTCCTTATATATTTGATATTAACTCTTTATCAGGTATATGGCTTACAAATATTTTCTTCCATTCTGTAGGTTGCATTCTCATTTTGTTAACAGTTTCATTTGCTATGGAGAAGCTTTTAAGTTTGATGTAATTGCACTTAGTTTTTTACTTTTGTTACCTGCATTTTTGTGTCATATCCAAGAAACCATTAGCAATGTCAGCGTACAAAAACTTTTCTCCTGTTCTCTTCTGGGAATCTTAGGATCACATGTCTCTTGTTTGAGTCTTTAATACATTTTTCTGTAGTGTAAGAATCCAATATAATTCTTCTGCAAATTAATACCTAGTTTTCCCTATGTGGTTTGTTGAAGGGACTATATTTTTCCCCATTTTCTATTCTTGGCATCCTTTTTGAAGATATATTGACTGTATACATGTGTGCTCATTTCTAGACCCTTTATTTTGTTCTATTGTTATATATCTCAGTTTTTGTGCTAGTATCATATTCTTTTGATTCCTGTAGCTATGTAATACAATTTGAAATCAGCAAACATGACACCTTCAGCTTTATTCATATGGATCAAAATTGTTTGGGCTATTTGGGGTATTTTATGTTTTTACATGAACTTTAGAATTCCTTTCTCTATTTTTTTTTTGGTAGAAAAAGTGATATTGGGGTTTTGTTAGGAATTTCACAGAATCTATAGACACCTTTGGATAATATAGACATTAAAAAATAATTATCCCAATTCATAAACATGGAATACCTTTCCAGTTATTTTTCCCTGTTTTAATTTGTATTACCAGTGTTTTAGAGTTTGTAGTATACAAGTCTTTCACCTCTTTGCTTCAGTTTATTATTCAGTATGTAATTTTAATACTATAATACTGTAACGTAGTAGTGGTAGTGTAAATGGGAGCAATTCTATAATTTTATATTTTGGATAATTGTTAGTGTATACAAATGCAACTCATTTTTGTATATTGATTTTGTGCCCAACAACTCTGCTGGATTTGTGTGTGTGTGTGTGGTCTTATGATTTTCTACGTAAGATCTTGTTATCTGCAAAATGAAATAATTTGACTTCTTTCACCTCTGATAAGGAAGCTTTTTGTTTATTTGCTTGTTTTTGTGTAATTGTTCTAGCTGACTTTCAGTGTTAGGTTGATGTTGAGAAATTGTGTGCTAACATGGCATATTACACTGATTGGTTTGTGTATGTTGAGCCATATTTGCATCCTAAGGATAAATCCTACTTGACAATGGTGTATAATCCCTTTAATATGCTGTTGGATTTTATTTGCTAGTATTTTGTTGGAGATTTTTCTGTTCAAAAGTGATATTGTTCTGAGTTTTCTTGTTATTTCCTTTTCTAACTTTGGTATTTGGGTAATGCTGACCTAATAATTGATTTAGAGAAAGTTTGCTCTTTTTCTGTCCTTTCAAAATATTTCAGAAACATTAATGTTAATTTTTCTTGAAGTTTTTGGTTGAATTTATGTTTGAAGTAATCTGGTCTTGTTTTGTTTTGTTTTGATTACTAATTATAGTTTTACTTGTTCCAAGTATATTCTGGGGGAATATATTCAAGTTTTTGAAGATTTAGAGTTAGTTTTGAAAGTCTGTATGTTTCTAGGAATTTTCCCATCTAATTTTGATTATATTTTCAACATAAAACTGTCCATAGCATTTTTTCATTTGTTATCATATTTATTTCTTTATGATAATGATGTCCTCACTTTAAGTTATGATTTTTTTTCATTTCTTATTTTTGTTCTTTTTATTTTAATATAGTTAATATATTGTGTTACATTAGCTTCAGGTGTACAATATAGTGATTCAATAAGTTTATATGCTATGCTAGGATAACCACAATGTAGCTACAATCTTTTGACAGATAACACTATTACAATACCATTGGCTATGTTTCCTATGCTGTACCTTTCATTCCTGTGACTTATTCATTCCATAACCGGAAGCCTGTTTCTCTCACTCCCCTTCAGTCATTTTGCCCATCACTTTATCTCTATCTCTTATGAAAAACATTAGTATATTCTCTGAATTTATATGTCTGATATTTATTCACTTGTTTTGTTTTTGGATTTCAGCATTATGTACAATAGCCAAGCTATAGAAGCAACAGTAGTGTGTATGTATGTATGTGTGTATCGATCGATCGATCGATCTATCTATATGTCACATCTTCTTTATACACACAAACACACACACAGGTTCTGATTTTTATAATTTTATTCTTTTCTATTTGGTATCTTGATAATTCCAGTCCAGGTTTTGTCAATTTTGTCAATTCTTTTAAACAACCACTGTTTGGTTTAGTTAATTTTCTCTACTGTATTCCTATCTTAGATTTTTACCTCTGTTTTTTTTATTATTCTCTTTCTTCCTTTGGTGTTAACTTCTGTTTCCTCTTATCTTTTTATTTCCATGCAATTATTTTGTCAGTGTTCTTTGTCTTCATATGACTTTAAGTTACTTTTTTTTGTTGTTGTTGTTTTTTAAATTTTGGCTTAAAAAACTCCTTTTAGCACTTCTTGTATGTAGGATCTACAAGTTTCAGAGTTTCAAAGCTTTTGTTAATCTAGGAATGCCTTATTTTTTTAGTTCACTTTGAAGAATAGTTACACTGGATATTGAATTCTCATTTGACCTTTTTTTAGCTGTTAAAATTGTCATCCCAAGACAGAGGAGCTGAGATGGCAGCATAGTAGGAGGACCCTAGGCTTGTCTTGTTCCTCAAACACAAGTAGATAACTATCAAATCATTCTGAATACCTCAGAAATCAACCTGAGGATTGACAGAACAAGCTCCAGAACTAGAAGGAGAGAAGAGTTCACACTGAGGACTCTAGGAAGTGTGGAGACATGTTTTGTGGGAGAAACAGATTGCAGGTGCTGCAGAGTGGAGGGAGACCTGTTTGCGGTGAAAGGCCTGAAAGACAGAGGCACAAGGGGAACACACAAAAAGAACACTACCACAATTACTGGCTGGGAAAATGAGAGGGGCTGATTTTCATGAGTTTTTGTAACGGGGGTGGGGAGGGGACGTGAAGACTGGACTTTTAAAGGTTGGCAGGCTTAGCTGGAATAGAGCCCTGAGGGCACTGCCTTACTCCTGGAGAGAAGGAAGGTAAACAGCCTGGGACAGACAGTGCAATCTGAGGAAGGTCTGGGGCATATGGGGGGAGAAGGGAACCATTTGGTCTTCTTATAAAGCATCCATGAGAGGTAGCAAGGATAGAGATGTCTCTCTGTGGACAAATGAGTATGTTAGCACTATTTCTCACCCCTGATCTTCAGCATTAAAGCAGATCCACCCACCAAGGGCAGCTTGGTCCTGTCCCTGGCTACCTAACCTACTTTGTCAAGCTCCACCCCCCCGTTCTCTGGTGTGAATTCTCTGCTCCAATGTCAAACCTCCTTCAGTCCCAGAGTAGAGTGACCTTTAGAAGACCAATGCAGCCCCTAACTGTACCATATCATTAATGCCTGGAGTTTTAAAAGTTAGCAAGCAGGCTTGGCTGAGATAGAGCCCAGAGGGCACTGCGATGCTCCTGAAGACAAGGCAGGCAAACAATCTGGACACAGACAGCATGAAAACAGTGGTCAAAAATGCTTGAGACACACAGTGAGGAGATTATTTGCACTTCAAAGAGTGCTTTCCTGAAAGTAGTAAACACTGAGACTTCTCCAGGGCCAAAAGCTGGCTGGCACCATTTCCTTCCCCTGCACCTCAGCATAAACACAGGACCACCTTCAGTGCCACAACACTGACACTGGTTGACTAACCTGCTTACACCAGGGTCCACACACCAGCGCTCTGGGGGAACTGCACTTTTTGGTCATTTTGGCCTCAGTCCCAGGGTGGCAGTCCCTTTCCCAGAAGACCAGCAGAAATCCCAGCCAACACCACATCTCCTGACCTGAGAGTTCTACAAGGCATAAATTCTAGTGGAAGTAGTTTCAAGTCTCATAGTAACAAGCAGACCAGAGAATACCTAAGTAAAACATGCTACACTCTAGCTAAGGATCAAACATTGTTCACTGTAGGCAAGGATAGCCCCTCAAGATGACTGGCCTAAAAGATAGAGTAACTAAAACATAGGATCAGAGTATATGCAGCACAGATAAGGGGCATTCTCTGAAGTGCAAGGCCCTGGACATTACATAACCTCTTATTCATAAAACCATTACTGTCAGGAGCAGGAAACTTAACAGGATTTTCTAACAGGAGAAAAAGACAAAGACAAATGAAATGCCAAGATGGAGAATTCATCCCAAATGAAACAAGATATGGTCATGACCAGATTCTAAGTAAAAACGATATAAGTAATATGTCTGATGGAGAACTTAAAGCAACAATAAAAGGAATACTCACTGGGCTTAAGAAAAGAATAGAGGAATTCAGGGACTTACCAGAGAGATAAAGGAGGTAAAAAACAATAAGTCAGAAATAAAAACTGCAATAACTGAGATTCAAAGCATACTGGATGAAATTAACACAAGGATGGAAGAAATAAGGAACAAATAAGTGATATAGAAGATAAAATAACAGAAAATAATGAAGCTGAACAAAAGAGAGAAAGAATTATGGAACATGAAAATAGACTTAGGGAACTCAGTGAGTTCATTCAACATAACAACATTAGTATCATAGGAGTCCCAGAAAAAGTAGAGACAGAAAAGGGGGTGGAAAAATTATTGGAAGAAATAATAGTGGAAATCATCCATAATCTGGGGAAGGAAACAGACATCCAAATCCGGAGGCACAGAAAACTCCCATCAAAATCAACAACAGCAGGCCAACACCAAGACACATTGTAGTTAAATTTGCAACATATGGCTATAAGGAAAAAATCCTAAAAACCAAAAGACAAAAGAAGTCCATAACTTACAGGGGAAGACTCACAAGGCTTGCTGCAGATCTCTCCAATGAAACTTGGATACCCAGAAGGGAGTGGTGTGATATATTCAACGTGCTGAATGGAAAAAAAAATCTGCAGCCAAGAAAAATCTATCCAACAAGGTTATCATTCAGCAGAGAAAGATAGATAAAGAGTTTCCCAAACAAAAACTAAAGAAGTTTGTGAACACTAAACCTGCACTTCAAGAAATATTAAAGGGGACACTTTGAGAGGAGAAGAAAGACGAAAAGTGACAGAGACGAGAGATGAACAGAGAAAATATCCAGAAACGATGACAAAAAAGTAATAAAAGACATTAAATGCATATCTGTCAATAATAACTTCAAAGGTAAATGGGCTAACTGTTCCAATATAACAAAATAAGGTGTCAGAATGCATTAAAAAACCCAAAATCCATCTATTTGCTGTGTATAAGATTCATTTTAGACATAAAGACACCTGAAGATTGAACATGAGGGGAGGGGAAATATTTATAATGCAAATGGATGTCAAGTGAAAGCTGAAGTAGCAAAACTCATATCACAAACAGATTTCAAATCACAAACCATAACAAGAGTTAAAGAAGGACACTATGTCATAATAAATAGGGCTATCCAGAAAGAAGATCTAACAATTGTAAATATTTACGCCTCCGATTTGAAAGCACCCAAATATATAATATAATTAATAGCAAACATAAAGAAACTCATTGATAACAATATGACAATAGTAGGGAATTTTAACATCCCACTTAAAACAATGGACAGATCATCTAAGCAGCAAATCAACAAAGAAACAATGGCTATGAATGACACACTCGATCAGATGGACTTAACGGATATATTCAGAACCTTCCATCCTACAACAGTAGAATATACATTCTTTTCAACTGCATATGGGACAGTCTCCATAATAGATTACATACGAGGTCACACGTTAGTCATCACGAGTACAAAAAGTTTGAAATCATACCAGGTATATTTTCTGACCACAATGGTATGAAACTTGAAGTCAAACACCAGAAAAAATCTGGAATGACCATAAATACATTGAGGTTAAACAACATGCTACTAAAGAATGAATGGGTCAAACAGGAAATCAAAGACGAAATATTTAAAAACACATGGAAACAAATGAAAATGAAAACATAATAGTCCAAAACCTTTGGGATGCAGTCCTAGGAGGGATATATAGCAATATAGACCTACCTCAAAAAAACAAGAAAAATATTAAATACACAACGTAACCTTAGACCTAAAGGAGTTAGAAAAATAACTGCAAGAAGAAATGAAATAATAAAAAATAGAGCATAAATAAATAATATAGAAACTGAAAAAAAGTTTTTTTGAACACATTAATGAAACCAAGATATAGTTATCAAAAAATTAACAAAAAATGATAAAAACCTAGCCAGACATATCAAAAAGAAAAGAGAAAGGACTTAAATAAATAAAGTAAAAAATGACAGAAGGGAAGTAAAAAACAACAGCTCAGAATTGCACACCATTATAAGAGAATAGTATGAAAAACGATACACCAATATATTAGACAACCTGGAAGAAATGGATAAATTCAAAGAAAGATATAAACTATCAAAACTTAAATAGGAAGAAATAGAAAAAGTTGAACAGACCAACAACCAACAAAGACATTGAATCAGTATACAAAACAGTCCCCAAAATAAAAGTTCAGATATAGCTTCATAGATGAATTCTACCAAACATTTAAAGAAGAGTTAATACCTATTCCTCTTAAACTACTCCAAAAATTAGAAATGGAAGGAAACTTACAATTTTTTTCTATGAGATTAACATTACTGTGATACCAAAATCAGATAAAGATTCCACTAAAAAAGACAAATTCCAGCCAACATCCCTGATGAGCATGGATGCAAAAGTTCCCAACAAAATACTAGCAAAAAGAATCCAAGAACACGAGAAGAATCATTCTCTATGATCAAGCAGGATTTATTCCTGGTTTTCAAGTTTGGTTCAATATTTGCAAATCAATCAACATGATACACAACATTAATAAAAGAAAGGATAAGAATTCTATGATCCTTGTAATAGATGCAGAAAATGCATTTGTCAGGGTGCAACATTCATTCATGATAAAACCCTTGACAAAGTAGGGTTAGAGGGAATATAACTCAATGTATAATTAGATGATATATGAAAAATCCACAGCTAATGTCATCCCTAATTGTGAAAAAAATGAGAGCTTTTCCTCTACAATCAGGAACAAGATAGGGATGCCCACTCTCACCACTATAATTTAACATAGTAATGAAAATCCTAGCCACAGCAATCAGACAACACAAAGAAATGAAAGACATCCAAACCAGCAAGGATGAAATCAAACTTTCACTATTTGCAGATGACAAGATACTCTATAGAACCCCCCCAAAAAAAAATGCTCCACCAAAGAATTACTAGAACTGATAACAAAATCAATAAATTTCCAGGACAAAAAAATCAACATACAAAATATGTCGCATTACTATACATAAATAACGAAAGAGCAGAAAAATAAATCAAGGCATCAATCACATGTGCAATTGCACCAAAAATCATAGCATGCCTAGGAATAAACCTAACCAAAGAGTTTAGGTACTCTTAAAACTATACTTTTAACTGTACTCTTAAAACTATAAGACATTGATGAGGCACGCTTGGGGGGAACTGTTGTTTGGGTGTCCACCTCTTGATTTTGGCTCAGGTCATGATCTCATGGCTCATGAGTTTGAGATCTGAATCAGGCTCTGTGCTGACAGTGTGGAGTCTGCTTGACATTCTCCCTCTTTCTCTCTCTGTCCCTTCGCTCTCTCTCAAAATTAAGTAAATGTTTTTTCAAAGAAGACACACAGACACATGAAAAGATGCTCAAAATCACTCATCATCAGAGAAACAGAAATCAAAACTACGATAACCTCATATCAATCAGAATGGCTAAAACAACACAAGAAAAAAGTTTTGTCAATGGAGAAAAGTGAACCCTCTTGCACTGTTGGTGGGAATGCAAACTGATGCAGCCACTCTGGAAAACATTATGGAGATTTCTCAAAAAGTTGAAAACCAATTTGACAATAAATTTCATATTTAAAAAAAAGAAAAAAAAGTTGAAAATACAACTACCCTACAATCCAGCAATTCCAGTGCTAGGTATTTATCTACAGGATACAAGAACAGTAACTGAAATGGATACATGCACCCCAATGTTTATATCAGTGTTATAAGGACAAATACCATATTATTTCATTAATACTGTGGAATTTAAGAAACAAAACAAATGAACATAAGGTGGATAAAAGAGAGATAAATAAGAAACAAACTATTAACTACAGAACTATTAACTATAGAACTATTAACTATTGAATAAACTGATGATTACTAGAGGGGATGTGGGTGGGGGATGGATTAAATAGGTTAAATATTGTGATATGCACCAGGTGTTGTGTGTAAATCTTGAATTACTAAATTCTACTCCTAGACTAATATTATATTGTATATTAACTAACTGGAATTTAAATAAAAACTTGGAAGAAAAAATGTCATTCCAGGATTTTTATTGTTTCACATGTCACATTTAGGTCACCAACCCATTTTGAATTCATTTTTGTGTCAAGTGTAAGATAATGAGCAGTTTCACTTATTTTTCCCTTGGGGCCATCTAATTTTTCCAACACCATTTGGTGAAGAGACTGTATTTTTCCCACTGCATATTCTTGCTTTCTTTTGTAAAGAATTTATTTGACACATAGTCATGCATTTATTTCTGGATTTTCTATCCTATTCCATTGATAGGAGTTTATTTTTGTGCCATTACTGTACTGCTTGGATTACTATAGGTTTGTAGTATAACTTAAAATTTATAATTGTGATATCTCTAGGTTTGTGTTTCTTTTTAAGCATTAATTTTGGTATTCAGGGTCTTTTGTGGTTTTATACAAATTTTAGAATCACTTATTCTAGTTATTTTAAAATGCTGTCGGTATATTGATACTGCATTAAATCTGTAAATTACTTTGGGTAGTGTGGATATTTTAACAATATTTGTTTTCTCAATCCATAAGCATGAAATCTGTATTTTTTTTTGTGTCATCCTTAATTTCTTTCATAAAAGTTTTATAGTTTTCAGAGCACAAGTTTTTCACCTACAGTTTTATTTATACCTAATTATTTTATTATTTTTGGTACAATTATAAATGGGATTATTTTCTTAATTACTCTTTTTATTGATTAATTATTAGTATATAGAAACACAATGGATTGCTGTATGTTGATTTTGTATGCTGTGATTTAACAGAATTCATTGATCATTTCTGATAAATACTTTGATGGAGAGTATACAGGCAGTAATATTTCTGACATTGACCCCAGGAAGATTTTTCTGGAAGTGTCTCCTGAGGCAAGGGAAACAAAAGCAACTATACAGTGCTGGGATCATATCAACATAAAAATGGTTTGCACAGTGAAAGAAACAGTCAACAATACTAAATGACAACCTCATGACTAGAAGATATTTTCAAATGACATATTCAATAAAGTATTAGTATACAAAATATAAAAGAAATTATACAAGTAAACACTGAAAAAAACAATCCAATTAAAAGGAGAAGATATGAACAGATGTTTCTCCAAAGAAGAAATACAGAAGGCTAAAAGACACATGAAATGCACTCAACATCATTCATCATCAGGGAAATGCAAATCAAAACTACAATGAGATATCATCTCACACCTCTCAGAATGGCTAAACCAAAAACACAGGGAACAACAAGTGTTTGCAATGATGTGGAGAAAAAGGAGCACTGGTACACCAAGTGTGGAAACAAATATGGAAGATTCTCACAAAATTAAAAATAGAACTACCCTATGACCACATAATTGCACTACTGAGCATTTGTTCAAATAATGCAAAAACACTAATTCGAAAGGATATATGCATCCCTGTGTTTATTGCAGCATTATTTACAAGTGTCCACTGATAGATAAGTGGATAAGAAGATGTGGTACACATGCACATGCACACACACACACATTGAAATATTATTCAGCCATTAAAAAGAGTAAAATCTAGGAGTGCCTGGCTGACTGAATTGGTAGAGTATGCGACTCTTGATCTTGGGGTTGTGAGTTCAAGCTCCATGTTGGTAATGGAGCCTACTAAAAAAAAAAGAGGGAAATCTTTCGTTTGCAAAAACATGGATAGAGATAGTATAATGTTAAGTGAAATAAGTGAATCAGAGCAACACAAATACCATATGATTTCACTCATACGTGGACTTGAGAAGCAAACAGGAGCACCTGGGAAGTTCAGTAAGTTAAGCGTCTGACTCTTGATTTTGGCTCCTATCATGATCTCACAGGTTCATGAGTTTCAGCCCCACATTAGGCTCTGTGTTGACAGCACAGAGCCTGCTTGGGATTCTCTCTCCCTCTCTCTACCCCACCCCAATCTCTCTCTCTCTCTTAAAATAAATAAATATAAATAAATAAATGAATAAATAAATAAATAAAAATTAAATTAAATTAAAAAAGAGACATGAATCAAGAAACAGACTCTTAACTATAGAGAACATGGTTACCAGAGGGGGAGGTGTTTGGGGTAATGTGTGAAATAGGTGATGGGCATTAACGAGTAGAGCATGGAGTAATGTACACTATTGCTTAATTACTATATTTTACATTTGAAAGCTAACATAACACTGTATCTTAACTGTACTGGAATTAAAATTTTAATTTAAAAAAATCAACAAAACCTTGGAGTTTAGGTGACTCAGTCAGTTAAGCATCCAACTTTGGCTCAGGTTATGATCTAACAGTTCGTGAGTTTGAGCCCTGTGTCAGGCTCTCTGCTGACAGCTCAGAGCCTGGAACCTGCTTTGGATTCTGCATCCCCCTCTCTCTCTCTCTGCCTCTCACCGCTCACATTCTGTGTCTCTCACAAAAATAAATAAAAATATATTTAAAAATTAAAAACAATCAAGAAAACTTGAAAAAGACCAGGTAATCCCACAGCCTTCCTGAGTGCAAAGTATCTGATTAGAAATATGATGTTAATCTTATTGATCATCTCCTATAGATGATGAGTGACTTCTGTCTTGTTGCTTGCAGGTTTTTTTTTTGTATTTAAATTTTTTTTTAATTTATTCATTTTTTTCCAATATGTGAAGTTTATTGTCAAATCGGTTTGCATACAACAGCCACTGCTCATCCCAATAGGTGCCTTCCTCAATACCCATCACCCACCCTCCCTTCCCTCCCACCCCCCATCAACCCTCAGTTTGTTCTCAGTTTTTAAGAGTCTCTTATGCTTTGGCTCTCTTCCACTCTAACCTCTTTTTTTTTTTTTTTTCCTTGCCCTCCCCCATGGGTTTCTGTTAAGTTTCTCAGGATCCGCATAAGAGTGAAACCATATGGTATCTGTCTTTCTCTGTATGGCTTATTTCACTTAGCATCACACTCTCCAGTTCCATCCACGTGGCTACAAAGGGCCATATTTCATTCTTTCTCATTGCCACGTAGTACTCCATTGTGTAAATAAACCACAATTTCTTTGTCCATTAATCACTTGATGGACATTTAGGCTCTTTCCATAATTTGGCTATTGTTGAGAGTGCTGCTATAAACATTGGGGTACAAGTGCCCCTATGCATCAGTACTCCTGAAATCCCTTGGGTAAATTCCTAGCAGTGCTATTCCTGGGTCATAGGGTAGGTCTATTTTTAATTTTTTGAGGAACCTCAACACTGTTTTCCAGAGTGGCTGCACCAGTTTGCATTCCCACCAACAGTGCAAGAGGGTTCCCGTTTCTCCACATCCTCGCCAGCATCTGTAGTCTCCTGATTTGTTCATTTTGGCCACTCTGACTGGCATGAGGTGATATCTGAGTGTGGTTTTGATTTGTATTTCCCTGATGAGGAGCGACGTTGAGCATCTTTTCATGTGTCTGTTGGCCACCTGGATGTCTTCTTTAGAGAAGTGTCTATTCATGTTTTCTGCCCATTTCTTCACTGGGTTATTTGTTTTTCGGGTGTGGAGTTTGGTGCGCTCTTTATGGATTTGGGATACTATCCCTTTGTCCGATATGTCATTTGCAAATATCTTTTCCCATTCCATTGGTTGCCTTTTAGTTTTGTTGGTTGTTTCCTTTGCTGTGCAGAAGCTTTTTATCTTCATAAGGTCCCAGTAGTTCATTTTTGCTTTTAATTCCCTTGCCTTTGGGGATGTGTCAAGTAAGAAATTGCTACAGCTGAGGTCAGAGAGGTCTTTTCCTGCTATCTCCTCTAGGGTTTTGATGGTTTCCTGTCTCACATTCAGGTCCTTTATCCATTTTGAGTTTATTTTTGTGAATGGTGTGAGAAAGTGGTCTAGTCTCAACCTTCTACATGTTGCTGTCCAGTTCTCCCAGCACCATTTATTAAAGACACTGTTCTATTCTATTCTATTCCATTGGTCTATGTGTCTGTTTTTGTGCCAGTACCATGCTGTCTTGATGATTACAGCTTTGTAGTAGAGGCTAAAGTCTGGGATTGTGATGCCTCCTGCTTTGGTCTTCTTCAAAATTACTTTGGCTATTCGGGGCCTTTTGTGGTTCCGTATGAATTTTAGGATTGCCTGTTCTAATTTTGAGAATGCTGGTACAATTTTGATTGGGATTGCATTGAATGTGTAGGTAGCTTTGGGTAGTATTGACATTTTGACAATATTTATTCTTCCAATCCATGAGCACGGAATGTTTTTCCATTTCTTTATATCTTCTTCAATTTTCTTCATAAGCTTTCTATAGTTTTCAGCATACAGATCTTTTACATCTTTGGTTAGATTTATTCCTAGGTATTTTATGCTTCTTGGTGCAATTGTGAATGGGATCAGTTTCTTCATTTGTCTTTCTGTTGCTTCATTGTTAGTGTATAAGAATGCAACTGATTTCTGTACATTGATTTTGTATCCTGCAACTTTGCTAAATTCATGTATCAGTTCTAGCAGACTTCTGGTGGAGTCTGTCGGATTTTCCATGTATAATATCATGTCATCTGCAAAAAGCGAAAGCTTGACTTCATCTTTGCCAATTTTGATGCCTTTGATTTCCTTTTGTTGTCTGATTGCTGATGCTAGCACTTCCGACACTATGTTAAACAACAGCGGTGAGGGTGGACATCCCTGTCGTGTTCCTGATCTCAGGGAAAAAGCTCTCAGTTTTTCCCCATTGAGGATGATGTTAGCTGTGGGCTTTTCATAAATGGCTTTTATGATCTTTGAGTATGTTCCTTCAATCCCGACTTTCTCGAGGGTTTTTATTAAGAAACGTTGCTGAATTTTGTCAAAGGCCTTTTCTGCATCGATTGACAGGATCATATGGTTCTTATCTTTTCTTTTATTAATGTGATGTGTCACATTGATTGATTTGCGAATGTTGAACAAGCCCTGCATCCCAGGAATGAATCCCACTTGATCATGGTGAATAATTCTTTTTATATGCTGTTGAATTCGAATTGCTAGTATCTTATGGATAATTTTTGCATCCATATTCATCAGGGATATTGGCCTGTAGTTCTCTTTTTTTACTGGGTCTCTGTCTGGTTTAGGAATCAAAGTAATACTGGCTTCATAGAATGAATCTGGAAGTTTTCCTTCCCTTTCTATTTTTTGGAATAACTTGAGAAGGATAGGTATTATCTCTGCTTTAAACGTCTGGTAGAACTCCCCTGGGAAGCCATCTGGTCCTGGACTCGTATTTGTTGGGACATTTTTGATGACTGATTCAATTTCTTCGCTGGTTATGGGTCTGTTCAAGCTTTCTATTTCCTCCTGATTGAGTTTTGGAAGCGTGTGGGTGTTTAGGAATTTGTCCATTTCTTCCAGGTTGTCCAGGTTGTTGGCATATATTTTTCATAGTATTCCCTGATAATTACTTGTATCTCTGAGGGATTGGTTGTCATAATTCCACTTTCATTCATGATTTTATCTATTTGGGTCATCTCCCTTTTCTTTTTGAGAAGCCTGGCTAGAGGTTTGTCAATTTTGTTTATTTTTTCAAAAAACCAACTCTTGGTCTCGTTGATCTGCTCTACAGTTTCTTTAGATTCTATATTGTTTATTTCTCCTCTGATCTTTATTATTCCTCTTCTTCTTCTGGATTTGGGCTGTCTTTGCTATTCTGCTTCCATTTCCTTTAGTTGTGCTGTTAGATTTTGTATTTGTGATTTTTCTTGTTTCTTGAGATAGGCTTGGATTGCAATGTATTTTCCTCTCAGGACTGCCTTCACTGCATCCCAAAGCGTTTGGATTGTTGTATTTTCATTTTCGTTTGTTTCCATATATTTTCTAATTTCTTCTCTAATTGCCCGGTTGACCCACTCATTCTTTAGTAGGGTGTTCTTTAACCTCCATGCTTTTGGAGGTTTTCCAGACTTTTTCCTGTGGTTGATTTCAAACTTCATAGCATTGTGGTCTGAAAGTATGCATGGCATGATTTCAATTCTTGTATACTTATGAAGGGCTGTTTTGTGACCCAGTATATGATCTATCGTGGAGAATGTTCCATGGGCACTCAAGAAGAAAGTATATTCTGTTGCTTTGGGATGCAGAGTTCTAAATATATCTGTCAAGTCCATCTGATCCAATGTATCATTCAGGGCCCTTGTTTCTTTATTGACCGTGTGTCTAGATGATCTATCCATTTCTGTAAGTGGAGTGTTAAAGCCCCCTGTAATTACCACATTCTTATCAATAAGGTTGCTTATGTCTATGAGTAATTGTTTTATATATTTGGGGGCTCCAATATTCGGCGCATAGGCATTTATATTTGTTAGCTCTTCCTGATGGATAGACCCTGTAATTATTATAGAATGCCCTTCTTCATCTCTTGTTACAGCCTTTAATTTAAAGTCTAGTTTGGCTGATATAAGTATGGCTACTCCAGCTTTCTTTTGGCTTCCAGTAGCATGATAAATAGTTCTCCATCCCCTCACTCTCAATCTAAAGGTGTCCTCAGATCTAAAATGAGTCTCTTGTAGACAGCAAGTAGATGGGTCTTGTCTTTTTATCCATTCTGATACCCTATGTCTTTTGGTTGGTGCATTTAGTCCATTTGCATTCAGTGTTATTATATAAAGATACGGGTTTAGAGTCATTGTGATGTCTGTATGTTTTATGCTTGTAGTGATGTCTCTGGTACTTTGTCTCACAGGATCCCCCTTAGGATCTCTTGTAGGGCTGGTTTAGTGGTGACAAATTCCTTCAGTTTTTGTTTATTTGGGAAGACCTTTATCTCTCCTTCTCTTCTAAAGGACAGACTTGTTGGAAAAAGGAATCTCGGCTGCATATTTTTTGTTTAGCACACTGAAGATATCGTGCCAAGCCTTTCTGGCCTGCCAAGTTTCAAAAGAGAGATCAGTCACGAGTCTTATAGGTCTCCCTTTATATGTTAGGGCACGTTTATCCCTTGCTGCTTTCAGAATTTTCTCTTTATCCTTGTATTTTGCCAGTTTCACTATGATATGTCGTTCAGATCGATTCAAATTACGTCTGAAGGGAGTTCTCTGTGCCTCTTTGATGTCATTGCCTTTTTCCTTCCCCAGTTCAGGGAAGTTCTCAGCTGTGATTTCTTCAAGTACACCTTCAGCACCTTTCCCTCTCTCTTCTTCCTCTGGGATACCAATTATGCGTATATTTTTTCTTTTTAGTGTATCACTTAGTTCTCTAATTTTCCCCTCATACTCCTGGAGTTTTTTATCTCTCTTTTTCTCAGCTTCTTCTTTTTCCATAATTTTATCTTCTAGTTCACCTATTCTCTCCTCTGCCTCTTCAATCCGAGCCATCATTGTTTCCATTTTATTTTGCATTTCGTTTAAAGCGTTTTTCAGCTCCTCCTGGCTGTTCCTGAGTCCCTTGATCTCTGTAGCAAGAGATTCTCTGCTCTCCTCTATACTGTTTTCAAGCCCTGCGATTAATTTTATGATTTTATTCTAAATTCACTTTCTGTTATATTATTTAAATCCTTTTTGATCAGTTCGTTAGCTGTTGTTATTTCCTGGAGATTCTTTTGAGGGAAATTCTTCTGTTTGGTCATTTTGGATAGTCCCTGGAGTGGTGAGGACCTGCAGGGCACTTCCCCTGTGCTGTGGTGTATAACTGGAGTTGGTGGGCGGGGCCACAGTCACACCTGATGTCTGCCCCTAGCCCATTGCTGAGGCCACAGTCAGACTGGTGTGTGTCTTCTCTTCCCCTCTCCTAGGGGCGCGATTCACTGTGGGGTGGTGTGGTCCGTCTGGGCTACTTGCACACTGCCAGGCTTGTGGTGCTGGGGATCTGGCGTATTAGCTGGGTTGGGTAGGCAAGGTGCACGGGGGTAGGAGGGGCAGGCTTAGCTCGCTTCTTCTTAGGTGATTCACTTCAGGAGGGGCCCTGTGACAGCGGGAGGGAGTCAGACCCGCTGCCGGAGGGGTGGCTCCACAGAAGCACAACGTTGGCTGTTTGTGGGGAACAAGCAAGTTCCCTGGCAGGAACTGGTTCCCTTTGGGATTTTGGCTGGGGGGTGGGGGAGGGAGATGGCGCTGGCGAGCACCTTTGTTCCCTGCCAAATTGAGCTCTGTCATCCCGGGGCTCAGCAACTCTCCCTCCCTTTGTCCTCCAGCCTTCCTGGTTTCTGAGCAGAGCTGTTCACTTATGACCTCCCAGATGCTAAGTTGCGCTTGCTGTGGGAACACACTCTGTCTGGCCCCTCCGCTTTTGCAAGCCAGACTCGGGGGCTCTGCTTGGCCGGCAGGCTGCCCCCTGCCCCCCGCCAGTCCGTACAGTGCACACCACCTCTCTGCCCTTCCTACCCTCTTCCGTGGGCCTCTCGTCTGCACTTGGCTCCGGAAACTCTGTTCTGCTTTTCTTCTGGTGGTTTTCTGGGTTATTTAGGCAGGTGTAGGTAGAATCTAAGTGATCAGCAGGACTCGCGGTGAGCCCAGGATACTCCTACCCCGCCATCTTCCCTTGGTCCTCAAGTACTATTTATTAAGTAGCTTAAAATGTAGCTTCTCTAAGGCTTAGGTTTTTTTTTTCTTGTTAGCATATATAAATATCTAAACAGGAAATAATCAAAACCTATATTTTTAATCATTTTTGCTAAGCAATCCACTTCTTAATTCTTTTTGCCTTTCAATAGAAAGAATTTTTAGAAATTCACCATTGTAGTATGATAATTGAAATAGAGTGTAATAAAATTTCTATGACAAAACAAACATACAAATAATGATTCTTGTGTGTGTTTTGACATACAAATTATACAATAAATATACAGCACAGAATTATTAATGATAAATAGAGCACAATTGTAATGTATGCATCTTAAAATACATATTTTTCTATAAAGTTCCACAGAAATTAGCATAGGTTCCCTTCACATCCAGGGAAATATGCCTTCTGAATTTATGCAACTTCGATTTTTTATTTCTTTATATTCTAACTATTCTATGTCAAAAATAGAACTACCTGGTTGGAAAGCAGTTCGGTGTCAGAGTGGGCAAACATAAGTCAGCTGATGAGTCACCTGTGGACCTTCCTGCCTTCAGATCTTATCTTAGGTTCCTTCATTCTGAGTGACTCCTCAGTTAAATATATGACATTGTTTAGACATTAAGAGATAGGCAGAAGATGTATAAGCACTCTTTCCATTTAGGAAAAGTATTAGGGGCACAGAGGGGACTGGGATTCTTAGAAGGTCCTTGGGGATATATCCTTACAGGTAATTAGCTATCAGTCCCAAAATTTTGCAGAGATATAGAAAATAAAAGACATGCTTCATTTATTTTCCGTAAATGAACCAAAGTAACACACTAACTGTTTTTAGTAAGCTGTTTTAAAGTGATCCTTAACAACTTAACTAAGCAATTTGTTAAATACTCTAAAAGTTTTGCCAGTCTTTGCTTTATTTATTCACAATACAAATATTTACTAAGGGGCTGTTGTGTAACCATCATGTATTGGTTATTCATCATAAAACTGGTACAAAAAATCAGAAAGAATTAAGACAATAATCTTTTTTAGTCTGAAATTAATTGCATTTTTGAATCTATATGTCTTTTTTAATTTAAATTTTAATTAGTTAATATGCAGTGCAGTAGTGTGTGTTTTTTATTACAAAAATAGAAGGGAATGCAATGATGGATAACAAAGATATATGGTATTGTATAACCATTCAGTAATTGTTATATGAAAGCTGTATACAATATATAAAACACTTAATCATATTTCAGTACCAAGTTTTGAATAATATTTAATAATACCTCTAAAAAAGCAGTGTATTAATTTAAAGTATACAACATTCAGGACACCTTCATTGAAAGTGAGGGGATGGAGAACTATTTATCATGCCACTGGAAGCCAAAAGAAAGCTGGAGTAGCCATACTTATATCAGACAAACTAGACTTTAAATTAAAGGCTGTAACAAGAGATGAAGAAGGGCATTCTATAATAATTACAGGGTCTATCCATCAGGAAGATCTAACAATTATAAATGCCTATGCGCCGAATATTGGAGCCCCCAAATATATAAAACAATTACTCATAGACATAAGCAACCTTATTGATAAGAATGTGGTAATTACAGGGGGCTTTAACACTCCACTTACAGAAATGGATAGATCATCTAGACACACGGTCAATAAAGAAACAAGGGCCCTGAATGATACATTGGATCAGATGGACTTGACAGATATATTTAGAACTCTGCATCCCAAAGCAACAGAATATACTTTCTTCTTGAGTGCCCATGGAACATTCTCCACGATAGATCATATACTGGGTCACAAAACAGCCCTTCATAAGTATACAAGAATTGAAATTATACTATGCATACTTTCAGACCACAATGCTATGAAGCTTGAAATCAACCACAGGAAAAAGTCTGGAAAACCTCCAAAAGCATGGAGGTTAAAGAACACCCTACTAAAGAATGAGTGGGTCAACCGGGCAATTAGAGAAGAAATTAGAAAATATATGGAAACAAACGAAAATGAAAATACAACAATCCAAACGCTTTGGGATGCAGTGAAGGCAGTCCTGAGAGGAAAATACATTGCAATCCAAGCCTATCTCAAGAAACAAGAAAAATCACAAATACAAAATCTAACAGCACAACTAAAGGAAATGGAAGCAGAATAGCAAAGACAGCCCAAATCCAGAAGAAGAAGAGGAATAATAAAGATCAGAGGAGAAATAAACAATATAGAATCTAAAGAAACTGTAGAGCAGATCAACGAGACCAAGAGTTGGTTTTTTGAAAAAATAAACAAAATTGACAAACCTCTAGCCAGGCTTCTCAAAAAGAAAAGGGAGATGACCCAAATAGATAAAATCATGAATGAAAGTGGAATTATGACAACCAATCCCTCAGAGATACAAGTAATTATCAGGGAATACTATGAAAAATATATGCCAACAACCTGGACAACCTGGAAGAAATGGACAAATTCCTAAACACCCACACGCTTCCAAAACTCAATCAGGAGGAAATAGAAAGCTTGAACAGACCCATAACCAGCGAAGAAATTGAATCAGTCATCAAAAATGTCCCAACAAATACGAGTCCAGGACCAGATGGCTTCCCAGGGGAGTTCTACCAGACGTTTAAAGCAGAGATAATACCTATCCTTCTCAAGTTATTCCAAAAAATAGAAAGGGAAGGAAAACTTCCAGATTCATTCTATGAAGCCAGTATTACTTTGATTCCTAAACCAGACAGAGACCCAGTAAAAAAAGAGAACTACAGGCCAATATCCCTGATGAATATGGATGCAAAAATTATCCATAAGATACTAGCAATTCGAATTCAACAGCATATAAAAAGAATTATTCACCATGATCAAGTGGGATTCATTCCTGGGATGCAGGGCTTGTTCAACATTCGCAAATCAATCAATGTGACACATCACATTAATAAAAGAAAAGATAAGAACCATATGATCCTGTCAATCGATGCAGAAAAGGCCTTTGACAAAATTCAGCAACGTTTCTTAATAAAAACCCTCGAGAAAGTCGGGATTGAAGGAACATACTCAAAGATCATAAAAGCCATTTATGAAAAGCCCACAGCTAACATCATCCTCAATGGGGAAAAACTGAGAGCTTTTTCCCTGAGATCAGGAACACGACAGGGATGTCCACCCTCACCGCTGTTGTTTAACATAGTGTCGGAAGTGCTAGCATCAGCAATCAGACAACAAAAGGAAATCAAAGGCATCAAAATTGGCAAAGATGAAGTCAAGCTTTCGCTTTTTGCAGATGACATGATATTATACATGGAAAATCCGACAGACTCCACCAGAAGTCTGCTAGAACTGATACATGAATTTAGCAAAGTTGCAGGATACAAAATCAATGTACAGAAATCAGTTGCATTCTTATACACTAACAATGAAGCAACAGAAAGACAAATGAAGAAACTGATCCCATTCACAATTGCACCAAGAAGCATAAAATACCTAGGAATAAATCTAACCAAAGATGTAAAAGATCTGTATGCTGAAAACTATAGAAAGCTTATGAAGAAAATTGAAGAAGATATAAAGAAATGGAAAAACATTCCGTGCTCATGGATTGGAAGAATAAATATTGTCAAAATGTCAATACTACCCAAAGCTACCTACACATTCAATGCAATCCCAATCAAAATTGTACCAGCATTCTCAAAATTAGAACAGGCAATCCTAAAATTCATACGGAACCACAAAAGGCCCCGAATAGCCAAAGTAATTTTGAAGAAGACCAAAGCAGGAGGCATCACAATCCCAGACTTTAGCCTCTACTACAAAGCTGTAATCATCAAGACAGCATGGTACTGGCACAAAAACAGACACATAGACCAATGGAATAGAATAGAATAGAACAGTGTCTTTAATAAATGGTGCTGGGAGAACTGGACAGCAACATGTAGAAGGTTGAGACTAGACCACTTTCTCACACCATTCACAAAAATAAACTCAAAATGGATAAAGGACCTGAATGTGAGACAGGAAACCATCAAAACCCTAGAGGAGATAGCAGGAAAAGACCTCTCTGACCTCAGCTGTAGCAATTTCTTACTTGACACATCCCCAAAGGCAAGGGAATTAAAAGCAAAAATGAACTACTGGGACCTTATGAAGATAAAAAGCTTCTGCACAGCAAAGGAAACAACCAACAAAACTAAAAGGCAACCAATGGAATGGGAAAAGATATTTGCAAATGACATATCGGACAAAGGGATAGTATCCCAAATCCATAAAGAGCGCACCAAACTCCACACCCGAAAAACAAATAACCCAGTGAAGAAATGGGCAGAAAACATGAATAGACACTTCTCTAAAGAAGACATCCAGGTGGCCAACAGACACATGAAAAGATGCTCAACGTCGCTCCTCATCAGGGAAATACAAATCAAAACCACACTCAGATATCACCTCATGCCAGTCAGAGTGGCCAAAATGAACAAATCAGGAGACTACAGATGCTGGCGAGGATGTGGAGAAACGGGAACCCTCTTGCACTGTTGGTGGGAATGCAAACTGGTGCAGCCACTCTGGAAAACAGTGTTGAGGTTCCTCAAAAAATTAAAAATAGACCTACCCTATGACCCAGGAATAGCACTGCTAGGAATTTACCCAAGGGATTTCAGGAGTACTGATGCATAGGGGCACTTGTACCCCAATGTTTATAGCAGCACTCTCAACAATAGCCAAATTATGGAAAGAGCCTAAATGTCCATCAAGTGATTAATGGACAAAGAAATTGTGGTTTATTTACACAATGGAGTACTACGTGGCAATGAGAAAGAATGAAATATGGCCCTTTGTAGCCACGTGGATGGAACTGGAGAGTGTGATGCTAAGTGAAATAAGCCATACAGAGAAAGACAGATACCATATGGTTTCACTCTTATGCGGATCCTGAGAAACTTAACAGAAACCCATGGGGGAGGGCAAGGAAAAAAAAAAAAAAAGAGGTTAGAGTGGAAGAGAGCCAAAGCATGAGACTCTTAAAAACAGAAGAAACTGAGGGTTGATGGGGGGGTGGGTGATGGGTATTGAGGAGGGCACCTTTTGGGATGAGCATTGGGTGTTGTATGGAAACCAATTTGACAACAAACTTCATATATTGGAAAAAAATAAGAACATTTAATGAGAAAGCATTTTTTTTAAATTTTTTGTCATTAACATTTTTCTCAATTGGTCTAATTATTGTTATAAATTTTTAAATGTCTTCCTTATTTCTCCAAATCAATCTATTAGATTTTTAGAGCAATATAAAATAAAGTTCAAGTAAAATTTAATTTTTTGACAATTCTGGCATTCATAGTTTGGTTAAAATATTTATAGTTCCTGTAAAAAATAAGTAAAATACAAGATTACACCAGGCAGAGACTATGGCTAGTTGAATTATTGATCAGAATGATATGAGGTAATGATTTGCTTTGCCCTTTTCTCCCTTTCTCTGCTTTTTGAATAACTTATTGATTTTATCGTGACTCATACCCCAAGTATCATAACAAGGTAAAAATAATAATATTCACGTCTAAAATTCTTACGGCTTTAAAAATATAGACTTGAGGGGCGCCTGGGTGGCTCAGTCGGTTAAGCGTCAGACTTCAGCTCAGGTCAAGATCTCTCGGTCTGTGAGTCCATGAGTTTGAGCCCCGCGTGGGGCTCTGGGCTGATGGCTCAGAGCCTGGAGCCTGCTTCCAATTCTGTGTCTCCCTCTCTCTCTGCTCCTCCCCCGTTCATGCTCTGTCTCTCTCTGTCTCAAAAATAAATAAACGTTAAAAAAAATTAAAAAAATATATAGACTTGAATAATTTCACACTTATCAATTACTTAATACATTACTCCTCACTTTTAGATTTTTTATTCATTTATTTCTCATAACATCATCAATTAGCAACTCAAAGTACAAACTTAGGTAGATTTATAAATACTCACATTCTCTCCGCTTATAAACAGCAGTTCTGGGATTTAAACCTATAAAAAATTCTTCCAGAATTTTATTTTATTTTATTTTATTTTATTTTATTTTATTTTATTTTTATTTTATTTTATTTTTTAATGTTTATTTGTTTTTGAAACAGAGAGCATGAGTAGAGTGAGGAACAGGGAGAGAGGGAGACAGAGGATTCACAGCATGCTCTGTGTTGAGTGCAGAGACCTTGATGTAGGGCTTGAACTCACAAACTGTGAAACACTAACCATTTATCTGATATGTCATTTGCAAATATATTCTCCAATTCCATAGATTGCCATAGATTGCCTTTTAGTTTTGCTGATTATTTCCTTCACTGTGCAGATGCTTTTATTTTGATGAAAACTTGATAGTTTATTTTTGAAGAATTCTTTGGTTGGGAGCTGCGGTGTTGGCAGGAATTTCAACACTGGATAGTGCTGGTTCTCAGGATAAAAGACCCATTGCTCTGGGACTGAGGCAAACTTGACTTAGAAGGGCAGTGGTGACAGCACAGGTATGTCGAATTTGGTGTAAGCAGGTTATGCAGCTTTGCTGTTTACTTCTGTGTTTATACTGAAGGTTGGTGGAGGAAAATGTATTTAGCCAGCTTGTCTCCAGAGAGGGGTCTCTGTGCGCATTGCTCTCAGGTAAGCACTGGGAGATGAATGAATAATCTGCCCCCTGTGTGGACCAGGCTTTTTTCAGATAGTTGTTTCCACACTGTGGCCTCAAGATTGCTTGCCTGCTGGAGGAGCCAAGATGGCAGAACAGCATGGAAGCTTTTTGTGTGTTTCATGTCCGTGAAGTAGAGCCAGACAAACACTAAATCATCCTACACACCTAGAAAACTGATTGGAAGATTAACACAACAATCTGCACAACCTGAACCACAGAATTCAGCAGGTACGAGACATGAAAAGCTGAATTTGGGGAGCAAGAAGCCCCGAAAGGAATCCACCCCAAAAGAAAGAGCACAAAGAAACGACATCCAGGAATTTAACCAACACAGATACAAGCAAGACGTCTGAACCAGAATTTAGAATCACGATAATAAGAATACTAGCTGGAGTCAAAAATACATTAGAATCCCTTTCTGCAGAGACAAAAGAAGTAAAAAATAGCCAGAATGAAATTAAAAATGCTATAACTGAGCTGCAATCATGGATGGATGCAGCGGTGGCAAAGATGAATGAACAGAGAATCAGCAAAACAGAGAATCAGCAATATCTAGGACAAACTTATAGAGAATAATAAGGCAGAAAAAAAGAGGAAGACTAATGGAAAAGAGCATGATTTAAGAATTAGAGAAATCAGTGACTCATTAAAAAGGAACAACCTCAGAATCATAGGGGTCCCAGAGGAGGAAGAGACAGAAATAGGGGTAGAAGGGTTATGTGAGCAAATCATAGTGGAAAACTTTCCTAACCTGGGGAGAGACACAGACATCAAAATCCAGGAAACACAGAGGACTCCCATTAGATTCAACAAAACCTGACAATCAACTAGGCATATCATAGTTAATTTTAGAAAATACTCAGTTAAGGAAAGAATCATGAAAGCAACAAGGGAAAAAAATGTCCTTAATGAACAAGGGAAGATAAATCTGGTTTGCAGCAGACCTATCCACAGAAACTTGTCAGGCCAGAAAGGAGTGGCAGGATATATTCAATGTGCTAATCAGAAAAATATGCATCCAAGAATTCTTTATCCAGGAAGGCTGTCACTTAAAATAGAAGGAGAGATTAAAAGTTCCCCAGACAAACAAAAATTAAAGGAGTTTGTGACCACTAAACCAGCCCTGCAAGAAATTTAAAGGAGGATTCTCTGAGGGGAGAAAAGGTGAAAAAAAAATTATATATATATATATATATATATATATATATATATATATATATATATGAATGAATACCAAAAGCAGCAAAGATTAGAAAGGACCAGAGAACACCACCAGAAACTCCAACTCTACAAGCATCATAATGGCAATAAATTCATATCTTTCAGTACTCACTCTAAACGTCAATGGACTCAATGCTGTGCTGCAATCAAAAGACATAGGGTAACAGAATGGATAAGAAAAAAAGATCCATCTATATGCTGTTTATAAGAGACCCACTTTAGACCTAATGATACCTACAGATTGAAAATAAGAGGATGGATGGGGCGCCTGGGTGGCTCAGTCGGTTAAGCGTCCGACTTCAGCTCAGGTCACGATCTCGCAGTCCGTGAGTTCGAGCCCCGCATTGGCCTCTGGGCTGATGGCTCGGAGCCTGGAGCCTGCTTCAGATTCTGTGTCTCCCTCTCTCTCTGCCTCTCCCCCATTCATGCTGTCTCTCTCTGTCTCAAAAATAAACGTTAAAAAAAATTAAAAAAAAAAAAAAGAAAAGAAGGGGATGGAGAGCCATCTATCATGCTAATGGTCGACAAAAGAAAGCTGGAGTAGCCATACTTATATCAGACAACCTAGACTTTAAAATAAAGACTATGTCAAGAGATGAAGAAGGGCATTATATCATAATCAAGGGGCCTATGGACCAAGAAGACCTAGCAATTGTAAACATTTCTGTGCCAAATGTGATAGCACCCAAATATGTAAATCAATCACAAACATAAACTCATCGATAGTAATACCATAATAGTAGGGACTTCAACACCCCACTCACAGCAATGGACAGATCATCTAATCAAAAAATTAACAAAGAAACATTGGCTTTGAATGGCACACTGGACCAGATGGACTTATTCATAACATTTCATCCTAAAGCAGCAGAATATACATTCTTCTCCAGTGCACATTGAATGTTCTCCAAAATAGACCATATACTGGACACAAATCAGCCCTACGTAAGTACAAAAATATCAAGATCATACCATGCATATTTTCAGACCACAATGCTATGAAACTCGAAATCAACTCATCAAACTCAAACTGCCTGGTATTTTCTCTCTTCCTCCCTCTCTCTCCCCCTTTCCCCTCTCAAAATAAACAAATAAACTTTTAAAAATTATTTAAAAAAACTGCACACATTTAACATGCAGACTTTGATGAGTTTGGATGCATGAAAACACCCATGATATTAATACAATCAATCCATGCCCCTGCCAACCTCCCATCTGGTAACCATGTTTGTCCTCTATAGTTACGAGTCTGTTTCTTGGTTTGCCTCTTTTTTCCCCCACCCCACCATTTTTCATTTGTTTTGTTTCTTAAATTCCACATATGAGTGATATCATGGTATTTGTCTTTCTTTGACTTATTTCGCTTAGCACAATATGCTCTAACTCCATTTACATTGCTGCAAATATCAATATTTCTTTTTTATGGCCAACTATTATATATATATATATATATATAATATATATAAATCACTTCTTTATCCATTCATCAGTTGATGGATATTTGGTCTCTTTCTATAATTTACCTATTGTTGGAAACGCTGCTATAAACATTGAGGTGCATGCATCACTTTGAATTAGTGTGTTTGTGTTATCTGTTTAACTACCAAATAGTATGATTGCTGAATTGCAGTATAGTTCTTTTTTAAATGTTTTAAGAAACCTCTGTACTGCTTTCCAGAGTGGCAGCACCAATTTGCATTCCCACCAACAATGTAAGAGGGGTCCCCTTTCTCCACATCCTCATTAACACCCATTGTTCCCTGTGTTGTTAATTTTAGCCTTTCTGACAGATGTGAAGTGATGGTGATATCTCATTTTAGGTTTGATTTGTATTTCCCTGATGGTGAGTGATGATGAGCATCTTTTCATATGTCCATTAGCCATCTGTATGTCTTCATCAGAAAAGTATTGATTCATGTTTTCTGCCCATTTCTTAACTGGATTCTTTGGTCTTCTGGTTGTTCAGTTGTATAAGTTCCTTATATAATTTGGATACTACCCCTTTATCAGATATGTCATTTGCAAATATCTTCTGCCATTATTCAGGCTAAGTTTTAGCTTTTTTGATTGTTTCCTTTGCTATGCTTTTTATTTTGATGATGTCCCAATAGTTTATTTTTGCTTTTGTTTCCATTGTCTCAGAGGACATATCTAGAAAGATATCCCTATGGCCAATGTCGAAGAGATTATTGTCCATACTACCTTCTAGGATTTTTATGGTTTCGGGTCTCACATCTAAGGCCTTAATCCATTAGAGACATAGATATTAGAACCACAATGGGATATCACCTCACACCTGTCAGAATGGCTAAAATAAAAATGACAAGGATGTAGGAAAAAAGGAAACTTCATGCATAATTGGTGGGAATTCAAGTTGGTGCAACCACCATGGAAAGAAGAATGTAGGTTCCTCAAAATTTTAAAATAGAATTACCATATGGGGCACCTGCATGGCTCAGTAGGTTAAGCGTTCAACTTTTGGTTTTTGCTTAGGTCATGATATCATAGTCATGGGATCAAGCCCTGCATTGTGCTCTGTGCTGGGTGTAGAGACTTCTTAGGATTCTCTCTTTCCCTTTCTTTCTGCTCATGCTCCAGGTCTGTCTCAAAAAGAAAATTATCATATGATAAAAAGAATACAAACACACTAATTTGAAAAGATGTAAGAACCCTTATGTTTATGGCAGCATTATTTACAATAGTCAAATTGTGGAAGCAGCCCAAGTGTTCACTAATTGATGAATGAATAAAGAAGGTGTAATATACTCAGCAATAAATAAATGAAATATTGTCATTGGAAACAACATGGATAGATCTAGATAATATACTGATAAGTGAAATAAGTCAGTCACAGAAAGACAATTACTGTATGATTATACTTATAAGTGGAATTTAGTTAACAAAACAGAGAAAGAAAGAAAAGAAAAGAGAGACAAACTATAAACCAGACTTTAGCTATAGAGAACAAACTGATGACTACTGAGGGAAGGGGACTGGTGAGACTAGTGAAATAGGTGAAGGGGACTAAAAGTACACTTATCTTGATGATCACTAAGTTATGTATAGGATTGTTGTACCACTTATATTGTACACCTGAAACTAATATGATACTTTATGTTAACCATATTGAAATTATTAAAAAATAATGTTTAGTTATTTATTTTGAGAGAGAGAGAGAGAGAGAGAGAGAGAGAGAGAGAGAGAATCCCAAGCAGGTTCTGCTGCCAGCCCAGAGCCCAACGTGGAGCTTGAAATCACAAACCATGAGATCATGACCTGAGCCAAAAGTACTTTATTCATAGGCTTATTTGGTACACAATAAGTCCACAAGTTCAATAACCATCTGTTTGCTGAAATTTCCCACATCTAAAGCTCCCAATTATTTCTCTGCCCCACACTGCCAACTCTGTATTTGATAACTTCTCCTGGATATACCACTGAAACTTCACAATCAACATGAACTAAAATTCATTTACTATCAGTCATGTCCTCTGAATATCCTTTAAATACAGTCACATATTTCATGTTAAAATATGTTCACCACAGTCTCTCTGTACTGGATTTTTAATTTTTTTTCAATAATTTTTAAAATGTTCATTTTTGAGAGAGACAGAGTCTGAGTTGGGGAGTGGGAGAGCAAGAGACACACACATATTCCGAAGGAGGCTCCAGGCTCTGAGTTGTCAGCACAGAGCCTGACATGAGGCTTGAACCGATGATTGCAAGATCATGACCTGAGCTGAAGGCAGATGCTTAACCAACTGAGACACTCAGGCACCCCTGTCCTGAATTTTTACAACGACCTCATTTGGAATTTGCTAACTCCATTTTTTTTCTCTTCCATCCAATTTTTACTCAGAAATTAGAATGGTCTTGAGGCGCCTGTGTGGCTTGGTCATTTGGGTGTTCAACTTCAGCTCAGGTCATTATCTCATAGTCTGTGGGTTTGAGCCCTGTATTGGGCTCTATGCTGACAGCTCAGAGCCTGTAGCCTCATTCAGATTCTGTGTCTCCCTCTGTCTCTGCCCCTCCCCACTTGTACTCTGTGTTTCAAAAATAAATAAACATTAAAAAAAATAAAAAATAGAAATTAGAATGGTCTTATGAAACTCCAATTATATCATGTTAATCATCTACTTAAGAATCATTCAAGAGGCTTAATTAAGATTGTGGAAGAGTAGGGTGACCCTAAGCTTGTCTCATCATTGAAAAGAACTAGATAAATATCAAATCATTCTGAACACAGAAGAAATCAATATGAGTACTGAAAGAACCAACCTTCACATCTACAAGCAGTAAAAAATGACCACCTTGTGGAGGGTAGTAACTGTGAGAGTTCATTTAGGAGAGAAAAGAGCCATGGGTGTTGTGTAAGGTATGGAGTCTTTTCTGCAGAGAGAGGAGAGAGAGAAAAAAAAGACTGAAAACACATGCAGGGGATTTCGCAAGAAAAACTCATCCCAAACCATTGACTGAGAAAAAGGAGAGTGTTTTTTAAACAGAGGAGTGCAAGTCTGAAGTTTCAGAGGTCAATACCATTGCCAGGATCATGCCTGAAAGTGCTATGCTGGGAAAGGAGGGTGGAGACCTGGAGTGGGTAGCAGGGTCTAAAGATCCCCAAGAAAGAGTTCCACTGCACTGGAGTGCATTTGGTAGAGGTGATATGACCCCTCCATAGAAAAAAGACCTAATGGGCACCATTGAGCTGTTCTGTTTACCAGAATGGGAACAAAGACACTGACTGGCTTAGGGCAGCAAACCTTGGCTCTGGCTTTGTGTTGTGATTTACCACAAATGCCAAGCCATTACACAATTGAGTGACTGTTTCGGGCACAAGGGGCACCAGCCATGATGCAGTGACCCCCTTGGGCAGAGAGTAAGCATGGGGCCGTGCCACCAGGATCCCTGAAGTTTAGAGATTTTTAATTTTTCATTTTTTTTAGAGAGAGTATGTGAACAGGGGAGAGGGAAAGAGGGAGAGAGAGACAGAGGGAGAGGGAGAGAGAGAGAGACAGAGAGAATCTTAAGTAGGATCCATGCTCAGTGCAGAGCCTAACTCGGGCTCGATCCCACAACCCTGGAATCATGACCTGAGCTGAAATTGAGTCAGATGATCAATGGACTGAGTCATCCAGGAAGACCTGGATGTTTTAAGAGTATAGAGTTTTGAAACACAGTCCTGCCTGAGATGAAACACAGGAGCACTGTGCTGCCTCACAGGCAGACAGCTCAAAAACAGTCAGGGCACAGGCAGGGATCTGAAAAAAGCTAGGGATACAAGGGGTGATTGTTCATTGGCCAGGGCTTCTTGAGGAGTGGCATGCATGAAGTCCCTGAACCAGAGACTAGAGAGTGTGGCAAAGCCACCCTCCCTCTACAGAACTGACCTACTTCAATGAGTTAAACAGTGCCACCAGGTGGATACCAGAGCTTCTAAACAAAATCCTGCTCCCCTGAGCCCTGCAGGTGTATCTCCACTAGGGCAAGTCAGACTCACAATTAGCACATCAATTAGCACTCAAAATACCAGAACAAACCACTCACAAAACAAACCATTCACAGAAACCAAGACTACTAACAATAGAGTGCTCCAAAACTTCAGCTCTAAGGGAAAAGGATCTAGCTTCCCTCTTATTTTTACTTTTTTATTTTTAAATTTAATTTTTTTTAATTTTTAATATATATACGTATATAATAAATTATAGTTTACAAAAAAAGTCAGTAACAAGATATGAAGAAAGACATTGTATCAAATATATATAATATATATTACATTATATAATTTCAATAATAAAATTATTATTATTATTATTATTATTATTATTATTATTTGGCTCTAGTTTCTTATAACAAGCATACCAAAACACACCTAGGATCTAGTTGTTATTTTTTTGTTTCTCGGGAGAAAGATTGTTTTTTTTTTTTTTTTCCTAGACAAAATGACAAGATTGAAGAATTCACCACAAAAGAAAAAACAAGAACTAGAAATTACAGCCAGGGATTTAATCCACACAGATATAAGTAAGATGTCTGAACTAGAATTTTAAACAACAATTACAGGGATACTACCTGTGCTTAAAAAAAAGCGTAGAAACCACTAAAGAATCCTTTACTGTAGAGATGAAAGAACTAAAATTTAGTCAGACTGAAGTTGAAATGCTACAACCGATATGTAATCCCAAATGGATGCCATAACAATGAGGATGGATGAAATGGATAAATGAACCAGTGATACCAGAGAAAATATAATGGTGAATAATGAAGCTGAAAAGAAGAAAGAGAGAAAGGTATTGGATTGCAAAGTTAGACATAGAAAATCCAGCAACTTCTAAAAACGTAATAACATTTTTATCAAAGAGTCACAGAAGAGAAAGAGATAGAAAAAAGGGCAGAATATTTATTTGAGCAAATCGTAGCTGAAAACTTCCTTAATCTGGGAAGGATAAACACATCAAAATCCAAGAGCACAGATAACTCCAATTAAATTCAGCAAAAAACCAACCATCACCTAGACATGTCATAGTCAAGTCCACAAAATACACTGACAAGGAAAGAATCCTGAAAGCAGGAAGGGGAAAAAAAAGGTCTTAACTTACAAGGCAAGACAAATCAGATTCAGAGCAAATATGTCCACAGAAACTTGGCAGGCCATAATGGAATGACAAGGTATATTCAACACTGAATGGATAAATATGCAGCCAAGAATACTTTTTCCAGCAAGGCTGTCATTCAGAACAAAATAGAGATAAAAAGTTTTCCAGACAAACAAAAACTAAAGGAGTTTGTTCCCACTAAATCAACTTTGCAAGAAATATTAAAGGGGACTCTCTGAATGGGAACAAAAACAAACAAGAAAGACTAGAAAGGAACAGAGAATATCACCAGAAACACCAACTCTATGGGTGACACAATGGTACAACATTCATTTTTTTCAATAACCACTCTGAATGTAAATGGACTAAATGCTCCAGTAAAAGGAAATAAGGAATCAGAATGGACAAAAAAAAAGACCCATCTATATGCTGCCTACAAGACACTCATCTGAGACCCAGAGACAACTAGGCTGAAAGTAGACTGAAAGTAAGGGGATGGAGAAACATCAGTCATAATAATGGACATCATAAGAAAGCTGGAGTAGCCATACTTATAACAGACAAACTAGATTTTATAAAAAAGACAGTAACAGTAGATGAAGAAAGGCATTGTAAAGGTCTATCCACTAAGATAAAACAACTGAAAATACATACGCACCCAACTAGAAAGCCTGAAAATATACAAATCAATTAACAACAGACACAATTTCAATAATAGCAGGGACTTTAATACCCCACTTACAGTAATTTACAGATCATCTAAGCAGAAAATCAATAAGAAAACAATGGCTTTGAATGACACTCTACACTGGAAAGACTTAACAGATATATTCACAACACTTCATTTTAAAGCAGCAGAATACACATTCTTTTCAAGTGCACATGAAACATTCTACAGAAAACATCATATACTAGGTCCAAAATCAGTGCTCAACAAGTACAAAAAAATCGAGATAATACCATGCATAATTTCAGACCACAAAACTATGAAACTTGAAGTCAGCCACAAGAAAGACAACAATTACATGGAGCAAAAGAACATCCTATAAATAATGAATGGATTAACCAAGAAACTAACGAAGAAATAAAAAAAATACATGGAAGCAAATGAAAATGAAACCATGATGGTCTGAAAACTTTAGGATGCAGCAAAGGCAGTCCTAAGAGGGAAGTGTATTGCAATACAAACCTACCTCAAGAAGGAAGAAAGTCTCAATATGTAACCCAACATTACAGATAAAGGGACTAGAAAGGGTACAGAAAATAAACTCTAAAGCCAGAAAAAGAAGGGAAATAAAGATTAGAGCAGAAATAAATGAAATAGAAACAAAACAACAACAACAACAACAACAACAACAAAAACAATAGAACAGATCAACAAACTAAGAGTTGGTTCTTTGAAGAAATTAATTAAAACGATAAGCCCCTCTCTAGATTTTCAAAAAGAAAAAAGAAAGAAGCCAAGTAAAGTCATGAATGAAGGGCAAGAGATCAGAATCAATACCACAGAAATACAAATAAGCATAAGAGAATATTATGAAAAATTATATGCCAACAACTGGGGAAATTTGGAAGAAATGAACAAATTCCTAGAAACATGCAAACTACCAAAACTGAAACAGGAAAAAATAGACAATTTGAACAGACATATAACCAGCATTTAAATTGAATCAGTGATCAGAAATCTCCCAATGAAGCAGGGTCCAGGACCAGGTGGCTTCACAGGGGAATTTAAATGTCTAATAGACATTTAAAGAAGTTAATACGTGTTCTGCTCAAACTGTTCCACAAAATAGAAATAGAAGAAAAGCTTCCAAACTCATTCTTAAAGCCGGGATTACCTTTATTCCAAAACCAGAAAAAGATCCTACTAAAAAGGAGGGTCTTCCCATTTGAGTTTTAGTAGTGTGTGTGTGTTTAGGAATTTGTCCATTTCTTCCAGGTTGTCCAGATTGTTGGCAGATAAGTTTTTAATAGTATTCCCTGATAATTGCTTGCATTTCTGAGGGATTGGTTGTAACAAATATATTTTCATTCATGATTTTATCTATGTTGGTCCTCTCTCTTTTCCTTTTGAGAAGCTTGGCTAGAGGTTTATAAATTTTGCTTATTTTTTCAAAAAAACAACTCTATGTTTTATTGATCTGTTCTACCACATATTTTGGATTCTATATTGTTTATTTCTGCTCTTATCTTTATTATTTCTCTCCATTTGCTGGGTTTGGGGTATCTTTGCTGTTCTGCTTCTAGTTCCTTTAGGTGTGCTGTTAGATTTTGTATTTGGGATTTTTCTTGTTTCTTGAGATACGCCTGGATTGCAATGTATTTGCCTCTTAGGACTATCTTTGCTGCATCCCAAATGGTTTGGATTGTAGTATTTTCATGCACATTTGTTTCCATATATATTTTAATATCTTTAATTGCCTGTTTGCTCCATTCATTCCTTAGGAGGATTTTCTTTAACCTCCATGCTTTTGGAGGTTTTCCAGACGTTTTTCTGTGGTTGATTTCAAGTATCATAGCATTGTGATCTGAAAATGTGCATGGTATGATCTCAATTATTTTATATTTATTGAGTGCTTTTTTGTGACCCAGTATGTGATCTATCTTGGAGAAAGTTCCATGTGCACTCGAGAAGAATGTGTATTCTGCTGTTTGGGGATGTAGGGTTCTAAATATACCTGTCAAGTCCATCTGGTCCAATGTATCATTCAGAGACATTGTTTCCATACTGATTCTGTGTCTAGATGACCTGTCCATTGCTGTCAATGAAGTATTAAAGTCCCCTGCAATTACCACATTCTTATCAATAAGATTGTTTATGTTTGTGGTTAATTGTTTTAAATATTGGGTTCCCCTGAATTCAGTGCATAGACATTTATAATTTTTAGCTCTTCCTGATGGATAGACCCTGTAATTATTATATAATGCCCTTCTTCATCTCTTGTTACAGCCTTTAATTTAAGTCTAGTTTGTCTGATATAAGTATGGCCACTCCAGCTTTCTATTGACTTCCAAGAGCATGATAGATAGTTCTTCATCCCCTCACTTTTAATTTGAAAGTGTCCTCAGGGTTGAAATGAATCTCTTGTAACAGCGAATATGTGGGTCTTTTTTTTATCCATTCTGTTACCCTATGTCTTTTGATTGGAGCATTTAGTCCATTTACAATCAATGTTGTTATTGAAAGGTATGGGTTTAGCGTCATTGTGGTATCTGTAGGTTTCATGCTTGTAGTGGTGTCTCTGGTACTTTGTGGTCCTTGCAACATTTCACTCACAGAGTCCCCCTTAGGATCTCTTGTAGGGCTGGTTTAGTGGTGACGAATTCCTTCAGTTTTTGCTAGTTTGGGAAAACCTTTATCTCTCCTTCTATTCTGAATGACAGACTTGGTGGATAAAGTATTCTCAGCTGCATATTTTTTCTGTTCATCACATTGAAGATTTCCTGCCATTCCTTTCTGGCCTGACAAATTTCAGTAGATAGATCTGCTACTAGTCTTATGTGTCTACCTTTGTATGTTAAGATCCCGTTTATCCCTAGCTACTTTGAGAAATCTCTCTTTGTCTTTTTATTTTGCCATTTTCACTATGATATGTTTTGCAGAAGACCGATTCAAGTTACATCTGAAGGGAGTTCTCTGTGCCTCCTGAATTTCTATGTATGTTTCCTTCACCAAATCAGGAGGTTCTCAGTTATGATTTTTTCAAGTACACCCTCTTCCCTTTCTCCCTCACTTCTTCTACTGGAATTCCTATGATACGGATATTATTCCATTTCATTGAATCACTTAGTTCTCTAATTCTCCCCTCGTGATCCAGATTTTTTTTAAATCTCTTTTTCTCAGCTTTCTCTTTTATCCCGTTCCATAATATTATGTTCTAATTCATTATTCTCCCCTCTGCTTCTTCATTACATATTGTAGCTGCCTCCATTTTATTTTCTACTTCATTTACAGCATTTTTAATTCATCATGACTATTTTTTAGTTTCTTGATCTCTGCAGTAATAGATTCTCTGCTGCCTTCTATACCTTTTTCAAATGCAGTGATTTATCTTATGATTATTATCCTAAAGTCTTGTTTAGTTATATTGCTTTTATCTGTTTTGATCAATTCTTTAGATGTCACTTTTTCCTGGAATTTCTTTTGAGGGGAATCCTTCTGTTTCATCATTTGGCTAGTTTTCTGTCCCTTATGAGTTTTATAAGCTGGTTATGTACTCTGTACCTGTGAACACTGCTATATTAAAGGGGATCATACACTGTCCAGGGCCTGGTTCTTCCGGTGGTGTTTTTTGGAGAGTGAGAGTGTTAATTGCTCTCTATTGTTGTTGTTTTGGTTATTTTATTTCTCTACTTGTAATGATGTTTTGGACCCTGCACGAGATGTGCTTCATTTTATTCCTTGAAATAGCCCTGGATAGGAAAACAAACATACAAATAGCACATAGAGACATGCAAACACACATACACATAAACGAAACAAACAAATGGAAACACACGCACACACACACACCCACACACATAGACAAAAGCAGTATATGAGAAAAAGAACACAAACATCAGCTACAAGTCAAGAACAGGGTGGAGGTTGTGCTGATGAAAGAGCACATACAAAGAGAGAAATAACAGGGGTGGAGACAAAGAGAAAATAAGCATTGACAGGGCAGAGAGACTAAATGGCTTAATCCAACAAAGGAGAAAGGAAAATAAAGAAGGAGGCGGGGGGAAAAATGAAGATAAAGTTACCCAGACAGTGAAACTATATGGTTTGATTAATCCAGAGAGAAAAAGGAAAGTACAGAAGGAGATGTAGAACATATAACAAGGGAATGGATTAAATATGTCTGATTAAACAAACCAATTACCAGAGTGACCAGCCTAGTGGAGGGAACAGATAGGAAGGGAGGATATAGCCAGGACAAGTATTATCCTGGGATTAATCCAGGTTATGTAGCATCACTGGTTTGGATGAACAAGCCGTCTTATTGCACAGCATCTATCTGGCCCCAGCAGAAATACAGTTACCTGGCACGGAGGGGGGTGGTTTGTGTAGGCTGGTCCCACCTCCATTGTGGGCCCTGGGTGGTGGTGGTGGTGGTGGTGGGGAAATGGCCGTCCCCAGTCTCTTTCAACTTTTGCATGTTGCTGTCCAGTATTCCCAACACCGTTTGTTGAAGAGGCTATCTATTTCCCACTGGATATTTTTTTTTCTGCTTTGTCAAAGAAATTAACCATATAGTAGGAGGTTTAAACCTGGGTTTCCTATTCTTGCTTTTAAAGTTTATTTATTTACTTTAAGAGAGAGAGGTGGGGGCACAGATAGAGGGAGAGAGAGAATCCCAAGCAAGCTCCATGCTGTCATCACAGAGCTGAACATAGAGCTCAGTCTTACAAACTGTGAAATTACGACCTGAGTCGAAACCAAGACTTGGAGATTTAACCAACTGAGCCACGCAAGATCTCCTGTTTTGTTTTGTTTTTTTTTTTCGTGTTTTATGCTTTTATATGTCTGTTTTTGTTCCAGTACCATATTGTCTTGATCACTACAGCATTGTAATATAACTTTTACTCTGAAATTATGATGCCTTCAGTTATGCCTTTCTTTTTCCAGAATGCTTTGGCTATTCAGTCTTTTGTGGTTCCATACAAATTTTAAGATTGTTTGTCCCAGCTCTGTGGAAAATGCTGGTGTTATTTTGATAGGGATTGCATTAAATGTGTAGATTTCTTTGAGTAATAGAAACATTTTAACAATACTTGTTCTTCCAATCCATGAGCTTACAATATTTTTCCATTTGTGTCCTCTTCAAATATCTTTCATCAGTGTTTTAGTTTTCAGAGTACAGATAGATCTTTTACCAATTTGGTTAGGTTTATTCCTCAGTATTTTGTGGGTCTTGGTGAAATTGTAAATGGGATTGATTCCATGGTTTCTCTTTCTCCTGATTCATTGTTGGTGTATACAAATGCAACAGATTTCCATGTGTTGATTTTGTATCCTGTGACTTTACTAAATTCATATATCAATTCTAGCAGTTTTTTGGTGGAGTATTTACAATTTTCCATATAGAAGATCATGCCATCTGGAAGTAGTGAAAGTTTGCAATCTTACTTGCTGTTTTTGATGCTGTTTATTTCTTTGTGTTGTCTGATTGCTGAGGCTTTGACTTCCAATACTGTGTTTAATAACAGTGGTGACAATGGACATCCCTGTCTTATTCCCGACCATAGAAGAGAAGCTCACAGGGCACCTGAGTGGCTCAATTGGTTAAGTGTCTGACTTCAGCTCAGGTCATGATCTCGTGGTTTGTGAGTTCAAGTCCTGCACCAGGTTCTGTGCTGACAGCTCAGATCCTGGAGCCTGCTTCAGATTCTGTGTCTTCTTCATTCTCTGCCCTTTCCCATGCTTGTGCTCTGTCTCTATGTCTCAATAGTAAATAATCACAAAGGAGGAGGAGGAGGAGGAGGTGGTGGTGGTGGAGGAGGAGGAGGAGGAGGAGGAGGAGGAGGAGGAGGAGGAGGAGGAAAGTGCACAGTTTTGCTCCCATTGAGGATGATATTAGCTCTGGGATTTTGGTATATAACCTTTATTATTTTAGGTGTGTTCCCTCTAAACCTACTTTGTTAAGGGTATTTTACCATGAGTAAATGTTGTAATCTGTGAAATAGTTTTTCAGCTTCTATTGTAATGATCGTAGGGTTCTTATCCTTTATTTTCTTAACGTAGTATATTATGTTAATTGATTTGTGAATGTTTAACTACACTTGCAGCCACTAATAAATTCCATTTGACCATGGTGAATGATTTTTTCAGTGTACTGTTGAAAATGATTTGCTGGTATTTTATTGACATTTTTTGCATCCATTTTCATCAGGTATATTGGCCTGTAGTTTTCTTTTTTTGTGGAATCTTTTTTAGTTTTAGTATCAGGTTAATGTTGAAACCTTAGAATGAATTTGGGACTTCTCCTTCCATTTCTACTTTTTTGAATGGTTTCAGAAGAACAGGTATTAACTATTCTTTCAAGATTTGGTAGAATTTGTCTGTAAATCCATCTGGCCTTGGACTTTGGTTTCCTGGGAGTTGTGTTTTTAATTTAATTTTTTTTTATTTTTTTAAATTTGCATCCAAATTAGTTAGCATATAGTGAAACAATGATTTCAGGAGTAGATTCCTTAGTTCCCCTTACACATTTAGCCCATCCTCCCTCCCACAACCCCTCAAGCAACCCTCAGTTTGTTCTCCATATATATGAGTCTCTTCCTTTTTGTCCCCCTCCCTGTTTTTACATTATTTTTGTGTCCCTTCCCTTATGTTCATCTGTTTTGTCTCTTAAAGTCCTCATATGAGTGAAGTCATATGATTTTTGTCTTTCTCTGAATGACTAATTGCACTTAGCATAATACCTTCCAGTTCCATCCATGTAGTTGCAAATGGCAAGATTTCATTCTTTTTGATTGCCGAGTAATACTCCATTGTGTGTTTACATATTTATATTCCACATTTTCTTTATCCATTCATCCATCGATTGACATTTGGGTTCTTTCCATTATTGGCTATTGTTGATAGTGCTGCTATAAACATTGGGGTGCATATGTCCCTTCAAAACAGCAAACCTGTATCCCGTGCATAAATGCCTAGTAGTGCAATTATGGGGTCATAGGCTAGTTCTATTTTTAGTTTCTTGAGGAACCTCCATCCTGTTTTCCAGAGTGGCTGCACCAGCTTGCATTGCCACAAACAATGCAAAAGAGATCCTCTATCTCCTCATCCAAGCCAACATCAGTTGTTGCCTGAGTTGTTAATGTTAGCCATTCTGACAGGTGTCAGGTGGGATCTCACTGTGGTTTTGATATGTATTTCTCTGATGTTGAGTGATGTTGAGCATTTTTTCATGTGTCAGTTGGCCATCTGGATGTCTTCCTTGGAGAAGTGTCTATTCATGTCTTTTCCCATTTCTTCACTGGATTAGTTGTTTTTTGGGTGTTGAGTTTGATAATTTATTTATAGCTTTTGGGTACTAACCCTTTATCTGATATGTCACTTGCAAATATCTTATGCCATTCTGTCCATTGCCTTTTAGTTTTGCTGATTGTTTCCTTCGCTGTGCAGAAGATTTTATTTTGACGAGGTCCCAGTAGTTCATTTTTGCTTTTGTTTCCCTTGCCTCCAGAGACGTGTTGAGTAAGAAGTTTCTGTGCCCAAGATCAAAGAGATTTTTGCCTGCTTTCTCCCAGAGGATTTTGATGGCTTCCTGTCTTACATTTAGGTCTTTCATCCATTTTGAGTTTATTTTTGTGTAGGGTGTAAGAAAGTGGTCCAGGTTTATTCTTCTGAATGTCACTGTCCAGTTTTCCCAGGACCACCTGCTGAAGAGACTGTCTTTATTCTATTGGATGTTCTTTCCTGCTTTGTCAAAGATTACTCGGCCATACATTTGTGTGTCCATTTCTGGGTTCTCTATTCTGTTCCATTGATCTGAATGTCTGTCCTTCATCCAGTACCGTACTGTCTTGATGATTACAGCTTTGTAGTATACCCTGAAGTCAGGGACTGTGAGGCCTCCTGCTTTGGTTTTCTTTTTCAAGATTGCTTTGGCTATTTGGGTGTTTTCTGGTTCCATACAAATTTTAGAATTCTTTGTTCTTGCTCTGTAAAGAATGCTGGTGTTACTTTGATAGGGATTGCATTGAATATGTAGATTGCTTCCGGTAGTATTGACATTTTAACACTATTTGTTCTTCCTATCCAGGAGCATGGAATCTTTTTACATTTTTTTGTGTCTTCTTCAATTTCTTTCATAAGCTTTCTATAGTTTTCAGTGTATAGATTTTTCACCAATTCGGTTAGATTTATTCCTAGGTATTTTATGGTTTTTTGTGCAACTGTAAATGGGATCAATTCCTTTATTTTTCTTTCTGTCACTTCATTGTTGGTGTATAGGAATGCAACTGATTTCGGTGCATTGATTTTATATCCTGTGACTTTGCTGAATTCATGAATCAATTCTACCATTTTTTTGTGGAATATTTTGAGTTTTCTATATAGAGTATTATGTCATCTGCGAAGAGTGAAAGTTTGACCTCCTCCTGGCCCATTTGGATGCTTTTATTTCTTTGTGTTGTCTGATTGCAGAGGCTACGACTTCCAGGACTACGCTGAATAACAGTGGCAAGAGTGGACATCCCTGTCTGGTTCCTGACTTTAGGGGGAAAGCTCTCAGTTTTTCCCCATTGAGGATGATATTAGCGTTGGGTCATTTATATATGGCTTTTATGATCTCAAGGTATGCTCCTTCTATGCCTACTTTCTTGAGGGTTTTTATCAAGAAAGGATGCTGTATTTTGTCAAATTCTTTCTGTGCATCTTTTGAGAGGATCGTATGTTTCTTGTCCTTTCTGTTATTGATATGATGAATTACGTTAATTTTTTTGCAGATATTGAAACAGCCCTGCATCCCAGGTATAAATCCCACTTGGTCCTGGTGAATAATTTTCTTCATGTATTCTTGGATCTGGTTGGTTAATATCCTGTTGAGTATTTTTGCATGCATGTTTATCAGGGAAATTTATCTATAGTTCTCCTTTTGAGTGGGGTCTCTTTCTGGTTTGGGGATCAAGATAATGCTGGCTTCATAGAAAGAGTTTTGAAGTTTTCCCTCCATTTCTATTTTTTGGAACAGTTCAAGAGAATAGGTGTTACCTCTTCCTAACATGTTTGGTAGAATTCCCCTGGAATGCCATCTGGCCCCGGACTCTTGTTTTTTGGCAGATTTTTGATTACTAATTCAATTCCTTACTGGTTATGGGTCTGTTAAAATTTTGTTTCTCCTGTTTCAGTTTTGGTACTGTATATGTTTCTAGGAATTTGACCATTTCTTCCAGATTGCCCATTTTATTGGCATATGATTGCTCATAATATTCTCTTAGTATTGCTTTTATTTCTGTTGTGTTGGTTGTGATCTCTCCTCTTTCATTCTTGATTTTATTTATTTGGGTCATTTCCTTGTTCTTCTTTATCAAACTGGCTACTGGTTTATCAATTTTGTTAATTCTTTCAAAGAATCAGCTTCTGGTTTCATTGTTCTGTTCTACCGTTTTTTGTTTTGTTTTGTTTTGTGTTTTGTTTTTTGTTTTTTGTGTTTTTTTTTTGTTTTGATAACATTCTTCTGCTGTAATCTTTATTATTTCCTGTCTTCTGCTGGTTTTGGATTTCATTTGCTGTTATTTTTCCAGCTCCTTAAGGCATAAGTTTAGGTTGTGCATCTGAGATCTTTCTTTCTTCTTTAGGAAGGCCTGGATTGGTATATACTTTCTTTCCTATGACCGACTTTGCTGCATCCCAGAGGTTTGGGGTTGTGGTGTTATCATTTTCATTGACTTCCATATGCTTTTTAATTTCCTTTTTAAATTCTTGGTTAACCCATTAATTCTTTAGTAGGATGTTCTTCAGTCTCCAAGTATTTTTTACCTTTCCGTATTCTTTCTTGTGATTGATTTTGAGTTTTATAATATTGTGGTCTGAAAATAAGTACGGTATGATCTTGATCTTTTTGTACTTACTTAGGGCTGATTTGTGTCCCAGTATATGGTCTATTTTGGAGAACAATACATGTGCAGTGGAGAAGAATGTGTATTCTGCTGCTTTAGGATGAAATGTTATGAATAAGTCCATCTGGTCCAGTGTGTCATTAAAAGCCATTGTTTCTTGTTGATATTTTGAGTAGATTATTTGTCCGTTGCTGTGAGTGGGGTGTTGAAGTCTCTTACTATTATGGTATTATTATTGATGAGTTTCTTTATGTTCGTGATTACTTGATTTATATATCTGTGTGCTCTCACATTTGGTGCATAAATGTTTACAATGGTTAGGTCTTCTTTGTGTATAGACCCCTTGATTATGATATAATGCCCTTCTTCATCTCTTGATACAGTCATTTTAAAGTTTAGATTGTCTGATATAAGTATGGCTACTCTGGCTTTCTTTTGTGGACCATTAGCATAGTAGATGGTTCTCCGTCTCCCTATTTTCAATCTGTAGGTGTCTTTAGGTCTAAAGTGGGTCTTTTGTAAACAGCATATACATGTATCTTGTTTTGTTACCCATTCAGTTACCCTATGTCTTTTGATTGGAGCATTGAGTCCATTGATGTTTAGAGTGAGTACTGAAAGATATGAATTTATAGCCATTATGATGCTTGTAGAGTTGGAGTTTCTGGTGGTGTTCTCTGGTCCTTTCTAATCTTTGTTGCTCTTGGTATTTATATATATATATATATATATATTTTTTTTTTTTTTTCATATTTTCTCCCCTCAGAGAGTCCCCTTAAAATTTCCTGCAGGGCTGGTTTAGTGGTCACACATTCCTTTGATTTTTGTTTGTCTGGGAAACTTTTTATCTCTTCATCTATTTTGAATGACACACTTGCTGGATTAAGAATTCTTGGAGGCATATTTTTCTGATTCAGCACACTGAATATATCCCACCCCTCCTTTCTGGCCTGCCAAGTTTCTGTGGATAGGTCTGCTGCAAATTTGATCTGTCTTCCCTTGTAGGTTAGGGACTGTTTTCCCCTTGCTGCTTTCATGATTCTCTCCTTGCCTGAGAATTTTGTGAATTTGACTATGATATGCCTTGTTGCTGGTCGATTTTTGTTGAATTGAATGGGGGTCCTCTGTGCTTCCTGGATTTTGCTGTCTGTGTCTTTCCCCAGGTTAGGAAAGTTTTCTGCTATGATTTGCTCACATAACCCTTCTACCCTTATTTCTCTCTCTTCCTCTTCTGGGACCCCTATGATTCTGATGTTTCTTTTAATGTGTCACTGATTTCTCTAATTCTTATTATGCTTTGTCTTCATCTCCCTCTTTTTTTCTGTTTCATCATTCTCTATTAGTTTGTCCTCTTTATCGCTGATTTTCTGTTCTGCCTCATCCATCCTTGGCGCCACTGCATCCATCCGTGATTGCAGCTCAGTTGTAGCATTTTTAATTTCATTCTGACTGTTTTTTTTTTTTTTTACTTCTTTTATCTCTGCAGAAAGGGATTCTAATGTATTTTTGACTCCAGCTAGTATTCTTATTATCGTGATTCTAAATTCTGGTTCAGTCATCTTGCTTGTATTTGTGTTGGTTAAATTCCCGGCTGTCATTTCTTCATGCTCTTTCTTTTGGGGTGAATTTCTTTGTTTTGTTATTTTTAATGGAGGAAATATTAATGAGGTAGAAAAATTTAATTAAAAAAACATTAAAATTTAAATGAATATTAAAATTAAAAATTAAACACACACACACACACACACACACATCGAATAGATGATGTTAGATCCTAGGTGTGTTTTGGACTGACTGTTGAAAGTGGTTTGACAGATTAGAGAAAACAAAAGTGGGGGCGAAGGAAATCATTTGATAGTTTGAAAAATTGAATATACTGAAGTAGACTAAAATGAGATGTTGAGGGTAAAATAGAATTTGAAAAATATACACAAAAGTAAAGAATATAGTAGAAAAAATTTAAAATATTTTTAATAAAAAGTAAAAATAAAAATGAATTTTTTCGTTTTCTGTATTTAAGAAAAAAAGAAAAATGAAAAAGAGAAAAATGATGAAAAAGAGAAAAAAAGAATGATAAAAATTAAATCGCTTGAAAATTTGAAAAAGTGCATACTCTGTAGAATACTAAAATAAAATGACGGAAGTAAAATATAATTTAAATAATTTACATAAAAGCAAAAAATATAGTAATTAAAATTAAATAAGAATATTTTTATTAGAAATTGAAAGTAAAAATGAATTTTTTTCTCTTTCTGCATTCAAGAAAAATGAATTAAAAAGAGAAAAAGGGAAAATAAATACAAAAAGGAAATTGTTTGAAAAGTTGGAAAGGTGAATAGACTGAAGTAGACTAAATTAATTGATGGAAGTAGAATTTGAAAAAAATTACACGAAACTAAAAATATAGTAATAAAAATGAAAGAAAGATATTTTTAACAAAAATTGAAAATAAAAATTCATTTTTTCTTTCTGTATTCAAGAAAAATTAAAGAATTTTAAAAGAGAAAAAGAAAAAAGAAAAATAAAAAAGAAAATTGAATAGATGAACCTAGTAACAGATTAAAGTAGGACTGAAACTACTTCAGTTTCCCCTAGGAGCCAGTCTATGTAGCTCTTTATAGTCCATAAATTAAGCTGGCAGTGAGACTTGTGCTCTTGAAGAGAGAAGTTGGCCCAGTTGGGCGGGGCTCAGTGTAACAGTTGTGCTTTCCAATAGATGGCGCTGCTAGCCTACTGGGGGGGGCTTGTTGCAGTGCTGCTAGGTGCTTATGCGCATGCGAGTGAGAGGTGAAAATGGCTCCACCCAGCTACCCAGTCTATTCTCCTGGATCAGCAATCATGCACCTGTCCTCTGTCTTCAGCTCTCGTCTACTGACTGCTTTTTCACTCTCCATGACCAGGTCCCAGCCAGTACCTCTCGACCAAGTTTTGTCTCAGTTACAGCTGTTTTCCCTGGCCCCTTATTTCTGAAGGACTGTGGCTTTTTCCCGTTCTGCCCCTCTGCAGGAGGGTCTCACTGAGCAATGGCCAAATGAGCAATGGCTGAATGTCAGCTGCACCCAGAAATGCCTGCTGGACCCTGCTGCTGCTGGTGCCTTGAGACTGTGGCCAGGTGCCAGCCCGCCCCAGAAAAAGTTTGTGAGACAGTGTAGCAGCAGCATTTCAGGGATTATGAAAATCACAACACACGTCTAGCACCAGGCTTCACCCTTAAAGACCTTGCCCCAGCACCACTGAATGTGGCCACCTTCTGGGGTCTGCTGGGACCAGGTGGCTTCAACAGTCTCTACCAAATGTCCTTCCAGCAGTGGAACCACTTTTCCCTGTGTGGCCTGAGAACCTCCCAGGACCCACTCTGTTCCTGGGGATTCACCCTCCCCCCCAGAGCACCGCCAGGTATTGAGCTGCAGAGTTTCAGTCTTTGCTCTCCCCTTGTTTACAGTCTTAATGGAATTTAAACCCTCTCCTTTCTCCTTTTTCCCTTTTTAATTTAGTCCCTGCAGCTGTTTCCAATTTTCCACTTTCTCTGCAGCTGCTTTTAGGGAGGGGTGCTTTTCCCATATTCTCCCCCTCTCCCCAGTCTCTGTCCTCTTTCCGCCCACAAAAGCAGTTCCCTACCTTTCGTGGCTTCTTGCTCCCAAAGTTCAACTGTCTGTGATGCATACCTGCTGAATTCTGTGGTTCAGGTTGTGCAGATTGTTGTGTTAATCCTCCAGTTTTCTAGGTGTGTAGGATGGTTTAGTGTTGGTCTGGCTGTATTTCATGGACGCGAGACAAAAAGCTTCCATGCTGTCCAGCCATCTTCACTCATCACCCTCTTGGGAGTTTTTTGATTACTGATTCAATTTCTTTGCTGGTTCACAGTCTGTTCAAGTTTTCTATTTCTTCCTGTTATAGTTGTGGTAGGTTACTAATTTCTCAGAATTTATCTATTTCTCCAGGTTGTCAAATTTGTTGGCATATTTTATTTTATAATATTCTGTTATAATTATTTATATTTCTGTGGTGTTGACTGTTATTTCTTCTCTCTCATTTGTTATTTTATATATGTGGGTCTTTTCCGTTTGTTTTTTCTAAGCCTGGTTAGGGGTTTATCAATTGCATTATTTTTTTCAACAAACCAGCTCCTGGTGTCATTGATCTTATTTGTTTGTTTGTTTATTTATTTATTTATTTATTTTCTATATTATTTGTTAATGCTCTAATATTTATTTCTTCATTCTTTCTGCTGGCTTTAGGGGTCTTTTGTTGATATTTTTCTAGTTCCTTTATGTAGAAGCTAGGTTTTTATTTAAGATTTGTTGCTTTCTAAGATAGCCCTGTATTCCTGTATAATTCCCTCTTAGGATCATATTTGTTGCATCCCAAAGGATTTGGGCCATTTTTTTTTCTTTTTTCATTTGTTTGTGTGTATTTTTTTTAAATTTCTTCTTTGAATTTCTGGCTGACCCCTTTATTGTTTAGTAGTATGATATTTTACCCCCATGCATTCATGGTCTTTCCACATATTACTGTGGTTGACTTCAAGTTTTATAGCATCATACTCAGAGAAAAAGAAATGCATGGTACAGTCTCAATCTATTGAGACTTGTTGAGGACTGATTTGTGACCTAGTATGTGATCTATTCTGGAAAATTGCCCATTTTCAATTGGAAAAAAATGTATATTCTGCTGTTTTAGGATGGACTAAAACTGATCCACCCAGGTGCCCCTTCAACTTTCTTTTGACATACATTTTCATGATAAATATTTCTCCATCTCCTCACTTTGAATCTATCGGTGTCTTTAGTTCTAAAGTGAGTCTCTTGTAGGCTGCATATAGATGGATCTTATTTTCCTTTATCCATTATGATACCATATATCTTTTGATGAGAGTGTTTAAATAATTTATACTCAAAGTAATTATTTTTTTTATTTCTTTTAATTTTATTTTAGAGAGGAAGGGAGGGAAGGAGGGAGAGAGAGAGAGAGAGAGAGAGAGAATGAATGTCAGGCAGACTCCATGCTCAGCACAGAGCCTGAAAGAGACTTGATACCTTGAACCTGGGATCATGGCCTGAGTTGAAGTCAAGATTTGGATACTCAACCAACTGAATCACCCAGGTGTCCCCAAAGTAACTATTGATAGTTATTTATTTAGTGCCATTTTATCAATTGTTTTGTCATTGTGTCTGGAGATTTTCTCTGTTCCTTTCTTGTCTTTGTCATTTTTGGTCTTTCTTTTGCGCTCAAAGATCCCCTTTAGCTAGTCTTACAGGGTTGGTTTAGTGGTGACAAATTCCTTTAGTTTCTGTTTGTCTAGGAACTCTTTATCTCTTTTTCTACTCTGAATGATATACTTGCCACATACAATATTCTTGACTGCAGATTTTGCCCTTACAGTACTTTCAGTATGGCTTGCCATGTTTCTATGAAGCTATATACAGCTAGCCTTATAGGTCTTCCCTCGTAAGTTAAGGACTTCTTTTTTCTTGATGTTTTTAAGATTTTTTCTTTATTGCTATATTTTGCAAATTTAACTACAATATGTCTTGGTGTTTGCCTGCTTTTGCTGATTTTCATGGAAGTTTTCTGTGCCTTCCTGGATGTGGATGTCTGTTTCCTTCCCCAGAGTAAAGATGTTTGCAGCTATTACTTTCTCAAATAATTTTTTCACCCCTTTTTTTCTCTCTTCTTCTTCTGGAACTCCTATAATATGAATGTTATTACGTTTGATGGGGATCACTGAGCTTCCTGTTTCCTTTTGTGTTCCACAATTCTTTCTCTCTTTTGTTCAGCTTCATCATTTTCCATTACTTCATCTACTATATCACTTACTTGTTCCTTGCTTCCTCCATCCTTGTTTTCATTCATCTCAGTTATTGCATTCTTTATTTCTACTTGTTTTTTAACTCTTTTATCACTGTGTTAAGGGGCTCCTTGATGTCTTCCATTCTTTTCTCAACCCCAGTGAGTATTTTTATGACTGCTGTTTTAAATTCTCCATCAGAAATAATACTTATATCTGTTTTGCTTAGAATCTGATTATGACCTTATCTTGTTTCATTTGAGATGAATTCTTCCATCTTGGCTCTTTCTCTAAGTCTATGTATTCTTCTGATTGTTAGAAAAGCCTCTTACATTTATTGCTCCTGAGAGTAATGGCTTTATGAAGAAAAGGTCATATAATATCCAGGACCTGGCACTTCAGAGGGAGTCTCTGATGTGTGCTGTGTGCACTCTGCTGTGGTGTTTTGACTTCTCTATCTTTCAGACCATTCTTATTTGGACATTCTCCTTGCCTACAGTGGGCAATGTTTTGCCTTTTTCTAGAGTTTGGCAAGTCTTAACTAGATGTTCATTGGTGCTACTTCCAATATAACTGTAGCCTTGTAGAACTCTGGTTGGGATAAGGTGTGGGCAGGGGTTTCTGCTGGTCTTCTGGGGAAGGATCCACTGTGCAGGGCCTCATGCAAACTTAAGTAAGAAGGGCCATACTGGCAGGACACTGGGCTGTGGGAACTTGTTTTCACATGTTAGGCAGCCAGTCTTAGGGCTTTGCTGGTTATGTGTTTATGCTGAAGGGTTGTGTAGGAAAATGGTACCAGCCAACTCTTTTGTCACTGGAGAGGGATTCCTGCTTGTTGCTCTCAGGAAACACTCCTTGAAGAGTGAATAATGTCCCCCTCTGTGTGCCCCAGGCATTTTTTAATTACTTTTTTCAATCTGTCTACCTCTGGGATGTTTTCCCACCTCCTTCCAGGAGCATTGTAGTTCCCTCTGGGATATCTGTCAGTCAAACCTTCTGTCTTTAAAACTCCAGGCATTAGGGACCTGGTGTGAGCATAAGACTGCCCTGGTCTTCCAGAGGGTGATTTCACCACACTGGGATTAAGGAGGTTTGACCAATAAAGGCAGCTGTGTAAGAGTGCATTGGAGTGGGAGTTGGAGAAAACAAGCTAGGCAGCAAGTATTGGGGCTTCACTGTCCTTGGCATATGGCTCTGCATTTATGTTGAGGGGCAAGGGAGAGAAATGGTGCCTACTGATGTGCCAGTTCTTTGAAAAGATAAACAAAATTAATAAAACTTTAGTTAAAATTATGAAAATAAAAAGTATGAAATAACTAAAACCAGAAATAAAAGAGAAATACTAACCAACACCACAGTAATTCTAATGATTATAAGAAACTACTACAAAAAAGTTGCCAAAAAATTTGACAACCTAAAAGAAATGGAAAAATTCATAAAAATATGTAATCTTTCATTAGCAAATCTGGAGGTAAGAGAATTATTTGAACATATCAATTACTAATAATGAAGCTGAATTGGTATCAAAATACTCTCAACAAACAAAAGTCCAGGATGAGATGGCCTGACAGGTAAATTTTACAAAATATTTAAAGAAGTTAATATCTATTTCCTGAACCTATTATAAGATTTAGAAGAAGAATAGCTTCCAAATTTATTCTATGTGGTGAAAAGCAGACAAAGGTACTACAAAGAACTACAATAATAACAACAGCAACAATAACAACAACAAAATGGTAAAGGCCAATATTCTTGGCACAATAGGGGGAAAACTCCTCAACAAAATATTGGCAAACTGAATCTAACAACATATTAAAAAGATAATTCACCATGATCAAGTGGGAGTTACTCCAGGGATGCAACAGTGGTTCAATATACAAATAGCAACACATCAATCAATGTGATATATCATATTTACAACAAAAAGGATCAAAACCATGTGGTAATCTCAATAGATGCAGAAACAGCATTTGATAAGGCACAATTTCATTTAATGATGAAAACTTTCACCACTTACATTTAAAGGAAATATACTCAACATAATCAAGGCCATATATGAATACCCACAGCTAACATCAGACTCAATGGTGAAAACCTTGGAGCTTTCCCCCTAAGATCAAGTATAAGACAAGAATTTTCACACTCATCACTTTTATTAAATATAGTAATGGAAGTCTTTGCCACAGCAATTAGACAAGTAAAGAAATAAAAGCCACCCAAATTGGTAAAAAAATTAAATAAAAATTTACTATTTACAGATGACATAACATTATATATAGAAAACACTAGACTCCACCTAAAAACTACTAGATCTAATAAATGAGTTCAGTAAAGTTGCAGGATACAAAATTAATATACTTAAATTGGCCACATTTCTACACATTAATAACAAAATAGCAGCAGAAGAAATTAAGAAAATAATTGCATTTATAGCTGCAACAAAAGGAATAAAGTACCTAGGGCTAAACTTAACTGAGGAGGTGAAAACTATATACTGAAAACTATACTCTGAAAACTATGAAACTTTGATAAAATAAATTGAAGAGGACACAACAAATGGAAAGATATTTTGTGTTCACCCAACGAAAGAATGAATATTTTTGATATTATAGTGCCCAAACCAATATACAGTTTCAAAGCAATCCTTTTTGAAATATCAATAACATTTTTCCCAAGACTTGACCAAATAATCCTAAAATTTATAAGAAACCAAAAAACACTGAAGGGTCAAACTAATCATAAGAAAAAATAACTCATAAATGTCACAATCCCAGCATATTTTAAGATTTCATATGGTGCCAGTATGCTACTGGCACAAAAATAGAACATAAATTAATGGAACTGAATAGTGAGCCCAGAAATAAACTCATGCTTCTACGGTCAATTAATCTATGACAAAGGAAGCAAGGATATACAACAAGGCAAAGAAAATCTTTTCAATAAATTGTGTTGGGAAATTGGAGAGCTATATGTAAAAGATTGAAACTGGATCACTTTGTTAGAGCTCAAAAATATACTCAATATCTATTATAAATCTATATCTTAAATTGAAAACCTTAAAAACTCCTTAAAGAAAACATAAGCAGTTATATCGTGGATATAGGTCATAGTAACATCTTTTTAAATATATCTCTTAAAACAAGGGAAACAAAAACAAAAATAAAATATTGGGAATAAAATGAAAGATTTTGAACAAGAAAGGATAACATGAATAAAAGAACAAGTGACCTAGTGAATGGGAGAAAATATTTGAAAATGATATATCTGATAAAGGTTTAATATCCACAATATATAAAGAACTTATATAACTCAATACCAAAAAATAATTGATTACAAAGTGAGTGCACAGTGACCTGAATACACTTTCTTCCGAAAACTCATACAGATGACAAACAGACACGAAAATTTCCTTAAAATCACTCATCAATGGGGAAATGCAAATCAAACACAGGAGATATTATTCCATAGTTGTCAGAGCAGCTAGCATAAAAAAGACACAAAATAACAAGTGTTGGTGAAGATGTGAAGGGAAGGGAAGTTTTGTGCACTATTGGTGGGAATGTAAATTGGTGAACCCACTGTGCAAAACTGTACTGAGGTACCTGCAAAAATTAAAACTAGAAATACCATATGGTACAGTAATTCCTTTACCAGATATTTATGTAAACATAATGAAAACACTAATCCTAATTTGAAAATATATATGCACTCCAATTTATTGCAGCATTATTTACAATAACCAATATGGAAAATTAGATAGATAGATAGATAGATAGAGACATAGGTATAGATATAGATAGAGAGTGAGAGAGAGTTGTATACTTTGGTCTACATATCAGTAGAGACATATAAAATATATATATATATATATATAGATGTATGTCTATCTATAATAATCTATATAATGGAATATTGATCAGCCATAAAAAATAAGACCTTCTCATTTTTGACATAAATAAAGGTGAGGGTATTATGTTAAGTGAAATAAGTCAGAGAAGATGCATAGCATGATTTTGCTTATATGTGAATCTAAAGAACAAAACAAAGAAACAAACAAAAGAACAGAAATAGACCCATAAATACAGAACAAACTTGTGATTTCCAGAGGGGAAGAGTGTGGAGAGATGGACAAAAATGATAGAGGTATTAAGAGGTACAAACTTCTAGTAATAAAATAAATAAACCATAGAAATGACAAGTATAGTCAATAATATTATATTGTGTGGTGACAGATTGTGTTAACACTTATCCTGATGAACACTGGATAATCTATGAAGTTGTTGATTCACTATGCCTTTATGCCTTTAAATATATAGATTTAAAGTAGTTATTGATAGGGAAATTGTTTTCATTTTTTATTGTTTTATTAATGCTTTATAGTCTCTTTATTCATAACTTGCTCTCTTCTTTTGTAATTTAATTAGCTTTTATTGGTTTATGATTTTATTGATTTATGATTTTATTGGTTAACTTAATTCTCTTTATCTTTGTGTACCTGATAAAGTATTTTTTTTTCTTCTTGGTATACATCCTATATAAGACATCTTATTCTCAGTGAAGGGCCAACATGACAGAGAAGTAGGGGATCCATACTTTTCACGTCTCTCAAGCAAAGAAGTGCAGAAGTCAAAGGACTTTGAGCACCAGAGCCTGGGAGGAAAGAGACTGAATCTACTAGGAAGAAAATGGGAAAGCTGGAAAAAAAGGTGAGTAACTGCACATTGGGGGAAATAAAAAAAAAAATGCCATGTGGGCACGGAGGGGAGGGCCCCATTCTGTAGAGAGATAAAGGGAAGAGAAAAAGTGGCTAGGGAAGTGTAGGACCATATCTGGACAGGAGAAAGACCTCAGACTGAGACTGAGAGGGATCCGATCTCTAACTGCAGGGCTTTCTTTGGACTGGGGCAGGATCCCTATTCGCACACCTGGGGAGGATGGGAGCCAAGGCCTGGGTGTGGATGTATGTCAGGGTCTCAGTCTGCAGTTGGAAAAAGTGGTTCCCTCCCTGGAAGGCTGTATGATAGTACAAAGCCTGCTTGTGTCCGCCACCCCTGGGCTCAATGGCTGGGCCAAGGGCGCAGTCTGCAGTAGGAAAAGGTGGTCATCTCCCTGGGGTGCTGTGGGAAAAGACAAAGCCTGCCTGTATCTGCCACTGCAGGAGCTCACAGTGAGGGTGGTGGCTCTCAGTCTGCAGTAGGAAAAGGTGGTCCTCCCTGAAATGCAAAGGCACAGACAAAGCCATCTGGGACCACATATCCAGCCACACTGAGAGGTACTTCCCCAGTGCCAGAGTGCACAAAGCAGGACTTTGAATCCTAGCCAAGTACAGCATCAGGGGAGTTGGTGGAGTGAGGAGGACCACCCCATCTGCACCCGAGGCACAATGTGGACGACTCAAACAGAGTCCACTGGGTCAGGCTCGGTGGAGAAGAGACTGGGGTATCACCATTCCTGTCCCCCCTACCACCCCAAGACAGGGCCTCAAGGATCACTCCTGGGGACCAAGGTGGAGGTGGGTCCAGATTACACCAAACCTCACCCCTTCACACTGGGTAACTGCATATCCATCAAAGCAGCACAGACCCTGGGGACAGCTCCTCCTGACAAGCACTGCAGCATTGCCTGGATTAACTCTAGGTCAATTCTGGATATATAGATATGTTCTCCCCCCCCCCCCCTTTTCTTCTTATCTCATCCCTCCCCTAGGCTGGTTACTCTGGTTATTGGTCTGTCTAAACAGATATATTTAATCCATTGTCTTGATACATGTCTTGGTGGCTTGATACACCTCCTTCTTTACACTCCTTTCTCACTCTCTGGAATAATCAAGTCATATATTTTCTCTGACTGGGTAATTTTATCTTCATTTCGTTTTCCCTGCCTCCTTATTTCCCCCCCCCTCTCTCTCTCTCTGGATTAAGTCTTTTGTATCTCTACCTAATCAACGTTTATTTTTTCTTCCCCCACCCCAACACTCCTGTCGTTTCTCTCTTTGCATGTGCTCTTCTATCAACACCATCTTCACCCTCTTCTTTACTTGCACTCGGTGTTATTGGATTTTTGTTTTAGTATTTAGTGGTTTTTTTGTTTGTTTATTTGGTTGTTTGTGTTATTTGTTTGTGTGTTTGAACATTTTTGTCTCCTGTTTGTCTGTCTGTTTCCCTTTATATATCTACTCCAAGGAACAAATCAAAGCACACACCTGGTGGAGTGTCCAAAATATCACTATAAGTAGGGTAATAAAATAACCAAAGTCACGATAACAGAGAACAAGTAACAATCTTTGAAAAAAACACCTCCTGAAGGGCCGGGCCCTGGACAGTGTATGACCCTCCTTTAATATAGCAGTGCTCACAGGTGCAGAGCCCACAATAAGCTTTTAAAACGCATATGGGACAGAAAACTAGCCAAAATTATGAAATAGAAGAAGTCTCCTATAAGAAATTCCAGGAAGTAGCGACAGCTAACGAATTGATCAAAACTGATGTAAGCAATATAACTGAACAAGAATTTAGAATAACAGTCATAAAATTAATTGCTGGGCTTGAAAAAAGCATAGAGGACAGCAGAGAATCTATTGCTACAGAGATCAGGGACTAAACAATATTCATGATGAATTAAAAAATGGTATAAATGAGATGAAACATAAAATAGAGGTGGCCACAGCACGGATTGAAGGGGCAGAAGAGAGAATATGTGAATTAGAAGATAAAATTGTGGAAAAAGAGAAAGCTGAGAAAAATAGAGATAAAGAAATCCAGGAATACAAGAGGAGAATTAGAGAAAAAAGTGATGCAATCAAACAGAACAATATCCTTATCATAGGAATTCCAGAAAAACAAAAGACAGAGAACGGGACTGAAGGTGTACTTGAACAAATCATAGCTGAGACTTTCCCGATTTGGGGAAGGAAACAGGCATTGGAATCCAGGAGGCACAGAGAACTCCCTTCAGATGTAACTTGAATTGATCTTCTGCAAAACATATCATAGTGAAACTGGCAAAATAAAAAGATAAAGAGAGAATTCTCAAAGTAGCTAGGGATAAACAGGTCTTAACATACAAAGGTAGACACATAAAACTAGTAGCAGGTCTATCTACTGAAACTTGTCAGGCCAGAAAGGAATGGCAGGAAATCTTCAATGTGATGAACAGAAAAAAAATATGCAGCCAAGAATACTTTATCCAGCAAGTCTGTCATTCAGAATAGAAGGAGAGATAAAGGTTTTCCCAAACTAGCAAAAACTGAAGGAATTCGTCACCACTAAACCAGCCCTACAAGAGATCCTAAGGGGGATTCTGTGAATGAAATGTTGAAAGGACCACAAAGGACAAGAGACATCACTACAAGCATGAAACCTACAGATAACACAATGACTCTAAACCCATATCTTTCAATAATAACACTGAATATAAATGGACTAAATGCTCCAACCAAAAGACATAGGGTATCCGAATGGAGAAGAAAAAACAAGACCCATCCATTTGCTGTCTACAAAAGACTCATTTTATACCTGAGGACACCTTCAGATTGAAAGTGAGGGGATGGAGAAGTATCTATGATGCTACTGGAAGTCACAAGAAAGCTGGAGTAGCCATACTTATATTAGACAAACTAGACTTCAAATTAAAGGCTGTAACAAGAGATGAAGAAGGGCATTATATAATAATTACAGGGTCTATCAATCATGAAGATTTAACAATTATAAATGGCTATGGACTGAATTTGGAAGCCCCCAAATATATAAAACAATTAATCACAAACATAAGCAACCTTATTGATAAGGATGTGGTGATTGCAGGGGACTTTAATACTCCACTTACAACAATGAATAGATCATCTAGACAGAGAGTCAATAAAGAAACAAGGGCCCTGAATGATACATTGGATCAGATGGACTTCACAGATATATTTAGAACTCTGCATTTCAAAGCAATGGAATATATGTTAGGAAAGAGAAAGCAAGGGAAAAAAGACAGTTTCTTAAACAAATGGAACTGGGAGAAATGAACAGCATCATGCAGAAGAATGAAACTAGACCGCTTTCTTACACCATACACAAAAATAAACTCAAAATGGTTGAATGACCTGAATGTGAGACAGAAAGCCATCAAAATCCCAGAGGAGAAAGCAGAAAGAAACCTGTTTGACCTCAGTTGCAGCAATTTCTTACTTGATACATCTCCAAAGCCAAGGGAATTAAAAGCAAAAATGAACTATTGGGACCTCATGAAGATAAAAAGCTTCTGCACTGCAAAGGAAACAATCAATAAATTAAAAGGCAACTGATGCAATGGGAAAAGATATTTGCAAATGACATATCAGACAAACGGCTAGTATCCAAAATCTATAAAGAACTCACCAAACTCCACACCTGAAAAACAAATAATCCAGTGAAGAAATGGCAGAAGACATGAATAGACACTTCTCTAATGATGACTTCCAGATTGCCAAAAGGCACATGAAAAGATGCTCAACATCACTCCTCATCAGGGAAATGCAATTCAAAACCACACTGAGATACCACCTCATGCCAGTCAGAGTGGCTAAAATGAGCAAATCAGGAGACTATAGATCCTGGAGAGGGTGTGGAGAAACGGGAACCCTCTTGAACTGTTGGTGGGAATGCAACTGGTGCAGCCACTCTGGAAAACAGTGTGGAGGTTCCTCAAAAAATTAAAAAATAGATATACCCAATGACCCAGCAATAGCACTGCTCAGAATTTACCCAAGGGATACAGGAGTGCTGATGCATAGGGGCACTTGTACCCCAATGTTTATAGCAGCACTTTCAACAATAGCAAAATTATGGAAAGAGCCTAAACGTCCATCAACTGAAGAATGGATAAAAAAAGATATGGTTTTTGTATACAATGAAATACTACTTGGCAATGAGAAAGAATGAAATCTGGCCATTTGTAGCAACATGGGTGGAACTGGAGAGTATTATGCTAAGTGAAATAAGTCAGGCAGAGAAAGACACATATGTGTCACTCATATGTGGATCCTGAGAAACATAACAAGACCATGGCGGAGGGAAAGGGGGAAAAATGTTACAGAGAGGGAAGGAGGCAAACCATAAGAGACTCTTAAGGACTGAGAACAAACTAAGGGGAGTTGTGGGGTGGGGGAGAAGGGAAAGTGGGTGATGGGCAGGGAGGAGGGCACCTGTTGGGATGAGCACTGAGTTTTGTATGGAAACCAATCTAACAATAAATTATGTATGTGTATATATATATATATATACACACACAATATATATATTATATATTATATATATTAATTATTATATATTATATATAATATATATTCATGAGATATATACATATATATATATATATATATATATATCATGACTCAGTGCATTAAAAAGAAAAAAAAGACATCTTATTGTCATTACAGTCTGTTTTAAGCTGGAAACAACTTTAACGACATACAAAAGCAGTAGTTTTACTTTCCCACACAAACCTTTTATGTTATTGATATCACAAATTACCAAAACATGTATATCCTTTAACAGACTTTTGTATCTGTAATTATTTTAATACATTCATTTTTAACTATTATACTAGAGTTAAAATAAAATTACACCCTACAATTATACTATTAGATATTCTAAGATTGACTATTTACTATTGTTTTTTACTTTCATAGATTTTATATTACTAATTAGTTTATTCCAACTTGAAGAACTTTGTTTAGCATTTAATATTTTTAATGTTTTATTTATTTTTGAGGCAATGTGAGGGACAGAGTACAAGTGGTGGAGGGGCAGACAGAAGAAGACACAGAATCTGAAGCAAGCTCCAGGCTCTGAGCTGTCAGCACAGAGCCCAACGCAGGGCTTGAACTCATGAACTGTGAGCTCATGATCTGAGCAGAAGTCGAACGCTTAACCGACTGAGCCACTCAGGTGCCCCAACTTTGTTTAGCATTTACTGGTGATGAGCTCCTTCATGTTTTTGGAAGATCAGTTTTTTTTTTTTCCTGATGGACAAATTTGCCATGTATGGTGTTCTTGCTTAATATTTTTCTTTTCTTTCAACACTTTGGATTCATATCGCCCTACAATCTCCTGACCCTCAAGGATTTTGCTGAGAAAACTGCTGATACAATTATGCAAGTTCCCCTACACATGATGAATCACATTTTTCTTGATTTTTTTCAATTTTCTCTTTATTTTTTTTTTACTTAATATTTTTACAGTGTTTTTGATGTAATTTTCCTTGGTTGGATTCTATTTGTGATCTTTTCTGCTTCTTTTTGTTCATTTATTTACTTACTTATACTTTAAAGTTTTTAATTCCAGTTATTTAACATAGTGTTGTAATAGTTGCAGGTGTGCACTATAGTGATTCAACACTTCCATATAACACCCAGTGTTCATCACAAGTATACTACTTAATACCCATAATCTATTTAACCCATCCCCCAACCTCCTCCCCTCCTGGAACCATCAGTTTGTTTTCTATACTTAAGATCAATGGAACAGAATAGAGAACCCAGAAATGGATCCACAAACGTATGGCCAACTAATCTTTGACAAAGCAGGAAGGAATATCCAGGGGAATAAAGTCTCTTCAGTAATTGTTGCTGGGAAAACTGGACAGCCACATGCAGAAGAAAGAACCTGGACCATTTTCTTATACCATACAAAAAAATAAACTCAAAATGGATGAAAGACCTAAATGTAAGACAGGAAGCCATCAAAATCCTTGAGGAGAAAGCAGGCAAAACCTCTTTGATCCTTGGCTGCAGCAACTTCTTACTCAACACGTCTCTGGAGGCAACGGAAACAAAAGCAAAAATGAACTACTGGGACCTCATCAAAATAAAAAGCTTCTGCACAGCGAAGAAAGCAATCAGCAAAACTAAAAGGCAACCGACAGAATGGGAGAAGATATTTATGAGTCTGTTTCTTAGTTCCTCTCTCCCTTTTATTCCTTTGTTATTTGTTTTGTTTCTTAAATTCCACATATGAGAAAAATCATGCATTTGTCTTTCTCTGAGTGACTTATTTCACTTAGCATTATACTCTGTAGCCCCATCCATGTCTTTGCAAATGGCAAGAAATAATATTTCATTGTGCATATATACCACATCTCCATTATCCATTCATCAATCAGTGTACATTTTGGCTGTTTCCATATCTTAGCTATTGTAAATAATGGTGCAATAAACATAGGGTCTTTTGAGCTTCTTGAACTTGAATTTCCATATCGCACTAAGAATTTAGGATGTTTTACTTTTTTTTTCTCGTTATCTCTTTAAATAAGTTTTCTGTTCTTTTCTCTTTTCTCCTTCTAAAACTATGGTAGTATGTACGGTGGTTTACATAATGGCATATCAAATCCTGTAGGTTTTCTTAAGTCTTTTCTATTCTTTTTTTCCTGCCTGTATAATTTCAAATCACTTATCTTCAAATTCAGAGATTCGTTTTTCCTTCCTGCTTGTCTCCACTGCATTTCTCATTTCATTTATTTCATTTTCCAGCTCCAGAAGTTTTATTAGGTAATTTTATCTCTTGCACTTCTCATTTTGTTCATATATTGTCCCGATTTCATTTAGTTGCATATCTGTGTTTTGCTGAGCTTAGCTTTCTTGAGACAATTATTTTGAATATTTGGTTGGACAATTCATAGTTCTCTATTTTTTGGTGTCAGCTAATGGACAATTATTGTGCCTTTGCTGGTGTTATGTTTCTTTGATTGCTTGTGTTTTGAAGTTTTCCATTGATGTCTTTGCATTGGAAGAATAAAGTGGCTTGCAAATATAAAGAATTTTACCAGTCCATCATGTTATGAATTCTGGGTAGTCTCTCAGACCTTTTCAGTGGATACTTCATTTTCTTTGCACATGATCTGTAGAGGTTTTAGTCCACTGTCTGCATGGACATGCGGAGCACTGGCCACAGGGTCATTTGGGCACATGGATTGCTGGGGGGGCACATGTGCACTGTTTGAGGGTACACACAGGTGATGCCTCCTATGAAGTTTATAGGTAAGCCTGTTGGTGGAGTCCACAGTTGTTTAGTTGCCACCATTACCATTTGTTAAGTTCTACACCCAATTGTTGCAACCCCCTACTCTTTCCCCTGTTTTTAGCTTCCCCAGACTAACCAGCTATGCAAATCATCTCAATTTTTGGCTGATTGAGAAAGAAGTGGACTTCTTGGGCTGGGGAGACTGGGCAGTAATTAACCTCTCACTTTTCTGCATGAAACAAATCATGGAGTGAGGGACTTTATAGGCATTGAGCCGTGTTGCTTTAGAGAAAGACCAACACAGGTAATAAAGTAGTTCTTTTGCTCTCTTCAAGCACCTATTCTCACATTTATTTGCTCCATCAGAGTGCCCATACCTCTTTTCATTGGATTTTGTCTGTTTTATCTCCATTTTTCTCTCATATTTGCACAAGGTGCCTACTGTTCTGAATATCTCCTCTACTAAGAGTGAGTCCAAAGCCTTCTCTCCCTGTGTTCCTCACTTGGTAATCATGATTTTTTTTTTTTTACTTGGTGCTGCTATAGTGGGTTACTGAGGTCAGATGTCCCCTCTCATCTTCACCTCGTACTGTCCATATTCTATACAGTTGTTCCTCCAAAATTGAATCCTATTATCTACAGCCTAAGGACAGGACATAAAGTATATTCTGTTGAATTATTTAAAAATCAAATATTTTGGTTCTGTCACCTGCTGAATGAGATAAAGCCAAAAGAATCCAATTAGAATTCTGGATATAATGAAAAAGGGTGTAATATACTCTTGTATATATTAACTTTAAATTAAATATAATAACTTTAATTCTTTGTTATCTGCAGTTCTTCTTATATAATATTAAATAAAAAACAAATATAAGCAAATTTTTCAACATTAAAAATTATGCTGTGCATTAAACTAGATTAATTAATTTAATTGACCTGATATGTATTGACTAATTACCAGCAATTATTAAAGTTTCTCTGGATACATCAGTGAGCAAAACACAAAGGATGTCTAACAATGGTGAGCTAACATTTTAGCAGGGTGAGAAACATAAACTGAGCTAAATATTATGTTAAAATAAAAATAATATAGGAATAATACAAAATTATAAGAGACAATGAGAGACAGTGGTTTGGGAGTTTTAAATATTGTATTTTATAGGAGTGAGGTAAGGTTTGATGAGAGAATAGAAAGAATGAAAGGTTTTGACTATATAGGCATCTGTGAAGAAGGTACTCTGAGCAAAGATAACAGTCAGAAAATGGCCGTAAGGTGTGACATTATTGGTCTGTTTGAATACAAGAAAGGCAGTCAGTATGAAACTTATGCAAAGATAGAGAAAGCAGTGGGAGGTCAGGCCCAAAAAGAAATAAGCAGATTAGACTCAATTTACACACCACTGTGAAGATGATGATTGAGTTAGAGTCTCTGAAGAGTTGTGAGGAGAGGACAAATTTTTTGTCTAGATTTGAATCATTTGCACTGGTTCCATTATTGGCAACAGACATGAGGGATAACCATCTAGTATCTGAGAATATGGAGCTCTAATCATGTAAACCAGGTGGGGAACACTTGGTAGGTGGACAGGATAAGGATTTTAGTATTGAAATATTGAGATTTTATCACAACCCCTAAATGCATAAATAAATAAATACAGCTGTATCTAAAAGGAATATCTACAATAGAGAATTACATTTGAGAGTGGACATAGAAAGACCAATTACAGACAAAAAAACAAAAAAAAGTATATGATATTTCTGAAACTTAGTTCCCAAATAGTAGGCATTGAACTCTGGGAAATCCAATATTAAATAAATTGGGGGAAAATTTTCAAGGAAAGAAAAAGGAGTCATCCATAAAGATGAAAAACAACACAATAAATTAAAAATCATTTAAGCCAAGTAATAAACTACATCAAAGAACAGAGAGTTATGAATTTGTCAAATGTTTCTGGTAATATGAAAAAAAAAAGCTGAGAATTAATATTTTGGTTAGCATAGGTGAGAGGTTAGGAATTTTCTTTATATGATGAAAATTGGACTTACAATGTCTCCACACTGACGGGACAGAACATGATTAACACATGAAAATTTGTAGAAAAGTGTGTACCAGTAATGCAGATATGGAAGTGTTCTTGTAAATATTTTAATATTTTTATTAAAATAGAAGACCAGTATCAGATGAGAGAGATGTGGAAATAGAAGGCATTCAAAAGTTCAGGAAATTGAAAATGACACAAAATAGTTTTCTAGAAAGTAAAACATTGAAAGGATTGTAGATGGGTACAACTATTCTCGGAGGTTTGAAAGTCCAGTAAAAGTTACAAATTAAAAGTGGTGGCATTTATACTAGTTCTGATTTTTTTCCAGTCACATAAAGAAGTGTGTGGTCAGAACAAAGACTGTTGGATTTAAATAGGTATGGGGCTGCAAGGAGATTACACTGAGCATAGGGAGAGGCAGATAGATAAAACTAAATGCAAGCCATCATCATAAATGTGGTCCGTGGAATTTAAACTGGTTTAGAACACAGGGTCTCTTTAAATCTTAGATACAAAGAAGGTAAAAGATAAATGCAAAAGTTGAAAGGAAAATAGTAATTAATTACTCACATGGTCAAAGATTTGAAATTTTATTAAACAAGGACAGAAAAAATCCCAACCAGATACAAATTTAAAAATAGAGACACAAATGATATTAAGTAAAGACATTTTGAAGATAAGTTGTTGGATCTCTGCATGACCTGAAACTGGAACTCTCATGTCATTGGATAATATGTAAACTAGTTCAATAACAAATGTATGCTTTTTTTTTCACCAAGTCTTTCCATATACATCCCAAAGAAAACTCATGTAAATGTAGCCTGAAATACACAATGTTATTCATCTGTAAAAAGACCAAGTTTCAAACAAAAGAAGAGAGATAAAATATTATTGTATATTTTATGATGACAGTGCAGATTAAAAGGAAAGAGCAATTATAATATTTAAATTTTAATATTTAAATTAAAAAAGAAAATGACTGTACAGATGGACAATTAGGTAAAACTATTTTTGTGCTAAAGTGCACAAATCATAAATACACAGAAAAGTGCATAAATAGTAGCTCAATTAATTTTCATAAATGTACACACTTGAATTCATAAATGAACACATTTTCTGTGGCAGTGCTTACAATATATATTTGATTTAATAGAAACCAATTAAGATAGGGGCGCCTGGGTGGTCCAGTTGGTTAAGTGTCTGACTTCGGCTCAGGTCATGATCTCACAGTTCGTGGGTTCGAGCTGCACATCGGGCTCTGTGCTGACAGCTCAGAGCCTGGAGCCTGCTTCAGATTCTGTCTTCCTCTCTGCCTTTTCCTGACTCACACTGTTTCTTTACCTCTCAGAAATAAATAAGCATTAATTTTCTTTTAAAGAAACCAATGAAAATATATTGCTCTCTATAGTGGCAGTAAATTGACATGTTGTTAGTGAGTGCAATTTCTGACAATATACTGTATTGTGTTAAGCATGAGACATTTTATCTAATTGGAGACTACGGGTGGGTTCAGAAGATTAATTTATTCCTTGGTAAAATCTGCTTTAACCAGATGTCATTCTTTTAAACATGGGACCAATTTGGTTTTTTCTGTTAAGGACCTGCCTTTATTTCTCCTTTGATGACATAATTGTCCACAAAAATATTATGGCAACTATGACAGCCTACTTTACTGTGTTTCCAACGTGGAACAATATTTCCATGATTGCATTGTTTATGTTATAGAAAAAAAATGGTTCTATCCTATTTCATTATCTTGGGGGCATTGGGATCTGCTTTTCATACCTAGGATTGGATTTATTTTCTGGTCTGTCTTGAGGACAAGAGACTTTTACATACTTATAGTCACCAGAGATTTGTACCCAACACTCTGGGAAATTTCTCTCTCCTTAATGGAATTAATTCTCACTCAAATAATTAATCTTTCCTCTTGTTCCCTGAAGAACAAAGCCATAAAAAAGCTAATCATTTGCTACTGACAAATTTATTGGTACTGTTTTTTTTTTTTTAATATTCTGGTAGATACACTTACTGTGCATTGCCAAGACTTTGTAATATTGTATTTATATGGTATTAAATTTTTATATGTTCTTATCTGTATGAACCCAAAACTATGGAGGAATTAACCCACTTATCTCCATTATTGTCAGGCTTGGCCTTGACTTTTTAGTCAATATATGTGAACAGAAATAAAATGTGCATTTCCAAGTAAAAACGTTAAGAACTATTATGTGTTTTATAGGTAGGTATGCTATCCCTTTGCAAGAAATTTGGAAAAGTCCCAAAGAATAGATGTTTCTTTTAACCCGGATTCTAAAATAAAGTTGAAAAAGAACAAAACCATCACCAAACCATGGTATAATGTGAGTTCCTTTTTGTAAACTTCCAATACTGTGACTTTCATTATTTTATTTCTCTACTCATAGTGATGTTTTGGACCCTCCACAAGGTGTGCTTTGATTTGTTCCTTGAAATAGCCTTGGAAAGGAAAATAAACAGGGAAGCAAACAGGAAACAGAGACATGCAAACACACAGACAAATAAAACAAACAAAGAGACCACACACACACACACACACACACACACACACACACAAACAAAAACAGTCTGAAAGCAAACAAAAACAAAAACTAAAAAAAAAATGGAAACACCAGCTACAAGTAAAGAACAGAGTGACGAGGAGGTACTGATGGAGGAGCACATATAAAGAGAGAAATGACAGGGGTGAGGACAAAGAGAAAATAAACATTGACCGGGCAGAGGGACTAAATGCCTTGAGAGAGAGAGAGAGAGAGAGAGAGAGAGAGAGAGAGAGAGAGAAAGTAAAATAAAGAAGGATGTGGGGAAACAAAATGAAGATAAAGTTACCCAGACAGAGAAATTATATGGCTTGATTATTCCAAAAAGAGAGAAAGGAAAATACAGAAGGAGATGTAGAACATGAATCAAGGGAATGGATTAAATATGTCTGCTTGAACAAACCAGTAACCAGAGCAATCAGCCTAGAGGAGGGAAGAGATATGAAGGGTGAATATATCTAAATAGCATGAAATTTCCTGGAATTAATTCAGCCTATGCATCATCACTGGTCTGGATGATGGAGCCATCTGGTTGGACAGCATCTATATGTTTCCAGCAGAAATGCAGTTACCTGGCACTGGAAGGGCATGGTTTGGTGTAGGCTGGTCCCACATCTGCTATGGGCCCTGGGATTGATCTTTGAGTCCCCCATTAGTGATGGTGGTGGTGGTGGGAAAAATGGTGATTCCACCGTCTCGTCTCCAAGACCCAGTGGACTCCTTTAGAGTCATCCTTACTGTGCCATGGGCACAGAAGGGGTGGTCCTTCCCCCTCCAACAACTCTCCTGGCCTGAGACTTGGCTAGGATCAAAGACCCACTCTGTGAGCCCTGGCATAGAGGAAGCACTTCACTGTGTGGCTCCATATGTGGTCCTGGCTACCTTTGTCTGTGCCTCCACACTTTAGGGAGGACCTCCTTCCTGCTGTGGACTGTGCCGCTGACTTCACCACTGAACCTGGGGGTGGTGGAGGTAGGCAGGCTTTGTTCTGTCCCACTGCACTTCAGGGAGGGGGCCGTTTTCTCCTACTGCAGACTGCACCCCTGATCTACCACCAAACCCAGGGCTGGCTCCCCTCCTCCCCAGGTGCACGAACAGGGAGCCAGCACCAGTCTGAAGAAAGCTCCACAGTTAGAGATAGGATCCCTTTCAGTACCAGTCCGAGGTTTTTCTCTTATCCAGATACGGTCCTACACTTCCCCCACCACTTTTTCTCTTCCCTTTGTCTCTCCTCATAAGGGGATCCCTCCCCTCCATGCCTATTTGGGCCGTTCTCCCCCAGTTCTCAATCACACACCTATTGTTTCTCAAGTTGTCTCATTTTCTTCCTGGTAGTTTCAGTTTCTTTTCTTCCTAGACTCTTGGTTTTCAAAGTCCTTTGGCTTCAGCATTTCTTTTTTGTTGTTGATTTATTTCTTAGGTGATCTGTTCATTGATGTAAACGGGTGTCATCCACTACCATTATTGTATTATAATCAATGAGTTCCTTTATGTTTGTTATTAATTACTTTATATATTTTGTAGTTTCCTGTTGGGGGCATAAATATTTACAATTGTTATATCTTCATGTTGGATTGTCCCTTCATTATGAGATAGTGCTCATCTTTATGTCTTGTCATCCTCTTTGTTTTAAAGTTGAGTTTGTCCAATATAAGTATTGCTACTGTGGCTTTCTTTTAACATTCATTTGTGTGATGAATCCTCCTCATTCCCCTCACTTGAAATATGAAAGTGTCTTTAGGCCCAAAATAAGTCTCCTGGAGGCACCATTTCAATGGGTCTTCTTCTTCTCCTTCTCCTCTTCCTTCTCTTTCCTCCTCTTCCTCCTCTTCCTTGTTCTTGTTCCTCCTCTTCTTCTTCTTCTTCTTCTTCTTCTTCTTCTTCTTCTTCTTCTCCTCCTCCTCCTCCTCCATTCTTTGCTCTATGTCTTTTGATTGAAGGGTTTAGTCTATTTACAATGAAGTGTTTACTTATTGATAAATATGTATTTAGTTCCACTTTATTACTTGTTTGCCTTATCTTCTGTAGATTTTCTCTGATACTTTATTATCTTTGTCACTTTTGGTGTTTCCTTTCAACTCAAAGAGTCCCCTTTAATATATCTTGAAGAACTGCTTTAGTGGTCATGACCTCCTTTAGATTTCATTTGTCTGGGAAACTCTTTATCTCTCCTTATATTCTGAAAGATAGCCTTGCTGGATAGAGTATTTTTGGCTGCAGATTTTTCCCATGCATCACTTTGAATATATTGTGAAAATCCCTGCTGGCTTGTCAAGTTTCTGTTGAGAAATATGCAACTAGACTTATGGGTCTTCCCATGCAGTGTCCTTATGTTATTTTGGGGGGGGGATGAATTTTTCTGTCTTGATATTTTATCTAAGTTCCTACCGTCTCTGTGTTAGAAAAGCCAGTTATGTTTCCTGCTCCTGAAAGTAATGGCTTTATGAAGAGTGTCCAGGGCCTGGAGTGTCCTGCATGTATTCTGCTGCTCTGTTTTGGCTGTTCTGTCCTTCAGATCAATCATCTGTAGAGGATTTCCTTGCCTGCTATATGCAGTGTTTGGTACTTGGCCTCAATACAATAAGTTTAACTAACTATGCTCTGGTCTGCTTATTAAATGAGACCTGATACTACTTCTACTAGAACTGATGCCTTGCAGAACACTCTGGGAGGGAAATGTGATTTGGGCTGAGTTTTGTCCTGGTCTTCTGGGAGAGGGGCCCACTGCACTGGGATTGAGGAAAACTTGTCTGAGAAGGGCAGTCTTAACAATGCTCAGAAATATGGTTCTTGGTGTAAGCAAGTTTGCAGCCAGTTTTGGTACTGTGCTGCTTCTTGCAGGTGGCTCCATGTTTATGCTGAAGAGTAGGGGAAGGAAATTTCTCCAGGCAACTTCTTTGTTAAGGAAGAGGCATCTCCCTGAAGATTGCCTCTCAGGGAGATACTCTGAGAAGTGTTAATAATCTCCCCTCTGTGTGCCCCAGGCATTCTTCATATTTCTGTTTCCACATCATCTGCCCCTCAGGGTGTCTGCCTGCCTTCTCTCCAGGAACAGTTCAGTGCCTTCAGGGATCTATCCTACCAAGCCTGATGACCTTTAAAATTCCAGACTTTAAGCCTTGCTGGCTTCAATAACTCATGAAATTCAGCTTCTGAATGGCTTGGGGATATATTTGTGTGTGTTACCCTGTGTGCTCTACTCTCTCTCTCTCTCTTTCCCTTCTTAGCAATCATAGTTTCCTGACCTCCACAACACTCTTGATCCTGACCTCCACAACACTTCTTACCTTTTTTGATGTGGCTTCTTCTCTCCCTTTAGTTATGGAGTGTGTTCTGTCAGTCTTCAGATTTATTTCTGGGGTACCTAGGATTATTTGATAGTTTTCTAATTGTGTTTGTGAGAGGAGATGAACCTAAGGTCCTCCTACTTCACCTCCATCTCCCCTCTACTGTCAGATATTCTTTATCTACCAGGGTACCATATCTACCAGGGTACCATATCATTCCAATAGCTTTAAAAATATGTAAGTTTTCATAAATATAGTATTTGCCCATAACCATAGACCTCTGCATTCTAATTATCCTTTTGGAGCACTCTACCAATATATTTAATATTTTTTCTCACTACTGAAACCTAATAACATAGGATTTGCTGTATACTTGCACAAAAAAAAAAGCCACCACCATATCAATCAAGATCTTCTGTAGAGAGAGTTCATGCTCTGGCTCCACTTACACCTGACACTTATTGTATCACTTAAATGATTGGCTGGAAAAATTGTTCCATATGAAGGAAATGTTGCATTCAAAACCAAAGAGGCTTATCAGATATCATTTTTCCTTCATGGTGAGAAGATAACAGCAATTTGTTCCCTACTGAGGGGTTATATTAAAATACCCTAGAATACTAGTCTCAAACATTTTACTGATGTCAACCACTAAATCTTCACTGTTTATCTCATATCCTATGCACACATCTAGAGCCTCCTGATGGAGGCATTTTTTTCATACATTGTGATTTGCATGGTGTCATTAATTTACTAGATCATGATGATGTTCTGTAGCTATTTCTGAGCTCTAGGAGCAGGTTATTATGGAGAACTGGAGAAATACTATTACCCTGGAGAAATACTATAGATGTATGCCATGCCAATCCAAAAGAATGAGAATACTTTTTTCTTTATTTCTGATATGAAATGGAAAAAGTGCATTTATCACAGTAATAGAAGCTGGGGTTATGTTAGTCTTTTCTGGGAACAATACTGTATCTGATATATCTGTGTCATATATATCTTCAAAGAATAACAGGATTGTAACTTTCTGATAATGAGAACTAAATAATTAAATACCACCAATGTAGAGTATGCATATGTTGTTCTCTGAAATGTCTAGATGATCAAGATCTCTTAGGACTATATTGTATGAGAACAGGTGATATAAAACAGCTTGAGGACAAGAATAAATGTGTACTGTTGTCAATCCCAGGATAATAGGAACTGCTTTTGCTCATTTTACCTCATGGATATTACAAGAATACATCCTCCAGATCAAGTACCAGATGCTTCAGGAGATAGTCTTACAAAATACCACATCTGGCACATCAGTTTGGTTCAATTAAAAGTTGATCTATTTGGATTTTAGTATTTTATGTATGGATATGAATTTGTAAGTTTTTGATTATTCCACTTACCCAGACACTGAATTATTTCTGACTTTATCCAAAGGACTTTATCCAAAGGGACAATTTCAGGGAAATTTACTTGGATTTTCTATTAAATTAGTTTTGGTTCACAGGTCAGGAAATGTATGAGTGTTCTGCCAGTTGTTAAGTGTATTCTTCACATTATACACACAGACTATAAATTATTGCAGGTAAGTCTGGGCTTGAAAACATAGTGAGAAAATGAGATCCAGGACTTCTACAATTTCCTGGCCTCTATATATCACTCTAATAGGGGTCCATGAAGTGTTATGTCTCTGCCAGTAAAGATGTCAGCTTACTCAAAGTGGGGTGGTTTGGGGACCATGTGGAACATTCCAGAATTCTATTAACAAAAGTAGAAGAAGATAAAGTCTTTACCCAACAACTACTATCCATCATCTGTTAAAGGATGCTATTGGTTGTGAAAAGTCCTTGAACTTGGAAGGAACATGCTTCTGCAGCCAGAACAATCACACATGGAATCATGTTTGATTGCTGAAAGAAGAAAGTAGTGGCTGTGGAAAAGCCAAATGCCAGAGATGGACAAGACTTCACATTACAAGTACAAAGCTCCTTAACCCTCACTATTCAATTTCATTTGTCATAAGACTTTCTCTTCTCTTTCAAATATGTTCTCATTTTTTTCCTTATCCAGTTAAATTCCATTTCCCATGTTATTTTTTATATGTCCTCAACTTCCTTTCCCTTGATTGTTTTCTTATATCTGCTTCCCTTTATCATACAATGGTAAAACACAACTTTTTATACACTCCATGCCAGCACCTATACAACTTAATGTTGAAGGAAAAACCTGATGGTGACTGTTTCTCCCCATAATCATACTCAGTACTGTCAGGTATACCTTCCACACAGCTCCAGAACCATACTACATTCTCAGGTCTATAAACTGTTCCATATAAAAAAATATTTTCATATTGAATTATCTGTTCTTATTCTTCCAAAACAATCTTCCCTATCTTTATTTAAAGCAGTTGGCCTTAAGTCTCAGTATCTAAGCAATGTGTGATGTTCTCTAAGAACTTCAAACAAATTTCCTCTTACCCACCAATTGCATCAATGTCTATATATTCTATAATTATTCTACTATAGCAAAACTGCCTGTGCTTTTGCCAGAGCCACAACCCTACCTTGTTCAGCAGACCCAGTCCTGGTCTGAACAACAAGGACATCACTTCACCAATACTCGTTTCTCTTTCTGTGCTATTGTATTTCCTATCTTAAGTGAAAAATCCTTTGTAGCCTAGGAATATTCCGTTTTTTTTCTCTTCTTTTCCATACACTCACATTATATACCTGGCATCTGGTAATTCTCAGTTATAAACATCTCTTATATAGACATAATCTCTAAACTTGATTCATGTATATAATTGCCTACTTGATATTGACATTTGGATTTCTGAACAGTTTATTAAACTAAACAGTACAATAAAATATTGTGATGTCTCCATCTTTCCAGAAATAATTATTTTATGCTGCTTAGTTATAATATGAAAGAAAATTTAATAAAAATGTTGAAATCATTTTCTCTTTGATTTCTATACATCCCTCCCATCAGCAAATCATGTTGGCTCAAATAAACTGAAATTTGATTCTCATTACCTTACAGTGTTCCTTTCGTTGGTCAAGATATGTCTACTTTTATCTCAATTATTAAAGTATTTTCACCACTGTCTTATTAATTTTTCTTTTGTACCTATTATATATTCTCAATACATTTTCTACAGTGAGTCTTTCCAAATAGAAATCAATTGTGTCCCTTTCCTCCCCATTGCTATACTATGTCACCAACGTTAAATGCCAAATCCTTATATTTCTTCACAAAGTCCCAGGCAATTTATTTGTGCTCTCAAAACCTCCATTCTTGTGCCATGTCAAATGCTATTCATGTAATTCTCAAATTGTTCACCCATGTTTTCTTTAAATATACTACAATTAGATTTTTAACATGCTAATGGAAATTATTGCTTCAAGAAGTGGTCAATAAATATTACAACTTATGTTTAGTTTCTTTTATCTTTATTTTATTTTTTTCTCTAAGCCCAACTTTTCTAGGGATCTAGTTTCCAAATTCCAATTATCTCATTATAAATCTGATAACAGAAGCCTAATGGAATGAATCAGTTGTATTTTAACTGGTTTTCTTTTCAAGGAGATATGTATGGATTTATTACAAGATAATAGATAATTGGAATTTTGAAAACAGATTCTTAATATATGTGGGCTTAGAAAAAAATGGAAAAAGTAAAGATAAAGGAAGCCATATATATATATATATATATATATATATATATATATATATATATTTGTGTGTGTGTGTGTTTGTTTTCTTTTCTCTTTCTTTTGAGAAACAAGTGGGGAAGGGGCATAGAGAAAGGGAGACAGAGAATCCCAAGCAGAATCAACATATAGCATGGAGCCCATTGTGGGGCTTGAAGTAACTATATCAGTGTCTACTCAAGGTCTGTTTAATAGGTTGTAATCTAGTAGTTTAAGTTGACCTAGATTAAAATGGGGTATTTGATAATAGAATGTTGTATAATAAGATTTAATTTAAATACATTTACATCAGTCATACCATTTGCATAAACTACAGGTAAATACATGTTCAATAAAAACAAAGAAGATATTTCTTTCATTGGTCCTTTTGTTTTCCCTGATGTATAAATTACAAATCTTTCTGTTATTAAAGCAATTACTCATCTTTTTAAAATATTTATTTATATTTTAGAGAGAGAAAGAGCATGCAGGGGAGGGGCAGAGAAAGAGTGGGACAGAGGCTCTGCATTGACAGCAGTGAGCCCAATGAGGGACTCAAACTCACAAACCATGAGAACATGACATGAGCCAAAGTCCAATGCTCAAGTGAGCCGAAGTTGGATGCTCAATCAAGTCACCCAGGTGACCCAGAACAATGACTCATCTTGACAGTAGGGCTTGAACCTGGAAAATAATCAAAGATTTATTAATTAACAAAGGTCAAGCTATGATGTGTTAAAGGAAAGTGGTGTCAAAATTTTAGTAATTTATAAAAGCAAATGTTGATTTTTTGCTCACAGTTAGTGCCCACAGCAAGTTGGTTCTGGCTTCTTATTGTTTATATTACAAATGTTTATATTACAAAAAAAGATATTCTCTCTGGAATATTTCTGGTGTAGGTAGAGAGAAGAAAGAAAAATATTGAACCACAAGATGTCTCTTAGTCTTCTTTCTGGAAGATTCACATATGTTTTGTGGACCAGACACTTCATAGAGTCATGACTAGTTTCAACAGAGTCAAAATATATAATATTATGTTATCTATTACTACACTAATTCTATATTGCTTTATTTACTTATTTACTCTTTTAATTTTAGAGAGGGGTAGGAAAAAGTGAGAGGGGAGAGAGACAGAGGAAGAGAGATAGAAAGAGAGTCTTAAGCAGGCTCTATGATTAGCACGGGGGCCTGATACAGTATTTGATCTCATGATTCTGGGATCATGACCTGAGTTGAAATCAAGTGCTGGATGCTCCAATTGAGCCACTCGGGTGCCCCAATCCTATATTGCTTTAGATAAAGGAAGAATATGTTACTTCCAATTTTTTTTCCTTTTATTGGTAATTTTGTGTTTGTGCCTTTCTGGAAATTGTATTTGGGAAGAACTCTAGACGTTGCATATTCTTTGCCACATGTTTTCCTTGTGGGATTTCCATTTAATATTTCTTTAGTGTGCAAAAGCTGTATTTCCTCAGCATAAAGGCACTTGTAATCACCATGATATCTTTTCTAACTCTAACCCTGGATAACTCCAACTAATCCTTTGTATAAATATGAAGTATCTGTTCTGTAAGGAAAATATCTAACACCAAACACTGTGCTAGGCACCCCTATTTTTTGCTACCATAATTGTATGTATTCTTTAAAAACTAATACAAATCACATTAATAAGCTATTTAATTATTCAATTAGTATGAATTAATTATCACATCAAATTCCATAAAGCCAAAGTCTGTCTGTTATGCTTACAACTTACTTTGTACTTGGCAGATGGCAGTTAGTAAATAAAATTTTGCTTAATGTATTGGTATTTGGTCTTTACCAGTGGAAATTTTAATATTGGTTGTTTACTACTATTCACTATGTATTAAAAATATAATAATTCAATTTATTTCTTTGCTCAAATGTAGTTCTTGTTATCTATGACTGGGATTTAAGCATTTATGTTTTAAAATAAAAATTTGGAGATAATTTAAATATATATTTTGGATAAAGGTAAATGAATAAGACAATCGTGCCCTTTATTTTATTTAATAATGTCATACCTATGTTTTCAGCAATCAATGATCATTTTTGCCATAGAAGCATGTTTATCATATGTAAACCACCCATTATATGATATTATGTTTGCAAATTCATTTCTATCTCTTTAATCCTATATAAACTAGACATAACAATTTGTATCTCTTAGTTGAAGTATAGCGTCTAGTGCTACCTGTGTTTTGATTTATAACCTTTGTAACCTACAGATTCTCTGAAACACCATTTCCTCCTATACAAAGTGAAGATCCTAATTTAGGTAATTTGAATCTAAAGTAATCCTTAGATCAAGAACTCCATGAGGGGGTGCCTGGATGGCTCATTCGGCTGAGAGTCTGGATCTTGGTTTCTGCTCAGGTCATGATCCGACAGTCTCATGGTATTGGGCCCTGTGTTGGGCTCTGTGCTGGTGGCACAGAGCCTGCTTGGTATTCTCTCTCTCCCTCTTTCTCTGCCTTTCCTACATTGATGCTGTCTCTGTCTATATCAAAATAATTTTTTAACTTTATTTATTTTTGACAGATAGAGAGAGACAAAGCATGAGCAAAGGAGGAGCAGAGAGAGAGGGAGACACAGAATCCAAAGCAGGCTCCAGTCTCCAAGATGTCAGCACAGAGGCTGACACGGGGTTCGAACCCATAAACTGTGAGATCATGACCTGAGCTGAAGTCAGACACTCAACTGACTGAGCCACCCAGGCTCTCTATGTCTATCTCAAAGTAGATAAACTAAAAAAAAAAAAAAAAAAAAGAACTCCATGAGAAAATCAAACAAGATGACTGAATAAAGTTGTCCTTACTTGTGCCCTCCTCTAACAGTTATACTTTAGAATCCATTTCTGAACAAAAGTGTATTTGGTAGGAGCTTTGAGATTGAGAGTCAAGATTTTAAATGTGAAATCCAAAAGTCAGAAGACCCACGTTGAGGAGACAAACTTATGACTAGGCACCTAATTCACTTTCTGTGGTGCCTGCTAGATCCAGAAATAGCTCAATACCCCAGAAGATTTAGCTATAGCTAAATGTTTTGTTTGTTTGTTTTTGTTCTGTCACTAGCACCGTATATCAATAAACCAAGGAAGATCTTACCCATCTATGTGCTATATAACAGCTATGCAGGTCCTGGCTACAAACACTGAAGTAGCCTATAAATCAGATAAAGCCCCTCCTGGTTACAGGATGGGAGTCCCTGAAGAATGCTGATTTGGTACTGTTGAAGAAAAAAAAATCCAAGATTAGATGTATGGAAGAGAGTAAGAAGAACACATTAACTTTATTCACACCAACCCTTCCCAAGGCAGCTCAGTGCCAAAATAACGTTACTTGGCTCATGATTCCCCATAAGGAAAGTGAAATTATGTGAATTGGCACTAAGCTTCCACAGATGTGTAAAGCTCTAGAGAGATTCCAAAAAAGCTTACTTCTCTCTGACCCAATACAGAATACTGAGATATTATCCTCATGACTGTGGGTGGTTAGCAGCTGGGAAAACTGCAGACAAGGCTCAGGATTGAATGTATGAAAAGGATGCAGACCAACTAACCACATCACTGTCTCTATTTGGAGGACAATTCATTTGCCAATATGGATGTGTAGACTGTGGATTCCCCCAAATCCCATGGGAAACCCAAGTGCTCCACATAACTTATGTACACCACACTACCACCCTATGTCTTGGTCCCTGTAAGCATTCCCAACAGTGGCAAGATTAAGATTTTGCAAATATGTAGTCAAGCATGTAAAGAAATCCTCCTCAAATATGCAGGATTTGGATAAAGTAAACTACACCATTCAACAACACTGTAGCAAAAGCAGAAGAAAAGCCTGTAAGCACCTGTTTTGCCTTTGCAGCCTCCAGAGAAGGCATACAATTTTAAGAAATTTACAACAGTTTGGAGCAACAAATGTGCAAAGGAACTAAGAGAAAACATCTGAGAAAATCTCAGTGTTTCTAGCAGGCCTGATAGAAGGTATAATCTAGGTCAATCCATATTATCAAAATTACATTGTTTCATTATTTTATGGCTCACTAATATTCTATCGTATATAGTTACCAAATTTACTTTCTCCCTCTATCTATTGATGCACACCTAAATTGTTTTACTTATCTTGGCCATTATAAATAAACAATAAACATAATGATTCACCTAACTTTTAAAATTAGCATTTTCATTTTCAAGTAAACACCCAACAGTAGAATTACAATATTATATATTATTTATATTTTCAGTTCTCTCAAGAATCTTCATATGCTTTTCCATAGTGACTGCACTGATTTACATTTCCACCAACAGTGTATGTGTTTCCTTTTCTTCATATACTTGACAACATTTTCAATTTCTTCTCTTTTTTATACTTGTCTTCTTGAATGGTATTAGGTGATATCTCAATAATCACACAGAGAAAGACAAATGATTTGTCTTATGATTTCTCTTACATGTAAAATCTAATAAATAAATAAATAAATAAATAAATAAATAAACAAGCAAGGAAATAAACAAACAAACGAAAAAAAACCCAGAGACAAACTCATAAATGCCAAGAACAAACTGATGCTTTCCAGGACTTATTGGCCAAATAGATGAAGGAAATCAAGAGGTACAAATTTATATTATTAAAATAAATAAATCACAGGAATGAAAAGTGTAGCAAGGAAATAAAGTCAGTAGTATTGTAACAAATCTCTATGACAATTTTAAGTGGTAGCCATATATATCATGGTAAACATTGCATAATTTATAGAGTTGTTAAATCAATATATTGAACATCTGAAGCTAATGTAATACTGTATGTCAACTATATTTCAATAAAAATGAAATTAAAAATACAGTGTTCAAAAATAATATACAAAAAAGTTTAACAACTAGATAAAATCATAAATAAAATAAAACTAAAATAATAGTGCTAAAAATAATAAATAAATAATACCATAGACAGCATCAACAGCAAATAAATCAAACAGAAAAAAGAATGTGAAGAAGACAGGACATTGGAAATAATCGAGTCAGAGGAGGAAAAAGACAAAAAGATTGAAAGATTGAATAAAATAACAGCATAAACTATGAGATTCTATTAAAGTAAACATCTATAAATTATTCTAATCCAAGTAGGAGGGAAGGAGAAGGTAACAAAAAGCTTGTTTAAGAAAAACGTGGCTGAGAACCTCCTAAATATGGTGTGATATTTGGACATCCAAGTTTATGGAGACAACAGATCACCCAAAAATTTCAATACAAAAATTATCTTCTCTGGGCACATTATCATAAAACTTTCAAAAATAAAAGACAAATAATTTTGAAATCACTACAAGGAGAAATAAGTCTCTCATGTAAGGGAAACTTCGTAAGACTGTCTGCAGATTTCTCAGCATGACCTGAAAAGACAATGATACGTGAAAAGTGCTGGGAGAAAGACAGCTTCCATCCAAGAATTCTTTACACAGCAAAGTTGACCTTCAGAAGTGAAAGTGAGGTAACAACTTTCCATGGCAAAGAAACTTCCAGGAAATTCAACACTTCTAGAGTGTCTTACAAAAAATATTGAAAAGAAATCTTCAAGAAAAAAATGAAAGAATTTTTAATTAGTTAACAAGAAACCATATGAAAATATACAACACACTGACAAAGGTAAGTATACAGTCAAAATCAGAACACCATAATAGTGTAGCATGGTGATGTATAAACCACTTTATTTTAGAAATTAGATTAATTAATTTATTAATGAATACACAATATAAAAAGAGGTTGATTGTGACAGAAAAATATAAAAGTAAAAAGATAAAGCTTTGTAAGTGATTGAAATCATTAATTTGAAATAGACTCATGAGTATTTTAAAAATGGTAACCACAAAATAAAAACCTACATTAGATACAAAAAATAGAAAGAGAATAAAATTAAAAATATATCACTATGGAAAATCATTGACTTACAGAGAAGATAGCAAGAAAGATGAAAAATAAGAAGAAAACTAATAATTAAAAGAATTCCAGAAAACAATAAATAAAATGATATTTTTAAGGTCTTACTTATTAATAATTTTTTAAAATAAATAGAAATGGATTAAATTTTCCAATCAAAAGTCATAAAATATCTGAATGGATGAAAACAAAACCAAATAGAACTATATGCTGCCTACAAGAGACTCGCTAAAGTTTTAAGAACATAATAGTCTCAAAGTAAAGGAACAGAAAAACATATTCCATAAAAGTGCATATTCCAAAAAAGTGCAGTAACCCAAAGAGTAGAAATAAAAATACTTATATTAAACAGCATAGACTGTAAGCCAAAAACTATTAAAAGAGGTAAAGACATTATATAGTAATTAATCATGTGGGTATGATAATCAGAAACGCTTATGCACCAAATCTGATCACTAATATATATTAGTTACTAAGTAACTGAAGGAAAAAAACTGATAAAAGTAAAATAATAGTAGGGGCTCTGAACCACAAACTAACAACGGATAGATCATCGACACATAAAATCTGTAAAAAAAAAACATTGGACTTGAACCATGATTTATAACAAAAACCTACTACACATATATAGAAAATTCCATAAACAACTCTAGAATATTAATTATATTCAAGTGTGCAAAGAATATTGTCAAATTAACAATATTTTAAGTTACAAACTAAATCTTAGAAAATTTAGTAGATTGAAATATGCCAAGTATCATTTCCAACCACATGGTGTAAAACTAGAACTAAGTAGGAGAAAATTGGAAATATACAAAAATATGGAAATTAAACAATATATCCTTTACAAACCATTGTGTTGGAGTGTCTGGGTGGCTCAGTTAAGCAACTGATTCTTGATTCTGGCTGAGGTCACAATTCATGGTTCATGAGACAGAGTCTGGCATCAGGGTCTGTGCTGACCATGCAGAGCCTACTTGGGATTCTGTCTCTCTCTCTCTCTCTCTCTCTCTCAAATAAATATTTAAACAAAGCAAAACATTGTGTTGGGGTGCCTGGGTGGCTCATCAGTTAAACCTCTGACATCAGCTCAGGTCATGATCTCACAGTTCATGAGTTTGAGTCTCACATTGAGCTCCGCACTACTTATCCAGAGCCTACTTAGGATTCTCTCTCTCTCTCATTCTCTCTCTCCCCTTCCCCACTTGCTCTCTCTCTCTCTCTCTCTCAAAATAAATGAATAAACTTTAAAAAACAACAAATAAAAGATTGTGTATTAAAAGAGAAATTTAGAGGGAGGAATTAAGATTAAGGAGAAGTAGGTGGACCCTGAGATTTCCTCATCCCTCAAACACAGCTGTATTGAGGTCAGATAACTTGGAACATTGAGGAAATCACTCTGCAGAGCGGCAGAAGGAACTCCAAGGCTGGACTGAAACAGTGTGGCAGGTGTAAGGTGTGTGGCATTGAATTGGGTGAGAAAAAAAAAAACAACTGCAGTGCTGTGGAGGGGAGAGAACACTTTTTGTGGAGACACAAAAGGGAGAGAAAGAGAGAGGAATGAGTGAGTGTGGCATCAAGTTTCCACAAGAGAAAAAGAGGAAAAGCTCTCTAGACCACGGACTGTGGGGCTAGAAGTACAGAAGGTTACAGATTATTTTTTTTGTAAACAGCATTTGGAGCTCAAACTCTGAGGTTTGGGAAAGTATGTATCTTTCTCCAGAGTGGAGTTGTGGTGCACACTCATGGGGAGGAGGGAGCTGGTCCCAGAGTATATAGTGTGGTGTAGAGATCTCCAGAGCACACCGGAAAAGAACATTCCCCATCCTGGAGTACTTTTGGAAAAGGATATATTGCCTCTCCAAACACAAAAATCCTGTAGGTAGCAGTGAGAGGCCTTTCATCAGCGGGAGACAGAAAGGCACCCAGAAGGAATAAAACCGTATTGCTGCTTTTCACCCACCATAGATTCTATGCAGGGTGCAGGCATGGGACTGTTATTTTGGGAGAAAAAAACTTCAGACAATGTGGAGAAACTCTACTCCAGAGGATGGGTGGGGGGAAGGGCGGGTCTGCACAGTGACAAGTCCTTTAAGACTTTGGCTTTTGAATCCCAGCCACGCACCAAAGAAAAAACACAGGAGAGCTGTGGCATAGGGCAAGCTGAGTGCCATTACTATTCTTTTTTTTTTTTTTTTAATTTTTTTTTTTTTTAACGTTTATTTATTTTTGAGACAGAGAGAGACAGAGCATGAACGGGGGAGGGGCAGAGAGAGAGAGGGAGACACAGAATGGGAAGCAGGCTCCAGGCTCTGAGCCGTCAGCCCAGAGCCCGACACGGGGCTCGAACTCACGGACCGTGAGATCGTGACCTGAGCTGAAGTCAGATGCTCAACCGACTGAGCCACCCAGGCGCCCCTGCCATTACTATTCTGTGAGAGTTTCCTGAACAGTGGGGATGTGAGATGCCTTTCCCAGGGACAAGAGTTTGGGGTGGCACCATTTTCCCCACAACACCAACATGGCAAGACTTCAGAGAGCAGAACAGTGGCTCCCAGTGGAAGCAGGACTGGCTTACATCAAATCCTGGCCCCTCGTGCTTGCCAACTCCTTATTTACTGAGCTAAGATTTACTCTGGGCCAACTCAGCAGGCTTCTCCTTCAGAAAACCAGCACAGGCAGCACCCCACATGCATCAACTGTACTAAAAGTTGAGTGCTTCAAAATGACACCTGCAGTTTTGATGGAAATAGACCCAGGTTTATATATTTTTTTTTCTTTCTTCTTTTCTTTTTCCTTTTTTTTTTCTTTTGGTATCAAGCTCATAGTTTCTTATTTGGTTTCTTTTTTCATTTACTTTTCTCTCTCCCTGTTTTCTCTCTCTCTGTTTTTTTTTCTTTTTTTCTCTTTTGATTAATCTTCCTTTTTTCTTTTCTTTTTTTTTCTTTATTTTTCTTTGGAATTAGCCTTGTAGTTTTTTTATTCTCTTTTTTTGTTTTGTTTTTGTTTTTCCTTTTCTCTTTTTTGGTATTAGATCTTTTTCTCCCTTTTCCCCCAGGCTTATTCTACAACAGCAACAACAACAAAAATCAAAGAACACCTAGTAAAAGTTCCAAACACTCCCTACTACAATCAAGGACCACTGCAGAGGACTTACCAGTGAGAGAGAACAGCCAAAATTCAACAACAGAGTGCACACACCATATGCCAGAAACAATTTCTGAAGTCCCAGGCCCTGGACAGTGTATGACCTCTTTTTAATATAGTAGCATTTCCAGGTGCAGAAAATATAGCAAGTTTTAAAACACACAAAAAACAGTAACTTAGTCAAAATGACATAATGGAGGAATTTTCCCCAAAAGAAAGACCAAGAAGAAATTACAGCCAGGAGCTTGTTCACAACAGATTTAAGTAATATATATGAAAAAGAATTTAGAACAACAGTCCTAGCTGGGCTTGAAAAAGCATAGAAGACATTAGAGAAACCCTTGTTGCAGAGATCAAAGACCTAAACACTAGTCAGGCTGAAATAAAAAATGCTATAACTGAGATGCAAAACCAACTGGGTACAGTAACATCAAGGATTGAAGAAGCTTAGGAGAGAATAGGTGATATACAAGATAAAATTGTATGAAGCTGTAAAGAAGAGGGAAAGGAAACTATTAGATCATGAGGGGATACATAAGGAACTTATTGATTCCATCAAATGAAACAATATCTGATTATAGGAATCTCAGAAGCAGAAGAGTGGAAAAAAGGACAGAAGATTTATTTGAATAGATTTTAGAGGAGAACTTCCCTGATTTGGGGAAGGAAAGAGGCGTTTAAGTCCAAGAATCACAGAGTTCGTTCAAAAAAAAAAAAAAAAAACAAAAACAGTCAACATCATGACATATCATAGTGATTGATACTTGGAAAATACATTGATAAAGATAAAATTCTGAAAACAGCTAGGAACAAAGGTCCTAAAAGAGTAGGCACATAATGTTAGCATCAGACCTGTCCACTGAAACATGGCAGACCAAAAGGGAATGACAGGAAATACTCAAAGTTCTGAATGAGAAAAATTTGCAAGCAATACTTCTTTATCCAGCAAGGCTGCCATTTAGAATAGGAGAGATAAAGAGTTTCCCAGACAAAAAAAAACTAAAGGAGTTCATGACCATCAAACCAGGCTTGCAAAAATTTTAAGGGGGACTCTGAGTTAGAGAAAAAAAAAAACGGTGACCAAAGCAACAAAGACCAGAAAGAACCAGAAAACATCACCAGAAACATCAATTATATGGGTAATAAAATGACATTAAATTAATATCTTTAAATAATCACTGAATGTAAATGCACTAAATGCTCCCATCGAAAGACATAAGGTATCAGCATAGAAAACAAAACAAAACAAACGAACAAAAAAGCATAAGATACTATGAGAGACTAATTTCAAACCTAAAGACATCTGTGGATTGAAAGTGAGGGGATGAAGAACCATATATCATAGTAATGGAGATCACAAAAGTAGCTGGAGTAGCTATCCTTATAACAGACAAACTGGATTTTAAAACAAAGGGTGTAATAAGAGATGAAGATGGGCACTATGTCATGATTAAAATAATTTTTCACGATGACATTTATTCCTGGCCTGCAGGGCTGGTTTATTATTCACAAATCAATTGATGTGATATGCCACGTTAATGAAAGAAAATATAAGAATTATATGATCTTGTCAATAGGTGCAGAAAAAGCATTTGAAAAAAATATCTTAATAAATGAAAAAAAAACCCTTAATAAAGTAGGTATAGAGGAATACCTCAACATCATAAAGGTTGTATATGAAAGACCAATAGCTAATATCATCTTTAATTGGAAAAAACTGATAGCTCTCACCTTAAGGTCAGGAACATCAGAGGGATGTACACTCTCAACATTGTTGTTCAACATAGTACGGGAAGCCCTAGCCTCAGCAATCAGAAAATAAAAACAAAAACAAAAGGCATATAAATTGGCAAGGAAAAAGTCAAATGTTCACTCTTCACAGATGACATGATACTTTATGTGGAAAACCCAAAAGGGTCCATCATAAAACTGCTACAACTGATATATGAATTCATCAAAGTCACAGGATATAAAATCAATGTACAGAAATTGGTTGCAGTTCTATGTGTCAATAATGAAACAATAGGAATAGAAATCAAAGAATCAATCCCATTTACAATTGCACCAAAATCCATGTTTAGAAATAAACCGAACTAAAGAAGTAAAGATCCATATACTGAAAAGTATAGATAGCATATGAAGGAATTTGAAGAAGACACAAAGAAATGAAAAACTATTCATTCTTATAAAACAGACACTTGGATCAATGGAACAGAATAGAGAAGTCAAGGGCCCACAAATATATGGCCAACTAATCTTTGGCAAAGTAGGAAAGAATATCCAATGGAAAGAAGACAGTGCCTTCAGCAAATGGTGTTGGGAAAACTGGACAGTGACATGAAGAATGATTGGAACACTTTCTTACACCATATACATACATTAATTCCAAATGGATGAAGGACCTAAATGTGAGACAGGAGAGCATCAAAATCCTAGAGGAGAAAATAGGCAGCAACCTTGTTCACCTTGGCCACAGCAACTTCTTACTAGACATGTCTCTTGACACAAAGTAAGCAAAAGCAAAAACGAACTACTGGTACCTCCTCAAGATAAAAAGCTTCTGCAGAGCAAAGGAAACAATCAAGAAAATTAAAAGGCAACTGATGGAATGGAAGCAGATATTTGGAAATGACCTCAGATAATGTGTTAGCATCCAAAATCGATATAAAACTTATCAAAATGAACACCCCAAAAACAAATTATCCAGTGAAGAAATAGGCAGAGGACATGTACAGACACTTTTCCAAAGACATTCAGATGGCTAACAGATACATGAAAAGATTCTAAACATCATTCATCATCAGGGAAATACAAATCAAAACCATGATGATACAAACCAAATAGAAATCAAAACTCACATCTGTCAGAATGGCTAAAATCAACAACTCCCAAAACAATAGATGTTGACAAGCATATGGAGAAAGAGGAACACTTTTGCATTGCTGGTTGACATGCAAACGGGTGCAGTTAATCTGGAAAACTATGTGGAGGTTTCTCAAAAACTAAAAAAATAGAGCTAACCTATGACTTAGCAATTGTATCCAAAGGATACAAAAATGTTGATTCAGAAGGGCACATGCACCCCAATGTTTATGGAAACACTACCAATATTAGCCAAATTATGGAAAGAGCCCAATGTCCATATTGATTAATGTGTAAATATAATGTGTCATATGTCTACAATGTAATATTATTCAGCAATCAAAAATGAACAAAATCCTACCATTTGCAATCACATGGATGGAACTAGAATGTATTATGCTAAATGAAATAAATCAGTCAGAAAAACACAAATACCGTAGATTTATCTCATACATGTGATTTAAGAAACAAAAGAGAAGACCATAGGACAAGGGAAAGAAAAATAAAAAGATGGAGACAAACCATAAGAGACTCTTAAATACAGAGAACAAACTAAGGGTGCTGGAGGGTTAGGGGGTGGGGGATGGGCCAAATGGGTGATGGACATTAAGAAGGGCACTTGCTAGGATTAGCACTGGGTGTTATTTGTAAGTGATGTATCATTAAATTCCACTCCTAAAACCAATACTCCATTATACATAAAGTAATTTGAATTAAAATAACTAAAATAAATTAAATAATTAAAATTAAATAAAATTTAAAAAGTCAGTTTTTAATTTTTCAGTTCAAATAATAAATTGAACTGAAAGTTAGATTTTAACAAAGACAAAATAGATAGGTAACACTTTAGCTATAACACCCAAGTATAAAATTGGGAGAAATCAAATAAATCAATTGTAAACCAAAGAGGGGACATTAAAATAGGTCACAGGAGAAGGATTATGAGACTAGTATGAACAATACTACAAATTGGAAGTCTTAGAAGAAATGTTAAATTCCAATACTGAATTATAAAAAAAAATAAAAATAGAACAGGCAATTAGAAGTAAGGAATTAAATTATAATCAAAAGCATCCCAATAAAGAAAAGTCCTGATTTCTTCACTGGTGAATTCTGCCAAACACTTTAAGAAAAATTAAAATCAGTTTCACTCAAACTAATTGAAGAATAAAAGAGAAAGAAATAACTCAAAAATTATTTTTTAAGAGCAGCATTAGCATTACACCATAACCAGATAAAAACCCTCTATGAAAACTGTAGAAATACATCCATCATGGATATAGATGCATAAATTCTCAAGAAAATATTAGCAAGTGAAATTAGTCAGAGAAAGACAAATATATGACTCTATTCATATGAGGACTTTAAGAGACAAAAGAGAAGAACATAAGGGAAGGGAAACAAAAATAATATAAAAACAGGGAAGGGGACAAAACATAAGAGGCTCAAAAATATGGAGAACAAACAGAGGGTTACTGGAGGCGTTGTGGGAAGGGGGATGGGCTAAATTGGTAAGGGACACTAAGGAATCTACTCCTGAAATCATTGTTGCACTATATGCTAACTAATTTAGATGTAAATTTTTTAAAAAATAAATTAAGAGAATATTAACAAAACAATTTCTATAGCATATTAAACATATGCTATAAAATATATCAGGGACCCCTGGGTGGCTCAGTCAGTTAAGCGTCCAACTTCAACTCAGGTTATGATCTCACAGTTTGTGAATTCAAGCCCTGCATTGGGCTCTGTGCTGACAGCTCAGAGCCTGGATCCTGTTTTGGATTCTGTGTCTTCCTTTATCTCTGCTCCTCTCCCTCTCACACTCTGTCTCTCCCTGTCTCTCAAAAATAAATAAATGATAAAAACATTTTTTAAACATATTAAATATAACACGATAAGCAAGATTTATCTCTGGAAAGCAATGATACAAATCAACAAATGTGATATGCCATATTAATAGAATACAAGTTTAAAAAATCACATGATTATCTTAATAGATGTTGAAAAATCATTTGATAATATTAAGTATTGTTTCACTTTAAAAGCTTAAAAAATGGTTATAGAAGGTTATATATTATCTCCTAAAACATAATGTATACCAGACAGGACAAGCCCATAGGTTACATAGTATTCAATGATGAAAAATTTTGAACTTTTCCTCTAAGATTAGAGACAAGACAAGAATGTCTACCTTCACAAGTTTTAGCCAATGTAGTATGTAAAATTGTCTTTATTTGCAGGTGACATTACACTACATATAGAACACCCTAAATTTCCTTAAAATAACACTATGAAACTAATAAATTAAGTGAAGTTTCAGGATATAAAATAAATATACAAAAATAAGTTATAATAATATATACAATTTAACAGAAAGACAAATTAAGGAAACAATTTCATTAATTTAAATTGGTACAGTCATTGTGGAAAACAGTATGGATGTTCCTCAAAAACTTAAAAATATAAATGCCATATAATTCTATAATTCTACTTCTGGGTATTTATCCAAAAGATGAGCTCTTGCCTTTTGCTACAACATGGATAGAGGTAAGTCAGACTGAGAAGGACAAATATATGATGCTACAGATTTCTAGGTATTAATTTTGTATACTGCAAATTTTCTGAATTCGTTTATTATTTCTGATAGTTTTAGGGGGCATTCTTCAGAGTTTGTTATGTATATAGTGTCATGCTATTTGCAAATAATGACAGTTTAAGTTCTTCTTTACCAATATGGATGACTTTTCTGGTGTTGTTGTCTAACTGCTTTGACTAAGACTTCTAGTACTATGATTGAATAAAATTAGTGAGAGTAGACATCTTGTCTTGTTCCTGATCCTGACAAAAAGGAAAACCTCAGTTTCTCACTACTGAGTATATTAGTTGTCGGTGTTTCATATGTGGCCTTTATTATGTTGAGGTGTGTTTTTCTGATCCTACTTTGTTGTCAGTTTTCATAACAAATAGATGATAAATTTTGTCAAATGCTTTTTGCGCATCTATTGAGATGATCACATAATTTTTATCCTTCATTTTGTTAACGAAGTATATCATGTTAATTAAAAATTCACAAATGTTGAACCATCCTGGATTCTTGGGATAAATCCCACTTAATCATGGTAAATGATGTTTTTAATGCATTTTTGAATGTAGTTTGATAATACTTTGTTGAGAATTTTTACATCTATTTCCATCAGCTTTATTGGCTTGTACTTGTGTGTGTGTGTGTGTGTGTGTGTGTGTGTGTGTGTGTGGTTCTTTGCATGGTTTTAGTATCAGGGTAATGCTGGCACTATAGAGTATATCTGGAAATTTCCTTCCTCTTCTGTTTTTTGGAATAGTTTGAGAATAGGTATTATCTCCTAAAATATTCTGCAAAATTAGCATGTGAATCCATCTGGTCTCAGACACTTATGTTTTGGTAGTTTTTTTTGATAAATGATTTATTTTATTTAATTTTTTTACTAGTAATTGGTCCTCTCAGATTTTCTATGTCTTTCTGATTCAGTTTTGGAAATTTGTATGTTTCTAGTAATTCATCTATTTCTAAGATTTTGCTCACATTGTTGGCATATATGTTGTCATATGGTTTTACAGCTCTTTGTATTTCAATGGTGTCAGATGTTATTTTTCTCATTCTCATTTTCTCATTCTCATTTTTCTGATTCTATTTATTTGGGTCCTTTCTTTCCCTCTCTCTTTGACTACTCTGACTAAAGTTTTATCAATTTGTTTATCCTTAAAGAACAACTTTTGGTTTTATTGATAAAAGTGTTAACATTGTAAATTTTTCCATATTACTCAAGATATTCAGTGATTAAATAAAATCTCTTTCAAAATTCCAACGTCCTTTGTCAAACAAATGGAATAAAACATCCTTAAGTGTATGCAGAGATACAAAAGACCCTAAATATCCAAAGCAATCTGAAGATGAAAAAATATGGAGGCATCATACGCCTGATTTCAAAGTATATTACAAAGCTATAGTAATCAGAATAATATGGTTGTGGCATATAAACAGAAACTTAGATCAGTGGAACAGAATAAGGATTCCCAAAATAAAACCACTCATGTGTGGTCAATACATTTATAACTAAAAGCCAAGAATATACAATGTGAAAATGATCATCTCTTAAGTAAATAGTATTGGGAAAACTGGATAGTCATATGCAAAGAATGCAAACTGGACCACCATAATACACCATGCATAAAAACAACTCCTAATGGATTAAGGAATTGAATCTAGGGCTCCAAACCCTAAAACTCCAAAAAGAAAATATAGTGAATAAGGTCCTTGACATTGGTCTCGGAATTGGCTTTGGATTAACATCAGAAGCAAATTTAAACCAGTGGGAGTATATCAAACTAAAGCTGTTGCACAACAAACGTAGTTATCAACAAATGAAATGCAACCTATGGATTGGAGACAATATTTATAATTATATATTTGATAAGGGATTAATATCCAAAATATAAAAAGAAGCCATAAAATTCAATAGAAAAACATTAAATAATCCAATTTAAAATAAGCAGAGGAACTGAATAGACTCACCCCCCCCCCCAATAAGGAATACAAATGGCAACAGGTACATGGAAAGTTATTCAACTTCTCTAATTTTATGGACGTGAAAATTAAAACCACAATATCAACTCACATCCATTAGATAGCTATCATCAAAAGACAAAAGATAACAAATGTCATCTAGATTTTGGAGCAATGGAAGCCCATTGTGAATTGGTAAAGCCATTATAGAAAATAGTTTGTAGGTTTTTGACTAATTAAAACTGAACTAGCATATGATCCGTCATCCCATACAATATAAGTAAAATTAGGATATCAAAGAAATATTTGCATTATCATGTTCATTGCAATAATAATTTTAATAGCCACAATATGAAAACAATTAAAATATCCATCAGTGTAATTATTGGTTTAGAAAGATTGATATAGGTACATACAATGGAATGACATACAGCCATGAGAAAGAAAAATATTATGCCACTTGTTACAATATGAATGGATCCTGAAAGCATTATGCTAAGTCTGATAGGGAAAAACAAGTATTGTATGATATTACACAAGTGGAATCTAAAAAAGTTTAGACTCACAGAAACAGAGTAGAGTGATGGTTATCAAGGACTTGGGTGTAGGAGAAATGAGGAGATATTAGTCAAAAGGTACAAGTTTCCACTCCTATTCTAGATATAATGTATACCATGGTGAATCTAGTTAACAATACCATATTATATATTCGAAATTGGCTAAGATAGCAGAACGTAAACGTTCTCATTTAAACATGAAAAATGATAAATAAATGAGGTGGTAGAAGTGTTAACTAACCCTATTGTAATCATCTTACAATATATACATGTAATAAATCATTATGTTTTTACCCTAAATTGACAGTCTTATGCCAATTATCTATCAATAAGGATCATCAAATTAAAGCTTAGAGGCAAGGTAAAAAATGCTGCAAAATATATAATAAATGTATATTATATGAAGCAAGTTCCATCTTTTATTATGAAATTTAGTACTATCATTAAGATACCAAAATTTCTTCAAATGTAGTGAAGCCATTGATTTGAAATTACTCATAATGTCAATCATTCTGGTCATTTATTTAAATTTGCATTATTGTTTTTCCTGAGAACTTAAGATACCAAACATTAAATATAAAAATTTGGGGGTACCTGGGTGGCTCAGTAGGTTGTGTCTGACTTTTGATTTCAGCTCAGGTCACGATCTCATGGTTCATGAGTTCAAGCCTCATGTTGGGCTACACACTGGCAGCGTGGAGCCTGCTTGGGATTCTCTCTCTCTGTCTCTCTCTATCTCTCTGTCTCTCTCTCCCACACTTGGGCCTACTTGTACCCTCTCTGTCTCTCTCAAAATAAATAAATAAACTTTAAACAAATCCTTGGGGCATCTGGGTGGCTCAGTCTGTTAATATCTGACTCTTGATTTCTGCTCAGGTCATGATTTCACAATTTGTGGGACTGGGCCCCCCATCGGGCTCTGTGCTGGCAACATGGGGACTTCTTGGGATTCTCTATTTCTTCCCCTCCCCCACTTGTGCTCTCTCTCTCTCTCTCCTTCTCTCTCTCTCAAAATAAATAAATGAATAAATAAATAATCACTACTTTTTTAAAATCTCAATGAAGTTTTATTATATCATATTTTACAAGTATGTTAAATAGCCTAAAACTGTATTTGCTGAAGGGCCTGCTTTGGTGATTTCAGGGTTACGCCTCTGAGAAGGGACCATTTTTATAGTGCTCTTTATGCTAGTCTTTCTGGATTCCTCTGGTGTAGTCAGGTTTTTGTTTTCATAAACATGACACTTCATATTTTGCTCATCCATTCAGAAGACCTTTACTAATGAGAAGTACCTGGCCCTCCATTTCTGTTATAAAGGCTAAGGCCTTCCCATGACATTAAAAGTAAGAATTACTTAGTAAATACACACTATAACATTGATGTACCTTGAGGACATTATGCTAAATGAAACAGTACAGTCACAATATGACAAATACTGTTTAATACCACTTGTATACAATAGTTAAACTAGTTAAATTTATATAAAAAATAAAGTATAATGGTGGTTTCTAGGGGGTTGAAAGAGAATATAATGTTTAATGTCTGTAATTTGAATTTTACTAGATGGAATAAATTCTGGAGATGGATGGTATTTATGATTTGCACAACAATATGCATGTAGTTAATACCACTGAATTATACAATTACTTTTAATGTGGAGGGTATAAGGTTGCAGTGTAGGAAACACCTGAACTCACATCCCATGGATACACAAAATCTACACCTATATTTAGAGCAGTTTCTCCTAAAGAAAAACTGAAGGCTGATTGTACAGCTCCTTCACAACAAGGGATAAAGGAATCACATAGAGAATGGCCAGAGAAATGGAGTAACCATAATGATGGTAACCCTAACTTTGATGTTGAAAACTGCACTAGTAGGGGTAACACTGAAAAAAAAAAGTATAAACTCACTTGTCTCGAGGCACAAAAAAGCCTGAGTTTAAAGGGAAACTAGACTAGAAATGAAGAATATACATTCACTGACCCTGGAGCTTCTGTAAAATGGTGGGGAAACTGCTGGAACTCTCTATGGGGTCCAAGAATTTGGCAAATGGCACTACTTATGTTCTCCCTCCACCTTTATGGTTCACATAGTAGCAGGGTCTGAGCACTGTTCTTGTCTTAACCCCTCAGCAAGCCCAGAACCACTTGCCTCCAGCCATTCACACAAAGTGGCTCACCCAGGTGCACCAAATCAGCTCCAGCTCTCCTACCAAGGTGGTCCCAGATTGGCACAACCAGGACACACAGCCTGCACTAACTACAGCTCAGGATATCTTGCCAAAGCAGCACAAGTCCATTGTATACCAAGACATCCACTCCATGCTTGTTCCAGCTCAATCCATCCTGCTAGGGTACTCTGCATAAATCACCCTGTTATCCCTAACTTTGTCTACTCCAGTTCCAACAGTGCTTTTAGGACATCTGTTGCATGGAACACATCAGGACGATGAACCATGAGCCATCACCTGAGGACACCATGATACATGTATGCTTTATCTTCAGGCATCTCACCAGGCTACCTTTGCAAGGATCACCATGGGAAAACTGGCATGCACCTACTTCATCTGCAACCATCCCACCAGGGCACAGTCTGTGTGGAACACATTGGGAACACCCTACCTTCATGTGTGTTAGCTCCTTCTGTCCTTACAGGGCAAAGTTCTGTGCAGAGTAGCCCAGAAACAACTGGCCCACACTAACTGGAGCTCCAGACATCCAACCAGAGTGGTCCCATTGCAGAGTGCTTAGGGGCCCACAGCCCAAACATGCTACAGTTCCATCTGCCAAAACTGCCAGGCACAGGTGGCCTACACATAGAATGTTCCTATATAGGAACACTCTTTCAACATTAAGAGAAGTAACTTTCACCTAATTTGGACAAATAAATGCATAAAATCAAACAAATTGGGGACACAGGAATATTCTCCAAAAGAAAGAAAAAGAAACTTTAGAAAATATACTCAGTGAGATTGAGGTATCTACATGACAAAAAGTTTAAAATTATTATTATACTGTAAGGGTTAAATTGTAGGGTAGGGCTAAGGCTTAGCTTGAAAAATAACAGCTTTGTGTTGACACTGAAGGTTAAGAGAGAACAGCCTTGCTTTACTCTTGTAAATTACGCTTCATACTCTTGTAAATTAGGCTTCACCAATTAAGGAAACAAAAGTTCAAAGAAAAGAGCATCAGAGGCAGGGTCAAGGAGATCCTACTGGTTGCAACTTAGAGGCAGAGAGTCTAAAATAAACACCTCATTAGGCAACTGTTTCTAAATCATCTGGCAACCGTTTCTAACTCATCTGGGAACTGTTTCTTTGTTCTGTTCCCAGGTGATATAAAACGATGTGATCGGCTATAAAAACTCTGTACCCCGGCTGTTTGGGGCCGCATTCTTATCAAGACTATTGGTCCTGATCGGTCGGCCTTGACTCTCCTTGTAATAAACTTTGTTGTGACTGTCACTGGTGCCTGTGGCATTCTGTTTCAGGAGTCGTGTGGATGCAACATTTGGTGCATTGGCCGGGAAAGTTAAAGGTCTGAAACAGGGCCCTTTCCTCGGATTGCTCCACCACGAAAGTTAAAGGTCTGAAACAGGGCCATTTCCTCAGATTGCTCTGCAGACCCCTGGGAGAAGGCTCGGGATTGGGAGAAGTAAGGAATTCTTGGGGCGCACCATTTGAATGATTCAGGAGGGTCTGCCAGATGTGGCTATAGACCGAGTCAGGGATCCTACCGGGACGCCAGTGGACCCCATTCGGTTTGGTTTTTGTCAAGAAGGATCCTATTTTCAGGTGGCTGCCACGGCCTACTGGCCTTGAGATCTCAAACTTGTGTTTTCTTCGTGTCTTGTCTTGTTCCTGTTGACTGTGTGTCCTCATCAGTTCTGCCTATCTTTGTCATGGGTCAAAATCAGAGTACCCCCACCCCTCTGAGTCTCATACTAACCCATTTCCAGGATTATAGGAGAGCTGCCTCAGTTTTTGGCCTCCACATTAAGAAGCCAGTCCTTCAAACTCTCTGCAAGGTGGAATGGACCAGCTTTCAGGTCGAATGGCCTCCACAGGGGACCTTTGACCTCACTTTGGTATATAAGGTTCATGATATTGTCTTTTCTAGGCACGAAGATCAAATCTCATACATTGGGGCATGGAGAACCCTCATCAAAACCCCTCCAGATTGGTTAAAACTTCTCCTTCCCCTTCCCCTTCCCCTTGCCTCCCTAAAGTACAGGCTTTTACTACTCAAAGGCAACCCATCTGGAGCTCAAAATAAGAATCTTGATGGGACAACATTCATTCATTAAAAACTCTTAAAATTAATTTAGAGGAACAGGTCTCAATATAATATAGGCCACATTTGAAAAACTGATGGCTAACACCATACTTAATGGTGAAAAACTAAGATCTTTTCCTCTCAGATCAGGAAACACAAAAGTGCCCACTTTCACCCCTTTCATTAAACACAATCCTGGAAGTTCTAGCCACAGCAGTCAACAAGGAAAAGAAATAGAAAGCATCCAGATTGGTAAGGAAGAAGTAAAACTGTCAGTATATGAAGATGACATGATTATACGTATGAAAAACCCTAAAGACTCCACCAAAAATCTATTAGAACAGATAAATGAATTCAGTAAGGTTCAGAATGTAAAATTTATATACATAAATATGTTTTATTTCTAAATACTAATAACAAAGTAGCAGAAAGAGAAATCAAGAAACCAATCACATTTACAATTTCACCAAAAATTACCTAGGAATAAATTCAATAATAAACTGAAAGACTTATACTCTGAAACATGATGAATTGCTGAATGAAATTGAAGATAACATGTACAAATGGATATATATTTTGTTTTCAATGACTAGAAGAATCAGTATTCTTAAAATGTCCACAGTACCCAAAGCAATCCTCTTCAATTGTTCTTGTCACAGAACTGGAATAACTAATTCTCAAATTTCCATGGAGCCACTAAAGACCTCAGATAGCCAGAGTAATGTGGACAAAGAAGAAAAACTCTGGAGTATCACAATCCCATATTTGAAGATACTACAATGAGAACAATATGGCAGTGGCACAAAAAATAGACATATAATCAATAGAACAATATACTGATCCAATAAATAACTCCACATCTCTATGGTCAATTAATCTATAATAAAGGAAGCAAGAATAGAGAATGGAGGAAATAGAGTCTTTTCTATAAATCGTGTTGGGAAAACTGTCCAGCTAAATCCAAAAGAATAAAACTGGACTATTTTCTTACACTAAAATAAATTCAAAGTGGATTAAGGACCTAAATTTGAGATGAGAAACCATAAAAGTCCTAAAATAAACATAGGCTGTAATCTCTTGGACATCAGCCTTAGCAATATATTTATGAATGCTTCCTGAAGCAAGAGAAACAAAAAACAGATAAAAAGTCACTTTTGCAGAGTAGAGGAAACCATCAACACAATGAAAAGGCAACCCATTGAATGGGAGAAGATTTTTGCAAATCATGTATACAATAAGGTGTAACATCCAAAATATATAAAGAATTTATACAGCTCAACATTAAAAAAGAAACAAACTCATTAAAAACGAACAGACGACTAATAGACATTTTTCCAAAGAAGACATACAGATAGTTAACATACAGATGAAAAGATGCTCGATATCACTCATCATTAGGGAAATGCAAATCCAAACCACAATATACCTCACATTAATCCAATTGGCTAGTACCAAAAGCCAAGGAATAAAAAGTTCTGGCAATGATGTGAAGAAAATTAAACACTTATTCACTGTTGGTGGGAATGTAAATTGGTGCAACAACTACAGAAACAGTATGATTGTGCCTCAAAAATTTTAAATGGAAATACCGAATAATCCAGTATTTCCATTACTGGAATTTAGCCAAAGAAATCCAAAACACTAATTTGAGCCTATATTCACTTACATGTTTATTGTAATATTGTATGTATCATTACTTATGATAGCCAAATTATGTAAGCAATGTACATATCTGTCAATAGATAAGTGGAAAAATAAAGTATGATTCTCTCTCTCTCTCTCTCTCTCTCTCTCACACACACACACACACACACACACACAATGTAACATTATTCAGTCATAAAACATAAATCTTATGAATTCTTGTCATTCATAACAACATGGATGGATCTTGAAGGTATTATTCAAGGTGCATGCAATAAGTATGACTGGGAAAGACAAATGTCATATGATTTCACTTATACGTGGAATCTTGAAAAAACAAACAAAAGAAATAAAGAAATAGAAAATACAGGATTATTTAACATTTATAAATACAGAAAAGAAATTGGTGTTTCCCTGAAGAAAGGTAGATGGAGGATGGGTGAAACAGGTGGAGGGGATTAAGAGATATAAACTTCCTGTTATAATAAAAATAAATTATGGGGGTGTAAAGTACAGCATAGGGGTTATAGATAACAGTATTGCAATAACTTTGTATTGTGACAGATGGTAACTACACGAATCCTGGTAAGCATTGTGTAATGCATAGAATTTTCAAATCACTATATATCTACCTTAAACTAATGTAACATTGCATGTCAACTATACTTTAACAACAGCAATGAAAAGACAGGGAATTGGTTTCAAAAGCCTCCTCAAAAATGGTTCAAGTGAGAAATTTTATGTTGCATGCATTTTATTATAATAATAAAATATATTAATGTAAAAGATTGATTTCACATCCCTCTTTCAAAAAAGTCTCTTGACATTTGATTAATCTTTATATTTACAATTCTTATAGAAATAATGACTATAATGGATACATAATTATGCCATAAAGGTGCATTTGCTGTTTTTGTAAAAACTTCCAAAATTATTTCATGTATTTACAGAAAAACTCAAATGGAATCATAGTCCCAGACAAAACAAATACTATTTTTCTTTTATCTTGATTCAATATAATTTTTAAGTTTTGAATATATTTTCCTTCATGTGAACTTTATTTGTTTTTTTAAGTTTATTTATTTATTTTGAGAGAGACAGAGAGAGAAAGAGAGTGGGGGAAGGGCAGAGAGAGAAGCAGAGAGAGAATCCCAACCAGGCTCCAGCACGAAGACTGTTGCGGGCCTCAATTTCACAAATCGTGAGATTATGACCTGAGTCAAGACCAAGAGTGAACTTTCTTTTTCTTACTTGCTTCCAAATATCAATGTTTTTTTTTTAATTTAATTCTTGTATTTATATAATAATTTTCAGTTTTTAACTTCCCTTTTCAAATTTTTTGTTGGGAGGTTAATATATATAGTGATGATTAAATAATGTTTAAAAAGCCTAGAAACATAAATATAATTGTATATGTTGGGTTTATTAGAATTTTATTGAGGCTATTTAGGTCAATTGGATAATAAGATTTTTTGTTTTGTTTTATTTTGTTTTGTTTTGTTTTGTTTTGTTTGTTAGTTTTCAGAAGAAGTGATCCCATGACCATAAATCTCCACTGAATCTCTCCAAGTTTAATTGGTGAGTTGGGATCATAGTCCCTGTGGTGTAGCCAGTATTAACAAGCCATATCCTAAATCAAGGCATATTATCCCTGTGGGGAGACCCCGTACTCCATTACTATTCATATTTTCCCATAGCTTTAGATTCAAAATGTAGTGCTTATATCATTCTGTGGGTTCTACTAACCTGACTCCTAAATACTCAATGATACAAAGAAGTAGGTGAAGAAGTCAAAGTTTTGCATATTACTAAGGGAGCATATGCTCCCATTTGCCCTTCAGTTGACAATTTTACATTCCTTTGTCCAGCAATTTTATTTTTTCCTATTTTAATTATCCAAGATTTGTAACTGGAATATCACAAAAATTCTAAGCCAAAAGGGATCATCAAAGAAGAGGCAGTATCACTGATCCAAGAAAAGGCTGGCTCATATACCTGGAATATCAGGTATTCCAATATATACTCTATGAATTGTAATTGTTTGAAGAAAAAAAAATAATCACAGGACTCTGTGTGTAACATTTACATAAATGTTAACTATTGTTAGAAATAACAATCACATTGAAATCTAGATGTGAACTTGCTGATTGATTATAGCCAAAAATTATACTAGAATTTAAATATGCCCCTAAACCTGACCCATCTGCAATGCAAGTTAATCCATGCTTTTGACCAGGTCAGTTTTGAAGCATCAAAATGTACATCTATTTTCCAAATTTCCACCGAATAAAAGGACTAGATGGGATCATGTCAAATAAATTGAACCTTTATAATCCCTTAGTTAATTGTATTATTTTTAGCATTTTTATTTTACTTATTTTGAGGGAGGGAGAGAGAGAGTGAGATTGGGGGAGGGGCAGACAGAGAGGGAGAAAGAATCCCAAGCAGAGCGCAGAGAACTCTGACAGTGCAGAGCACATCTGACAGGGCAGAGCCCAAAGTGGAGCTCAATCCCAGGCACTATGAGATCATGACCTGAATCAAAATCAAGAGTCAGATGTTTAACCAACTAAGCCACCCAGGCACCCCTATCCCTTATTTTAAAGAGCAGGCTTTGGTATGCATAAAGATCTTAGAACCTATTATGAGTTTTTACCAATTGAATAATTTTATTGGATATAAACATTCTCTAAGAGCCAGATAATGAAACACCAGATGTTGATGGTTGGAATGTGGGGCATTTCTGTTTATAAATGTCAGGAAGTAGCAAAAGAAGAAAGGGCAGAATGGCTGAGGATAGTTTACACAATATTAATTGCCATAATTCCTTGACATAAAATGGAAGAATTACTTTACGTCACTTTTTAAAAAGTAATATAGAGAATCATTATATTTGTTTCAAAATGCTTATTTGAAAGTTTAAGGAAATTAAGCATATAATCTTTAGTTACCTGATAAATTAATTTACTTAGAAATTTAAATTTCTTTTTTTTTAAATTTTTTTTTTAACGTTTGTTTATTTTTGAGACAGAGAGAGACAGAGCATGAACGGGGGAGGGTCAGAGAGAGGGAGACACAGAATCTGAAACAGGCTCCAGGCTCTGAGCTGTCAGCACAGAGCCTGACGCGGGGCTTGAACTCACGGACTGCGAGATCATGACCTGAGCCGAAGTCAGCCACTTAACCGGCTGAGCCACCCAGGCGCCCCCATACCATGTAATTTTATAATAAACAAATATATATTTTTTCTACAATTATATAGTATATATAGTGAATGACATACTTTATGATTTATATATGTCATATGTTTATGAATATATAAATATAATAAATATAATTAAAATTCATTATATAATATAATATAGTAATATATTATATATAATTTCAGCAGTATTACAAGTCAGAAGGAATCAATCATAATTTGAATAAGAGTACCTTATAGGTTTAACATTTTATCATTTCATTTTGATTAATAAATATATACAAAAACAAGCTTTTTTTGTTTTGTTTTGTTTAGAACACCAAAGATAGGGTAAGTTTCACTTTGTGCTCCATGCCTTCCTCCTTTAATGGAAACCTAAAGTTTTGATATTAATGATGGCATGCATCAAGTATTTTGTCCCTGATATTCATTGACCAGGTTTGGCTAAGTATGTGTAAGTGTTCCATTTCATCTATTTTTCTCGTATATTTTCACTTGGATTATAATGTAATTCTATATACACACAATTATAGATATGGAATACTATATATATTTCATTTTATACATTTTGCATTTTATTTTCATTTGACATTTAACATCATCACTTTGATAGTAGTTTCTGAATATTGGTCAAGTATTTGATTATATATTGAACTAATATATTTCCATAAAACAAAATAGTTCAGAAGAAGAAAGAGAAAACAAGTCAGTTGTTTTCCAGCATAAATAATTTTAATATTCAAATATATCAATTAAAAATGAACAAAATATACAAAGAATTAAAGCAACATTTAATAAATTACAAATAACAAACAACTTCAACTCAAAAATAAATATTAAAACAATTATTTTTACAAATTACATTAAGGGCTAAAAATAATAAAATGTAATGTTTATTATAAATTGACATGAGTAACTTTCAAAAATATCACAGAGGACATTTATTGTACTACATACATAAGATTGGCAAGCTATATTAATTGAAATTATATATAATATATATAATATGAAATATATATTATATGAAATATATAATTTTCATATATTTTTGGTAGCTAATTCTATTTTGGAAATCTGTAAAGTAAATAAGTCTACTAAGTGTAAGTAAATGCATGTATTTTTGCAATATTATCAACTATATTAATAAACTCTAACCAATTCAATTACATGTAACAAAATAATTGTTAACTAACATTAGTCACATGAAAGTATATGCAGTCTTTGAAATTAAGATAATTTTTTTCTTTATTATATATTTTTAATCTGTTGTCATAGGAAAATTTAAACCAAAAACAAGATTTGGTGTATATAGTAAGTATCTACAGTATAGTAATGTTTCTATAGAAACATTGAAAAAAGTAAAAAAAAAATTGATATTTATTTTAAGAAATTATGATAATTTAATTTGATGACCACCGATTTAATATTTATACCGATTACAAATAATAAATATGGAATTTTCATTAAAGTACTGATGACAAATGAAAAATGTGAGGATTAAAGTACGTCTTTCAGCATTACCAATTTTTTTCTCCTAGTACACTCAGCAGTTAACAGTGATCATATTTGAATGATGATACTACAAATAAATGTTATTTTAAAAGTTTATATATGATATTATTTTTCAAATATTATATACTAAAATATAATGTGTTCAAAGTAAACATTTTTAACAAAAATGATAAATGGTAGCTGGCTATAAACAGCATTAAAATATCAAAAATTAAAAGTCAACATTTGGTTTTTGTTTGTCTGGGAAGCTCTTCATCTCTCCTTCTTTTCTGAATGATTTTGGTGATCCATAATTCTTCTTTCTCTCTTTTCTTCAGCCTCATTATTTTGATGGACTAACTGATTTCCCTAAGTCTATTCTTGTGTTGTACAATTCTTTGTCTTGTTCAACTTAAGTATTTTCCATTTTGTCTTCTATATCACTAAATCTTCTTCTAGTCTGTGTTCATTGCACCAGGTATATTTCCAAATTCATTTTTTTTTTGCATTATTCATGTCTGATTGATTTTTTTATCTCTCTTCTCTTTGTGGTAAGGGTCTCCCTGATGCCTTCTATTCTTTTCTCAAGTGCAGTGAGTATCTTTATGATTGTTGACTTAAATTCTCCAGCAGTCATGCTACTTATACCTGTTAGATCTCTGGCCATGGCTTTACCTTGTTCTTTCATTTGGGATGAATTCTTCCATCTTGACATTTTATTTAAATCTCTGCCTCCTTTGTGTTAGAAAAGCCAGTTATGGGGGCACATGGTGGCTCAGTCAACTCTTGGTTTTGGCTCAGGTCATGATCTCATGGTTTCTGAGATTTAGTCCCACATCAGGCTCCACACTGACAGAACAAACCCTGCTTGGGATTCTTCCTCTCCCTCTCTTTCTGCCTCTCCCCTGCTTGCATTTTCTCTCTTTCTAAAAAACAAATATAAATAAACTTTAAGAATGTATTTAAAAAAAAAGAAAAGAAGGAAAAGACAGTATGTCTTTTGCTCCTGAAATAATTGCTTTATGAAGAGGAGTTCATGTAATGTCCAGGGCTTGGTGTTTCAAGAAGTGTCTCCAGTGTGTGCTGCATGCACTATTCTTTTGTACTTTTGCTGCTTTATCCTTCAAGCCAGTCATCTGCAAAGGCTCTCTTTGCTTGTTGTGGTCATTGCTTGGCCCCTAGTCTGAAAGTGGTGAGTTTTAACGAGGTGTACTCTGGTCTTGTGAAATGAGACCTGGCACTACTTCCACTAGAACAAAGATCCTGAAAAACTCTGTTCAGGAGATGTGGTATGGGCAGGTATTTGTGATGGTATTCTAGTGGAGGGGTCCACTGTTCTGGGGCTGAGGGAAGTTTGAGAAGAGCACTCCTGTCAGAACACAAGTGTGTTGGTCTTGGAGTAAGCAAGTTGTGCATCCACTGCTTCCCCCAGATGGTTCTGTGTTTATGTTGAGGGGCAGGGAAAGAAAATGGTGCCAGCCAGCTCCATTGTTCCTGGAGAGGTGTCCCCCTGAATGTTGCCTTTTCAGAAACAGCCTCTGAGAAAAGCAAAAAATCTCCCTCCATTTATCTTAGGCATTCTTTAGATTGCTGTTTCCATGTTATCTACCCCCAGTTGTTTTGCTTCCCTTCTTTCAGAAGCAGCACAGTGCCCTCCTAGTTCTATCCTACACAAGTTCATGGACTTTTAAAACTCCAGGCTTTAAGCCCCACTTGTTGCAAAAATTCAGGAAATCATCCCCGCTTGTTTTCCTAGCCAATGGCCTTGGTAAAATGTTGTCCTTGTGCTTTCCTCTCTCTCTCTCTCTCTCTCTCTCTCTCTCTCTCACCTTAGCAATCAGGGATCCTTCCCCTCCTCAACACCCATGATACATATCTCCCCTAAACCATGTCTCCACACTTCATACCTTCTTCAATGTGACCTCTTCTCTCCCTTTAGTTGTGGAAGTCATCTAGTTGTGTTCCTGGGACAGGACAACTCCAGGGTCCTCTTCACTGATATCTTCCCTTATTCAATATTTGTTTTATAAGAAGAAAAGATGTGAAGTTTTTGTTTAATTGGAAGTGCCTACAGAGGAGACTATTTCTCTAACTCATCCCTAAGTACTTGAAAAGTAAGCAACAATAATCAAGAAACTAAAAAAAAAAAACTGGAAAGGGGGTAAGAAGAGAAGGAGGTGGGAAATAAAGAGAATCTATGGAAGAATGTCTGTATGTAAGATTATTGTCTGGTCATTTAAAAAATTTATTTTAGAGACACAGAGAGAGGGAGAATGAGAATGAGAGAGATCAGGAGATAGGAGGAAGAGAACAAAGAGACAAAATCTTAAGCAGGGCTCAATTCCATGACCCTGGAATCATGTCCAGATCCAAAATCAAGAATTGGACACTCAACTGACTGACCCACCCAGGCGCGCCTGTTCTCTGGTCATTTAGTTAAAAATGTCAGTAGTTCAAATTCTGTGTGAAGATAATTCCAATGTTAAAAACAATGAATGTCCCATCAGGTTGATGGTAATTTGATTATCATATGTCTTCTGAAGACCATCTTTTTCAGCAGTTCCTTTTTGACATACCATTTCAAAATCTTTTTTATGTCTGAGATGTGCCATCACTAGCATCGACTAACCTATATTCTCTCCAAAGACAGGTAAATGTTAATTTTCTTGATGCTTCCTTCATACTATCTGCCATTGTTTAATTTAAAAAAACATTATGGCAGAATCTTTTAGGAGGATCAAAACAAAATTGATAGAATAGAGTCTTACAAATAAACATCGTAAGTTTACAAAGACCTCTGGGCGAGAAGAAGAATGAGGGGCAGATACCATTCTCTTGGATTATGGATGTAAACAAGAGAGAGCATTGTGATAGTGTTTGAATTGGTGTTGCTCCATTTGAAAGAGTGAAATGTGCTCAAGAAAACAGAAGGAAGAGACATTTTTCTGTTGAAGAATAGACATTGAGAAAAATGCGATCAGGTTTTACAATATGGCTGAATGCTGTAAAAGGAGGACAATCATATAAGAAACACCACAGTTTACCAATGTTCATCTTACTATCTTCTTTCTCCAGAATATTAATCCTTCTATAAATTGACATCTGCAGGACGATGGAGGAAAGCAGCAACAGCTCTGAAAAAGGTTTTCTTCTCCTGGGATTTGCAGATGAACCCTGGCTTGAAAGGATCCTTTTCATCATAATTTTGCTTTTGTACATCTTTAACATTCTGGGGAACACTACCATTATTTTAGTATCTTGTTTAGTCCCCAAACTCCACACGCCAATGTACTTTTTCCTCAGCAATCTGTCTTGTGTGGACATCTGCTTTACCACCAGTGTTGCCCCACAGTTGCTAGTTACCATGAATAAGAAAGAGAAAAGTGTGAGCTATGATGGATGCGTGGCCCAGCTGTATGTGGCCATGGGGTTGGGTTCCTCTGAATGTATTCTCCTGGCAGTCATGGCTTATGATCGTTATGCTGCTGTCTGCCAGCCTCTGCAATATACAACCATTATGCATCCTCAGCTCTGTGCATCCCTTGCCAGCATAGCATGGCTCAGTGGACTGATCACCTCCTTAATCCAGTGTTCCCTTACTGTGCAGCTACCCCTTTGTGGACATCGCAAACTGGACCACATTTTCTGTGAGGTTCCTGTGCTCATCAAACTGGCCTGTGTGGACACAACTTTCAATGAAGTAGAACTCTTTGTGGCTAGTGTGATTTTTCTAGTTGTCCCAGTGTCACTCATCTTAGTCTCCTATGGCTTTATAACAAAAGCTGTGCTGAGGATAAAATCAGCAGCAGGGCGCTGGAAGGTTTTTGGGACTTGTTCATCCCACCTGATTGTGGTCATCATTTTCTATGGCACCATCATCTTTATGTACCTTCAGCCAGCCAAAAGTAGGTCAAAAAAACAGGGTAAGTTTGTCTCTCTTTTCTACACCATAGTCACCCCAGTCTTAAACCCCATTATCTATACTCTGAGAAACAAAGATGTGAAAGGGGCCTGGAGAACACTGGTAATGAGAAATGGTCTTACTCAGAAAATATATGACTTGTATGTATAACATAAATTTGCTACACTTAGCTCATGGATAATTTGTTCTAAGTGCTGTTTTTTTTCTTTTCTTTTTTTTTAACAATTCCATGAGAAGTAGCAAAAGACACAAAATTCTATGAGAAGCTAATATAAGTCCAGTCACAGTAGTGTTTTATCTTCCCAAACCTTGCACAAATCCAAGATCCTATGCTCTAGCTACAGAAAGATCTTTGCTCTTCTTTAGCCATACCATCAACTTTCATGCATAAATTATTTCACTCTGGAGTACATGTTTATCTGGTAAACCGCTACTTCTTTCTAAAGACTTAACTGAAATGTTACCTGCGCTTCTCAGCTTTCTTGAAATATAATTAATCTCACCCTTTCTGAAAAATTAATTGTGTCATAATATATATTCCCATAAAACATAAAATATAATTGGGGTGCCTGGGTGTCTCAGTCAGTTAAGAGTCTGACTCTTGATTTCAGCTCAGGTAATGATCTCTCGATTCGTGAGATCAAGCCATACATCAGGCTCTGTGCTGACAGTGTGGAGCCTGCTTGGAATTTTCTCCCTCCCTCTCTGCCCCGCCTCTGCTTGTGTTCTCTCTCTCTTTCTCTCAAAATAAATAAATAAATTAACTTAAAAAAATATATAAAACACTTTATTTCTACATTTTCACACATATTGTGTACATATAAACACTTTATATATATGTTACATGTACATATTATATGTATAAATAACTTAAAAGTAATATATAATATACAACCATTTCTCCACTAGTTTAATCCAGAGAATGGACAAATTTCATTATATTGGCTTATTTATATTATGAAAACATAAAAATAATTCAGAATTGTAATACATTGATTAATTTGTAATGTATATTATGACTTTATTATTAAAGTAATGAAATGAGTAAGCTTGTATTAAGTTGATCAATTCATGTATTATTTATATTTATTCCCCTTCTCTTTAAAGGATTTAGAAATTGAGAGAAAGTGAAAGAAAGTGTGTATCATTCTTTATACCTCTGTCCAAAGAGAGTGAAATTCATCGATTTGTAAATTACAAGCATTTTAACAGAAATGTGCAGGCATAGAAAAATTGATTTAATCTACAGTCTTACTTTTACTTTCATTTTTTATTATGACAACCACAAGGAAAAAATAACCACTAAAACATCAGCAAAAACAAAAAAAGTATAATTAATACAGAATCTGTGTGGGCTTTCATGTGATTTAAACTTATTACTTTTATTTTATTATTTTATTTATTTTATTTTATTATTATTTTTTTTTTTTTAAAGAGAGAGAGTGAGCAGGGGAGAGAGTTAGAGGGAGGGACAGAATCTTAAGCAGGCTACACACTCAGCATGGAGCCTGACATAAGGTTTGATCTCATGACCCTGGGATCATGACCTGAGCTGAAAACAAGAGTGAGACCCTCAACCAACTGAGTCACAAGGCACCCCCTTTTATTAATTGTCTTTAAAATTTATATTTAAACTTATAAGAAAAAAATAAAATTGAGTTTCATTTAAAATTCATCTTTGTGTCAGAATATTGTTTTCAGTCTACAAGAGCTAAAGAGAAATTTTAAACCTGTCTTTACTGCCAAAGACTACCTTGAGAACAAAAAATAAGAAAGAAAAAACATCAGGAAAATATTCTGAAAAGTTAGTAATACCTCTCCAAAAATACCTTGTGCAATTTATACCCCTTAAACATCTTGATAGCAACTGCATAAATGCATTTTTAATTTACGAGAAAGAAGAGGAATAAAAGACTGGTTTAATTTGCCTCCCAGAATTTTCACATATGTATAACACACTCACTAATTGGAGGACAAGTTGGAAACATAATGGGACATGTTAAGGAACACAAGCTTTCATTTATAGTATGCAAGATGAGAAGAATTTATACAGGGAAACTCACATTTACACAAGCGTTACTTCTTTATACCCATAAAAACATAACATAGGAAAGAAATACACGAGTTATAATGTTAAATCTATTTAAATGAAATTGGAATCCATGACACAGAAAAGATTATATTTAATAAAACAAACAGAAAAAAAATTAAAAGAAAACCTGATTTAAATAAAGAAACACAAAATTTCCAAAGAAATACTAACAAAAAGGCAAAGATAAGTTTAAAACATCCTTAAGGGTATTTGGATAATAATTTCCATTAAAAATTAAATTACTACTATACACAACAAATTATTGCTAACAAAGTTGACAAGAAGAGTATAGATATATTAAAATAAAGAGGATAAATATACTATACTATACAAGATATAAAAGACAAATCCTGCAAAAATAAACCAGGAAATAGTATAGGAGGAAAAACAAGCACATGGAAAGCACGTTTACTAAAAGGACTCAATGAAAATGAAAACACATTTGAAAAAATCTAGTTACTATTTTTTTAATTTAATGCCAAGTTTTCCTATGACAATATGCATATATTGCTTTTGCTATCATATTACACGTACAATTCCATATCATTGTTTTTATAGTATTGTGAGCTTTTTAATTGTTATCGAATATCCACAATTTATTAAATGTTTTCCTTACAATCGAATATCCACAATTTATTAAATATTTTCCTTACAATAGGAAGGTGTGCATTTTTTCTTTAATTAATACTTGCATTTAGCATACTTGCACAAGTTTATTTATTTATGGTTTTAAAATATTTTTTAATGTTTATTTATTTTTGAGAGAGTGACAGAGCTCAAGCAGGGGAAGGACAAAGAGTGAGGGAGACACAGAATGTGAAGCTCCAGACTCTGGGTTCCAAGCTATCAGCACAGAGCGCTGTACGGGGCTGGAACTCACAAACCTGAACCAAAATTGGAGTCTTAACCGACTGACCTCCCAGGTGTCTCACATACTTGCACAATTTTAGACTATGTTTACTATTATATATTTATAAAATAACATTTTTAGAAATACAATAGGTAAACCAAAAACAGGGATACATAACTAAATTTACACATACCATCAATTAGCTTTCTAAAATCATTTTCCAGGAGTGGTGGCTTAGTCTGTTAAGTGCCCAGCTATTGATTTGGGCTTGGGTTATGAGTTCACAGTTCATGAGATCAAGCCCCCTGTTGGGCTTCACAGACTTTGTGGAGCCTGCTTGGAATTCTCTCTCTCCCTCTCTCCTGAACCATCCCCTGCTGATGTGAACTCTCTCTCACTCTTTCAATTTAATTAATTAGTGAATTGAAAAATTAATTAATTTTCCATGTTATTCTCACAAGAAAATGGCAGTCTTGCCTATCTATATAGTCGTTCAATATTGTAATTTGAAACTATACAATGAAAATGGGGTAATGTACGTATGGTTATACCACTCCTCCAAAAACCATAAAAGGACAGAAATGTGTTTTTTTAAATAATAAGAACACAAGAAAATGATACCTTTTGTCAGAAATATTGAAAAATTCAAGACAAAGAAAAAACATATAGAATATCTTAGAAAATAAAAATTGGGGCGCCTGGGTGGCGCAGTCGGTTGGGCGTCCGACTTCAGCCAGGTCACGATCTCGCGGTCTGTGAGTTCGAGCCCCGCGTCGGGCTCTGGGCTGATGGCTCGGAGCCTGGAGCCTGTTTCCGATTCTGTGTCTCCTTCTCTCTCTGCCCCTCCCCCGTTCATGCTCTGTCTCTCTCTGTCCCAAAAATAAATAAAAAACGTTGAAAAAAAAATTTAAAAAAAAAAAGAAAATAAAAATTGAGGGAATCCATACCACAAAACCTAGCCCAAATGGTAAGTAAAAGAAATGGAAAGGCTTTGAATTTTTAAGTTCATTGACTCTGATCACTAATACAGGAATTACAAAGAGGTTGATTCAGGAATTTTTCTAGAGGAGCTGAAGATAATGACTCTTATTCTACATATGTGCCAAGAAAAGTTATTCAATTCCAACAATGAAAAATAAAGAAAATAAATCACAGTAATGTTCAGCAAATAAAAGTTAGTCTTTCCTATTTATGATACGGGGAGTCTCACAAAGCAGATTCTTTATTCTTTGAAATCTCATGTATAAAAATTGATTTCTATTACATAGAAATATCAAATTTTACCACATTTTTTATTGCAAGAGAAACAAATTTTCATAATTTTTGAAGATACCATGTTGTAACTTTTATATTATGCTTTTATACTTCTATTTCTTTTCATATGTGATGTGTCTTTACATATGTGATGTGTGTATACTTTAAATAAATATGTTTGTGTTCCTAGCTAACAAGGTATTTCATATGGATATTGGTTTTGATATGTATGTAAATCCTGTTAGATTTTTTATATATTCTATAAAACTTTCATAGAACAATTAATAAAATGTCCTATTGTCTTTTGTATACTTAATGTTAATCATGATTATATGCCTGAGACACTTTCATATCTTCTAACATATTCTCAAGTACAAAAACCTCAATTTATAATTTATTTTATACTGTGTCAACATAGCTTCAAGTTTTCAATCTCATTCAACTATATTTAGTTATGTAATAGCATATGCAAGTGACTTCAGACTGATAAAGAAAATCATCTCAAATTTTTTTAAATATAATTTGTCAAGTTTGCTAACATTCAGTGTATACAGTGTACTCTTGGTTTTGGGGGTAGATTGCCATGATTCATCGCTTACATACAACACCCAGTGCTCATCCCAACAAGTGCCCTCCTCAATGCCCATCACCCATTTTCCTTCTCCCTTGATCCACCCCACCATCAACCCTCAGTTTGCTGTCTGTATTCAAGAGTCTCTTATGGTTTGTTTCCCTCCTTCTCTGTAACTATTTTTTCCTCTTCCCTTCCCCCATGGTCTTCTGTTAAGTTTCTCAAGTTCCACATATGAGTAAAAACATATGATATGTCTCTTTCTCTGACTGACTTATTTCACTTAGCATAATACCCTCCAGTTCCATCCACATTGCTGCAAGTGACAGGATTTCATTCTCTTTCATTGCCAAGTAGAATTCTATTGTATATATAAACCACATCTTTATCCATTCATCAGTTGATGGACATTTACACTTTTTCCATAATTGGTTATTGTTGAAAGCACTACTATAAACATTGGGGTACGTGTGCCTCTATGATTCAGCACTCCTGTATCCTTTGGATAAATTACTTGCACTATTATTGATGGGTAATAGGGTAGTTCTATTTGTAATTTTTTGAGGAACCTTCACACTGTTTTCCAGCGAGGCTGCACCCGTTTACATTCCCACCAACAGAGCAAGAGGGTTCCATTTCTCCAAATCCACTCCAGCATCTATTGTTTCCTGAGTTGTTAATTTTAGCCACTCTGACCATTGTGAGGTGGTATCTCAGTGTGGTGTTGATTTGTATTTCCTTGATGATGAGCGACTTTGACCATCTTTTCATGTGTCTGTTGGCTATCTGGATGTCTTCTTTGGAAAAGTGTCTATTCATGTATTCTTCCCATTCTTCATTGGATTATTTGTTTTTGGGTGTTGAGTTTGGTGAGTTATTTATAGATTTTGGATACTAACCCTTTATCCGATATGTCATTTGTAAATATCTTTTCCCATTCTGTCTGTTGCCTTTAGTTTTGTTGATTGTTTCCTTGGCAGTGCAGAGGATTTTTATCCTGATGAGGTCCCACTAGTTCATTTTTGTTTTTAATTCCCTTGCCTTTAGAGACATGATGGGCAAGAATTTGCTGTGGCTGAGGTCAAAGAGGTTGTTGCCTGTTTTCTCCTCTAGGGTTTTGATGGTTTCCTGTATCACATTTAGATCTTTCATCCATTTTGAATTTATTTTTGTCTATGGTGTAAGAAAGTGTTCTTATTTCATTCTTCTACATGTTGCTGTCCAGTTATCCCAGCACCATTTGCTAAAGAGACTATCTTTTTTACATTGGATACTCTTTCTTGCTTTTTCAAAGATTAATTGGTCATACATTTGTGGGTCAAATTCTGGGTTTTCTATTCTATCCAATTGGTCTATGTGTCTGTTTTTGTGCCAATACCATACTGTATTGATGACTACAGCTTTGCAGTAGAGGCTACAGTCTGGGATTGTGATGCCTCCTGCTTTGATTTTCGTTTTCAATATTAGTTTTGCTATTCAGGGTCTTTTGTGGTTTCACACAAATTTTAGGATGGTTTGTTCCAGCTTTAAGAAGAATGCCAGTGCAATTTTGATTGGTATTGCATGGAATGTGTAGATTGCTTTGGGTAGTATTGACATTTTAACAATATTTATTCTTCCACTCAATGAGCATGGAAGGTTTTTCCATTTCCTTGTGTCTTGTTCAACTTCCTTCATAGGCTTTCTATAGTTTTCAGCATACAGATCTTTTACATCTTTGGTTAGGTTTATTCGTAGGTATTTTATGGTTTTGGTGCAATTGTAAATGGGGTCAATTTCTTGACTTCTCTTTCTGTTGCATCATTATTGGTGTAAATATATGCAACCAATTTCTATACCTTGATTTTGTATCCTGAGACTTTGCTGAATTCATGTGTCAGTTCTAGAAGCTTTGTGGTGGAGTCTTTCAGGTTTGCCATGCAGAGGATCATGCAATCTCTGAAAAGTGAAAGACTGACTTCTTCTTTGCCAATTTGGATGTCTTTTATTTCATTTTGTTTTCTGTTTTCTGAGGCTAGGACTACCAACACTATATGAAACAACAGTGGGGAGAATAGACATCCCTGCCATGTTTCTGATCTCAGGGGGAAAGCTCTCAGTTTTTTTCCATTGAGGATGATATTAGCTGTGGGCATATAATTTATGTCTTTTATGATGTTAAGTTATGTTCCTTCTATCCCCATTTCTTGAGGGTTTTTATTAAGAAAGGATGCTGTATTTTGTCAACTACTGTTTCTGCATCTATTGACAGGCTCTTATCCTTTCTTTTATTAAGTGATGTATCACATTGATGGATTTGAAAACATTGAGGCAGGCCTGCAGCTCAGGAATGAATCCCACTTGATCATGGTGAATCATTATTTTTATATGCTGTTGAATTAAATTTCCTACTATCTTGTTGAGAATTTTTACATCCATGTTCATTAGGGATATTGGCCTGTAATTCTCCTTTTTGGGGGTCTCTGTCCGGTTTGGGAATCAAGGTAATGTTGGCTTCATAGAATGATTCTGGAAGCTTTCCTTCCATTTCTCTTTATTGGAACAGCTTGAGAAGGATAGGTTGTAACTCTGCTTTAAATGCCTGGTAGAATTCCTCTGGGAAGCCATATGTCCCAGATCTTATTTGTTGGGAGATTTTTTATAACAATCAATTTCTTCACTAGTCATGGGTGTGGTAAAATTTTCTCTTTCTTACAGTTTGAGTTTTGGTAGTGTGTGGGTGTCTAGGAATTTGTCCATTTCTTCCAGGTTGTCCAGTTTGTTGGCATATAATTCTTCATAGTATTCTCTGATAAATTGTTTGTATTTCTGAGGGGTGGGTTGTGATGTGTACAGTTTCATTTGTGATTTTTATCTATTTGGGTCCTCTCTCTTTTCTTTTTGAGAAGTCTGGCTAGTGGTTTATCAATTTTGTTTATTTTTTTCAAAAACCCACCTCTTAGATTCATTGGTCTGTGCTATGTTTTTTGTTTGTTTGTTTGTTTTTAGATTCTATATTGTTTATTTCTGCTTTAATCTTTATTATTTCTCTTCTGCTGCTGGCCTTGGGGTTTCTTTGCTGTTCTGCTTCTAGTTATTTTAGATGTGCTGTTATATTTTGTATTTGAGATTTTTCTTGTTTCTTGCCTGGATTGCAATACATTTTCCTTTTAGGACTGCCTTTGCTGCATCCCAAAGGGTTTTTACTGTCATGTTTTCATTCTCATTTGTTTCCATATATTTTTTAATTTCTTTAATTACCTAGAATTCTTATTCTTTAGTAGGATGTTGTTTATTCTTTAGTAGGATGTTGTTTAACCTCCATGCATTTGGAGGTTTCCAAATTTTTCTGTGGTTGATTTCAAGTTTCATAGCATTATGATCTTACAATATGAATAGTATGATCTCATTTCTTTTATATTTATTGAGGGTTATTTTGTGACCCAGTATGTGATCTATCTTGGAGAATGTTCCATGTTCACTCAAGAGGAATGTGTATTCTGCTGCTTTAGGATGAAAAGCTCTGAATATATCTGTCAAGTCCCTCTGGTCCAGTGTATCATTCAGGGCCATTGTTTCTTTATTGATATTCTGCCTAGATGATCTGTCCATTGTTGTAAGTAGAGTATTAAAGTTGCCTGCAATTGCCGTAGTCTTATCAATAAGTTTGTTTATGTTTGTGATTAATTGATTTATGTATTTGGGTTCCTTCAGGTTGGGTGCATAAATATTTACAATTGTTACCTCTTATTGATGGATAGACCCCATAATTATAATATAATGCCCTTCTTCAATTCTTGTTACAGCCTTTAGTTTAAAATCTAGTTTGTCTGATATAAGTATGGCTACTCTAGCTTTATTTTGACTTCCAGTAGCATGATAGATGGCTTTCCATATCCTCACTTTCAATCTGAAGTTGTCCTCATGTCTGAAATGGGTCTCTTCTAAAAATCATATATATGGATCTTGATTTTATATCCATTCCAATACTCTATGTCTTTTGATTGGAGAATTTATTCCATTTATTCAATGTTATTATTGAAAGATATGGGTTTAGAGTCATTGTGTTATCTGTAGGTTTCATGCCTGTGGTGATGTCTCTGGTCCTTGGTAATCTTTGCAACATTCCACTGACAGAATTCCCCTTAGGATCTCTTGCAGGGCTGGTTTAGTGGTCATGAACTCCTTCAGTTTTTGTCTGGGAAAACCTTTATCTCTCCTTTTTTGAATGACAGCCTTGCTGGATAAAGGCTACTTGGCTGCATATTTTTCTATTCATCACATTGAATAGTTCCTGCCACTCCATTCTGGCCTGTGAAGTTTCAGTGGAGAAGCCTCCACTGGCAGGAGTGCCACTTCAGTGTCCCTAGTTGTTTTTTTTTTCTCAAAATTCTCTCTTTATCTTTGTAGTTTACCAGTTTCACTATGACATAGAACAGGTATAAATAGAATTTATTAAATATGTCCATTAAACAAACCAACTACCAGAAAAACCAGACTAGAGAAGGGAAGAAATAAGGAGAAAAGGAAGAACAGATATATATATATATATATACCAAGAATTGTCTAAAAATTAAATCATAAAATGCAAAACCACTGGGTGCTTTGGAACTAGTGGAAGTGCTGATCTGGAAGAGGGGCTATCTGGTTGATCAGAGCCAATCTTGCTCTTGTAGATAAACAGTTGATGTGTGGAAGGGTGTGGTTTGGTGTAGGCTGGTCTTGCCTCCACTATGGCCCCTTGTCCATTCCCTGAATCCCCACCTTGTTGATGATGGGGAGAAAAATGCGACACCCCAGTCTCTCCTCCCTGGGCCAGATGTTCCAAAACACTCTGTTCAAGCTGTCCTCACAGTGCTGTGTGAGTGCAAGCGGGCCTTTAAGTTTTCCCTCTCCTCAGTCTCCCACACCTCCCTGGCACTCGTCTAGGATTCAAATACAAATGTCTTAAAGGATCCCACTCCACACTCCACAGTAGTGGAGAAATGCCTCTCCACCCTGCCAATAAAGGGCCTCTGACTGGCAGGTGCAGGCAGGGATCTTTGTCCTTGGAATGGCTATATGCCTTTTACCCACAGCACTCAAGGGATGGGATTATTATTCCAGCTGCAGAATACACCTCTGGGCCACACTGAGCCTGGAGCTTGGTCCCCTCCTCCCCAGGTGAGCAAACAGGGCAGCTGGCCCCTGTCTGGAGATCTTTCTTCACTTTTTTCTTGATCCCCGGGCCACTGTTTTTCTCTTGTCCAAATACAATTCTACACTTTTACACCCTTTCTTTCTTTTCTTATTGTCTCTCTGCAGAAGGGGATCCCTCCCCTCCATGCCTACATTACCCATTTTATATCTCCCAGGTGGCAATCACACACCTATTGCCCACCAGGTTGTCCCCGTGAGCTCCTGGAGATATCTCTGTCTCTCTGCAGCCCAGACTCTTGGAATTCCAAGGCTTCTCGCCTCAATATTGCTGTGTTTCAGGGACAAGAGATCTTTGGGTCTCCCTACTTCTCCACCAAGTTGAATTCAATTCCCTAAAATTTAAAAAAATATTTATTTATTTGTGAGAGAGAGAGACAAACAGAGCATGAGTGGGAGAGAGAGAGGGAGATACAAAATCTGAAGCTTTCTCCAGGCTCTAAGCTTTCAGCAGAGTCCGATGCAGGGCTCAAACTCATGGACCATGGGATCGTGACCTGAGCCAAAGTTGGATACTTAATCAACTGAGCCACCCAGATGCCCCATATAAAGAATATCATCTTAATTCTATTTTTTTCTTGTCCATTACATCTTCAGTGACTAGCACAGAGATGTTCCCACAAGAGACATTCAGTGACATTTGTAAAGTAAGTAAACCAATGACTATTGAAACATAGCATGTATAATCAATATATTGATGACTTAATTATGCTAATGATTGATTAATTGAAAACAGTCAACTGAAAACTGTTAAAATGGTAGCCTGTCCATTTACTGGAAACAAGAAATGTTTTTATGTTTTGTTTTGTTTTGTTTAAATTTCTAAACCTTTGCATTATTTCTAGACTAGGAATTGCAAGTATAGAAAGCATCAGTATCCCCTGAAGACCCCAGTTCCCTCTGTGCCTTCTATGCTCTTTCTCTAAATAGAAAAAAGTGCTTTTATGACATCTCCTAATGAGTACATAATGTCAAATATTAAACCAGGGATCACTAAGGAATGGAGATACCTGAGGAAAGACCTCAGGGAAGGAAAGTCTGCAGCTATCTCCTGAACAGGTTTATTTGGTGTCTAACTCTGCCACTGATTTCTCAGGCAAAGCAGTTAGAAAATGAAGAAAGAAAAAATCAGACTTGCACAAATTTTGTAAGTATAACAGTTCCCTGGATTTGAAGGGAATTAATATTAGTGAAATAATATAACTATATTAGTAAAGCCTAGTGAAACAGGGGTATTTTAAGATGCAAAAATTATTTTGTGCTCTTTTCTGCCTCAGTGATCTTATGCCACAAATGTATTCTAAAATGTCAAAGTTAAAACACACATATGAACAAACCCCTCACTTTTTAAAAAAAATTTAATGTTTATTTATTTTTGAGAGAGAGAGAGAGAGACAGAGCACGAGTGGGGGAGAGGCAGAGAGAGGGACACACAGAATCCATATCAGAGCAATGAATTCTCATATCAGAGCAATAAATTGTTAAAATCTGTCATATTGGTCATGGCAAGAGGTCTGATAAAAATAAATACAAGTAATATGCCTGATGGGGAATTTAAAACAATAATCATAAAGATACTTGCTGACCTTGAGAGAAGAATGGAAGAGTTCGGGTAGGCTCTACCATAGAGAAAAAAATAGTTAGAAAATTATCGGTCAAAAATGAAATATGCAGTAACTGAGATTTAAAACAGTCTGAATGTAATGAAAACAAGCATAGAGGAAGCAGAGGGAGGAATATGTGATATGGAAACTTAAATAATAGAAAATAATGAAGCTGAACAAAAGAGAAAGAATTTTGGATCTTGAGAATAGACTTAGGGAATTCAGTGACTCCATGAAACATAATAACATTCATACTATAGAAGTTCCAAAAGAACAAAAAAGAGTAAAGGGGACAGAATATGTATTTGAGGAATAATAGCTGGAAACTTCCCAGACATTCAGTCAAGGAACCACAGAGAATTCTCATTAAAATTAACAAAAGTAGGCTAACATCAGGATAATTTGTAATTAAACTTGCAAAATATAGTAATAAAGGAAAAAACAACAACAACAACCAAACGCAGCAAGACAAAATAAGTCCCTCATTTATAAGGGAAAACCTATAAGGCTAGTATGAAATTTTTGAACAGAAATTTAACAAGTCAGATGGGAGTGGCATGATATACTTAATGTGCTGAATGGGAAAAATCTGAATCCAAGAATACTATATTGAGCAAGGCTATATTCAGAATAGAAAAAGAGATGTTTCTCCAATGAAACAAAACAACCAAACAAACAAAACTAAATGAGTTCATCACCGCTAAACCAGTTCTACAAGAGATATTAAAGGCCACTCTTTGAGTGGAACGGAATGATCATAAATGACAAAGACAAGAAAGGAACAGAGAAAATCTTCAAAAACAATGAAAAAACAAGTAATAAAATTATACTAACATATTTACCAATAATTACTCTGAATGTAAATGGACTAAGTGCTCCAATAAAAAGACATATTGGGGTCTGAATGAATAAAAAGCAAGATAAATCTATATGCTGCCTACAAGACAATTATTTCCAACCTAAAGTAACCACTAGATTAAAAGTGAGAGGATGAAGAAACATTTATCATGCAAGTAGCAATACTTAAGCAAACTAGCTTTTAAACCAAACTGTAACAAGAGATGAAGAAGGGCACTATACAATAATAAAGGGCACAATCCAACAAGAATATCTAACAATTTTAAATATTTATGTTTCCACAGGGAAGAAATTAAATACGTAAAACAGTTAAAAAACATAAAGAAACTCATCAATAATAATACAATAATTGTAGGAGATTTTAACAACCCACTTACATCAATGGACAGACCATCTAAGTAGAAAATCAACAAGAAAACAAAGGCTTTGAATGACACACTGGACTAGATAGACATAACAGATATATTCAGAATAATTCATCCTAAAGCAACAAAACACACATTCTACTTAAGTGCATATGGGGCAGTCTCCTGTCTAGATCACATACTAGATCACAAATCAGGTTTCAACAAGTGCAAAAAGACAGATCATACTATGCATATTTTCTGACTACAACACTGTGAAACTTAAAGTCAATTTCTTTCCATTTTAAATAATCTTTTTTTGGTAATAATTGGTCTTCCCTGTTAGTTCCATTAGCTATTTTAATTGATGCTTTTCTATTGTAGCTCTACTCTCCACATCCTGAGTCAATATTAAAAAGCAAAAGGATCAGAATAAAGGTAAGAGTTGTAAAACAGGCACAGTTTCTATTTGGAAATATTTGGAATCTGGAAAACAATAGGATAGTTAGTATTTGCTTTATTAGATCTAAAACAAAGCAGAAAACTAAGCTGCCAACCAGGAAAGCTTAGACACAAGTTAAATCATGCTGGATTACCAAGTACCTCTTAATAATACAGGTATAACTGTAAGGGAGGCTGGGGTATTAGTCTCTCTATATATAGACTACATGTAAAATTAGGCCTCCAATTCTCACAACCACTTTATTTAACTGGGCAATTGCTCTTCCTCTCCCTGGCTTCTATTGTTATTACTTTTTTATACATAGGACCAGTGTGCCACGTGCCCCAAGTAACCTTATATAAATTTAAATTGACACTGGCCTTTATTATTGAAGGATTCAAAAGAGTAAACATCAGCTCTGATTGGAAGAAGAAAATCAAAATAACGTGTCTGCTATTTATTCAGCCTAAAGTATCCACAGATGAAACATTTCATCTTAAAACAACAGAATACACGTTCTTTTTTCAAGCACAGGCAAATATTCATTAAGATACTCTATACCCAACAAATAAATAAAACTTAAATAAAAGGTAGTCTCTACCCTTGGCCATAAAACAAACCTCAACAAATTTTAAATACATGAAATCTTACAGAACGTGTTCTCTGTAAATAATTGAATAAGACCAGAAATCAATAACAAACACCAACAGGAGAATTTCTAAAAACACAAAAAAACAATATATTTTAAATAATCTATATGGCAAGCAAGAAGTCTTTAAAAAATGCCACTGTCACTTCTAAATATTCAACTCAGCTAAATTATCATTCAAACTAAGAGCACAATAAAAAAAAATAAAGGCATTTTCAGTTTCTTTTTTCTTCCACACATTATTCTTTACCACTCACTGAAGGAACTATTGAAAGCATAATTACACAAAGACCAGGAGAATGTTAGAGAAGACAGAAGCCTTAAATATTTGGAATCTGGAAAACAATAGGATGGTTAGTATTTGATTTATTAGATCTAAAACAAAGCAGAAAATTAAGCTTCCAATCAGGAAAGCTTAGACACAAGTTAAATCATGCTGGATTACCAAGTACCACTTAATACTACAGGTATAACTGTAAGGGAGGCTGGGGTATTTGTCTCTCTATATATAGACTACATGTAAAATTAGGCCTCCAATTCTCACAACCACTTTATTTAGCTGGACAATT